>NC_060120.1:768416669-769018544 GCF_021461395.2 Schistocerca americana | reverse complement strand
CATAATTAAATGCTTGATTTCAAGGTAATGCTTGCCAACTGCTTACTTGGCCAAATCACAGTATTTTAATGTGACGTCAGTGTGCTACACAGTTCTATGACAATGTAAATGTAGTCTAACCAAAATAACAGGTTCTCTCTCTCTCTCTCTCTCTCTCTCTCTCTCTCTCTCTCTCTCTCTCTCTCTCTCTCATACACACACACACACACACACACACACATAAAGAATGTTATAATTCGCAGAGACTGAGACTGGCTTTTCAGTTTGGTGCCTGGATAATAGGTTGACTACTTTGGCAGTTCAGAAACATGCCTATTTCACTGTGTGCAATGCATTAAAAATGAACAAATGCAATAGACGGATAATTATGTGACGGTTAAACATGTATTTGGTTTTGTTCTTGTAGGACAATACAGTAGCGTCTCATTTACAATAGCCCTTCTTTGAGACTACATTCTTCAGGTGGTCCTTGTAGAATATAATTGTAGGTATACTATCAACACATTTAAAATCACTCTCTTCTGAGCCACTGATTAAATTTCTGCAATGAGCCTGTTAGTCTTCATTCTAATATCAAGTTTACAGCTGAAATGGAGAGAGAGGAGGAAACTTGTCATTTGTAAATGTTTTACTTAAACATAAGGCATATTGGCAGCTTGACTACCGTGTACAATGAAAACCAGCAAATTGGAACATTTTATTAGACCTTCAGTCATGCCCTAATAAGTGACATACCCTCTCATAACTCTTTTGTACACCATAAAATTGGCACTCATACCCAATACACAAAACTAAGAGAAATGAGGTCCAAATCCCAGAAACTCATTTGATCATTTGTCCATATTTTAAGTGTTGATTTTTGTGCCACATTTAATTAATTACATACTTTTAATTCAGTTATAGGTTTGGGAATCTCACTTTCTGGCATACCTGTGTACTACATATTTGTAGCATGGGAAAGGAAACCAAAGATCATAAACACTATGAGTGGTAAGTGGATAGTGAGATATTTCTCGCCATTACTATGCATGCTTCAATTATTTTTCCGACCAAAAATTATTAAAATTCATGTTTGGTTGTTATGTCTGTTGTAACAGGTAAGTCCAAAGTTATAATAAGCCATTCAGCCACATTTTATGTATCAATTTACTCAACTATTGGTTTGAAGGTTTCGTCTTATTTGCAAGTGGATTGCTGAAGTAGGTGAAAATAATTGATCAGTGACATAGAAAGTACAGAAGACTATAAATAATTTTCTAAATCTCATAAATATATACCAATGTTAATGAATGCCAGTTTTATCGAATTTAATTTGGTTATTTTCATTCACACACACTATTCTGTAAATCCCTTCATCGGCAAGAGCCTTCAGGAATATGAAAGTTATAAGTTAAATATTAACAGACGGTAGCTGCCATTTCAGGCTACTTACGTTAAGTATGCTAGTACAGTAACAGTGAGTTAGAACTAGTGCTAGTCTATTCACATTGTTAAATATAGGTATTGGTAATTATATAGAAAAGTAGCTACATTGAAAAAAAAAAAAAAAAAAAAAAAAAACTTTTGATGCTCCTCCTCCACTACTCATCTGCTGCTTTTACCTACTACTTCATACACATCATTTACATAATTAAGTAAATATTTAGGAGTAAAGGAGACCACTCACTGAATAGCAGAGATGTTGTGTATGTGCCTCTCAATGCCTCCGCTATTCAGTGAGTGGTCTCCTTTACTACTAAAAATTACATTCTGCCAAAAGTTTCCTTCACAGGTATGTAACTTTAATGGTTTAAGAGAATGGCATCACTTGTCTAGATATCAGTATAGTTAGAAACCGTTTAATATGAACATTAGGACTTTAACTGCAGTTTACATCTCCAACTCATTGTGAGGAGTGGCTGATCAGGATTTTTTTATTTATTTTCTTTTCTTTTTATTTATTTATTTATTTATTTTTAACATCTGGGGATTTATAATCTGCCCAACATCTGCCAGCATTCTGTTAAACTATATAAAATTCCGTTCTGAGGTCTACACAGGTATGCAAAGTCTATATAGAAATTTATTTTCCTCTAGTATTATGGCTGTTAATTTCACAGTTCGCCTTAATTCTTACACCAACTGCTAAGAATCACTAGATCTCTGAAGAAGCATCAGTTAAATGTTCTGTTATTGGCTTTTTGTGATATTCTTACTAGATGTTTCTCTAGAACAAATACTTTTTTGGCCCACACTACATTGCCCTGGAAAATACAAGGGGAGGTATAAGTGAAAATATGCAGTGTAAGGTAGCAATCCCATCTCTAGGTCTACATAGTGAGAAAGATTCCTACATGTAAAGAACTGAGCTTTTTAGTTAACTTATCCACATGTTTCTATCACTGCTATTCATTACATAGTAATCAAGCTATTGAAGCATAATCAGGTGAATCTCATAATTACTGTGAGGCAGTAAAACATCCATAGAAATATAGGATACTGTGAAGCAGGTGGATCATCAGAAAAAAATAATCCTGCCTGGATGAGTGTATTAAACAAGGTATTCCTTGCACAGAGTGCACACAACAGTTCTTGGTTCCACTGGTTCAAAATATATTTTCTCAGGTAGCTTTGCAGAGTGATATTTTGTTGTGACGGAGTCAGTTTCCATCTACCATATTATTTTCATTTCTATAAATTCCATGCTAGAGCTGCTACGACATATTAATGATAGTCAGTACATTTACGAAATTTGCCAGGCGTTCAGTGATTTTTACTGCAAAGACTGAATTCATTTAGTCACCGTAAATATTATGAGTACATTTTAAAAAAAGGAATGAAAATTAATTTTATCTTCCCGAGAAGGTGATACAGGATAGTGTTGACAACAATACTGGTTTCAACATGTGAGACAATAGTAAATTTGGTTACTTGCCTCTTATTTCTGTATCACATTTTAAAAATGTTACTTTCTTTCTTTTGCAGAAAATTTTGCAATTGGTGTGCAGAAGTTGCTGGAAGTTGTCAGTCCAGAAGAAGGAGAAATAGCAGCCAGTCCTGCAAAAACATAATGTGATTAGGTACCAGTTATGGTGACACCTCATAATGCTACAAATAAAGATCTGAATCTGACATTCCTGAGAAACCTGGACAATGGGACCAGCTTGCATCTGATGCTACATATTTTGTTCAGCTGCACGACTTTAATTTGATATTGACTTGCTTTGGGTGCAAAGTTGATAAGACTTTAATGCCTTTTTATTGTGGCTGCAGTCATCAAATGAAAAGTGATGACTTTTATGGACTATCCCAAGATTATAGGAGCATAAATTCTCCTACTCTGAACATTTTTATACTCATTATTTGATTTATTTTAACCTTAATAATTTGTGAGTGTTTTGTATGATTGTATTATTTAAAACAATTGCTCTGTCTTCAAATTTATTGAAAGCAGATAATATAAGGAATATAGATTATGTACATATGCATTTCTACATGATCATTTTTCTTGTCTCAGATTTAAGCTAGGTTAGTCCTTGTTTGTTACCTAATTTTCCTCCTCAATTAAGCAGTTTTATTTAGCATAAACTTTCTAATGGTGAGTACTGTGATAAAAAATGAACAATATTGCATGAAATAGATCTACACCATATTATTCCCAAATATTTTTCTCAAATCTACACCTGTTCTAATTCACTCACATATCATACTGAAAAAAATCACATCTTGAATGAGAGCCTACGGGGCTGTAAAATTAGTCAGGTTATAAATGAACAGACAGAAGTAGTCATTGCTCACTAAATCTACACTGACAACTGTGGGAATTAATTCTAGATACTTTTTACATGTGGAATTACTTCTAACACATACATGCCTTTTTGTACTCCAGAAGGACTCTGCCAAAAACCTCAAATATTTTAGCATTCTTTTTCATTGTACCTGTCTACAACTCAGCACCCGCATTTATCATCATCATGAACAGTTGCCAGCCCCAGGCTGAGTCATTATGAACATAAGCCTGCTTTCTTCCTGTCTTTGTGCATTTACTCTGGTCCAGGCCTTGCCTCTTTTTTTCAACACAGTGAACCACACCTTTCAGCCATTTATACTTTGGTTTTCCTCTTGGTCATTTCCTTTGCATCTTCATTTTGTGTATCTTCTTGGGAATCCCCGTGTTTTCCATTTTCTAAGTGTCCGTATCATCTTAGCCTTGAAGTTTCCGTCCTGCTTTGCAAGGGTTCCTCTTTCACTGTTTCCCTTATCCTTCCACCACTCATCCTTTCTCAACTTGTTGCTTCTATCCTACTTCTGAGGAACTCCATTTCACATCCCTGTAATCTGCATACACTTTTTTCTTCAGTGCCCTGTCTCGTATGCATAGGTCAATATTGGGATGTAGTAACTTCTGTATAGCATGTCTTTGTTTCAAACCAGGCTCCTAGTTAGTTTTTCAGGAATGCTTCTGACTGTCTGTCATGTTCACTGATCTCTGTCTCATTTCTTCCATTTTATCTGTCATGCTTTCAGAGTACTTAAGACTTTCCACTATCTTCAGTTGTTCACCTCCAATCTTTATTCCACTAGTTAGTCCATGTTTATTTCTAGTTGTAATCAGGATCTCACATTTGTTTGCATTAAATTTTCTCCCACACTCTCTCACAGTTTCTTTAAAAGTGTCCAGCTGTTCCTGAGTCTCCTCCTCCCTGTTTTCCCCAGATCATCTACATCTATACTTAGATCTACATGATTACTTTGCAATTACAATTAAGTGCCTAGCAGAGGGTCCATGAAACCACCTTCAAGTTACTTCTCTACTGTTTCACTCTTGAGCAGCATGCGGAAAAACAAGCTCTTTAATCTTTCATTCTCTTATTGTATTTGCTGGTCGTTTCTCCCTATGTAGGTGGACGTGAACAAAATATTTTCACCCTCTGAGGAGGAAATTGGTGACTGAAATTTCATGAGAAGATCCTGCCACAATGAAAATGAGTGCCACCGCAATTCAGTCATATCCATGGTGCTTTCTCTCCTGTTTTGCAATAGTACAAAACGAGCTACCCTACTCTGAGCTTTTTCAGTGTCCTCCATCGATCCTATCTAATGTAGATCCCACACTGTGCAACAGTATTCCAGAAGAGGGTGTATAAGCATAGTGTAGGCAGTCTCTTTAGTAGACCTGTGGCATTATCTCAGTGTTCTGCCGATAAACTGTAGTCTTTGGTTTGCTCTACTCACAACATTACCTGCATGATCATTCCAACTTAAGTTATTTGCAATTGTAATCCCTAAATATTTAGTTGGATTTACAGCCTTTAGATTTGTGTGACTCGCTGGGTAACTGATGTTTAGTGGATTACTTTTGGTACTCGCCAGCAAACACCATTGCTTTAATTTTGTGTTCTCCAGTTTTTTCTGCCACCTTAGTCAATATCTCATTCAAGGCCACAATGAAGAGGAGATGTAACAATGCATTGCCCTTTGTCACACCATTTGTTTGCTGGAACCAATCCGTCCTTTCATTTCCCTCTTCCACACAGCTCAGACTTCTGCAGTACATCTCCTCCACTCTGTTTATTGTCTCTTTTTCGACACTCTTCTTTTCTAGGGCTTCCCAGACCTTTCTTCTACAGACATTATCAAATGCCTTTTCTACATCAAGAAAGGCAATCATGTGGTCTTCCCCAGATTGATAGTGGTGATCCTGAAACTGTCTCACTACAAATATGAGGTCAACAGTTGACCTCTCAGATGTGAAGCCATACTGTTTCTCTCTTTGCCTTGTTCAGATTCTGCTGTCCAGGATCTTTTCATATACCCTGGCACAGTGTGGTATCAGTGTGACTCCCCAGTAGCTTCTGCAATCCTTCCTACTTGCTTTCTTGAATACAGGGACAATTAGTGCCCTCTCCTCTGTATTGTGAGCAGCAGTTTATCCTTTCCATATTGTTGTTGTATGTGTCATATATTAAGTGAAAATAGCTGCTTTCAGGAAAACCACTACTCCTTCTTTTACTCTATTCAGCAGCCATTTTTGTCTAGTACTTCAAACAAACTATTTGCATATCTGTAAACAAACCACTATCAGCTGCTGGTATACGGGCAAAGTCAATATCAGTTTAATACGGACATTAGAATTATGCAGAAATGAAATGATCATGTAGTGTTGATGGCCAGGAGGCCCCAACCAGGGAAGCTCTGCCTCCAAGTTGCAAGTCTTATTTCAGGCAATGCCACATTGAGTGTCTTGCATGTCGGTAATGATGAAATCCCAATGAGGACAACACGACACCCAGTCAAAGAGCAGAGAAAATTTCCAACCTTGCCGGGAATCAAAACTGGGTCTGCTGCATGGTAGGCAAACATATTACTACTTAGCTAAGCAGATAGTTATGCAGAATTTACAGTCCTGAATCCAAATGTTGTGGAGAATTGTAGACATAGGTGGCCAGCAAAGCATTCTTTTACTTTGACCTTGAATTTCTAGGAATTTTTTAAAATCCTGTTGAATGTCTAATTGCAACCTATAATAAACTTTTGCAGCAATCTGATTCCTGGTTAGGGGTCCACTCTGTATATGAAACTCCACTATTCCTGCTAAATTTGCTTTTGTCATTAACCCAAAATACTATTGGGGACTATATGTATCCCCTTCAGGATTCTGCAAGGTGTTTGGTTATCAGATTTACACAATATTCTTATTGTATACTTTTGTAGAATAAATATTTCTTAGACGTTAGCTGCATGGTCCCAAAAAATTATGCTGCAGGACAGAACTGAGAGAAAGTAAGTAGGAATCCTGTCTTGAGATCAAAGCAAGTCATGAAGAACTGCCTTTTTTTAAGTCATGCACATGCTAGTTCTACCTCAGCTTTTTATGCATCTGGAACTTTATTAGATTAGATTTACTTTCATTCCATTTGATCCATAGTGAGGAGGTCCTCCAGGATGTGGAACATGTCAGGAAAAAAATAATACATGACAAATATTTACAACTAAAACAAATAAGCTGATGTACCATTCCACAGGTCCCAAGTGGAATGATCATCATTTTTTAATGAACACTATATGAAAGAGTCATTTTACAAATACTAATGCACTGAATTTAAAATAAAAAAGTTTTTTTTATTAATTTATAAGGTAATAAGCGTGTAATACAACTACTATAATACTTATTTACCAAGAAAACATTACTGCATTGAAATGGTGCAGAAGTTAGATTGTACTTACACACACACACACACACACACACACACACACACACACACACACACACACACACACACACACACACACACACACACACACACACACACACACACATTTACAATGAACACATTACTGCACTGAAATTGTGCAGAAGTTATATTGTACTTATATATACATAATAGAGAGAAACATTCCATGTGGGAAAATATATATAAAAAAGAAAGATGCTTTAACTTACCAAATGAGAAAGTGCTGGTGTGTTGATAGACACTATAAAATAAAAAACATACACACAAATATTCAAGCTTTCGCAACCCATGGTTGCTTCATCAGGAAAGAGGGAAGGAGACTGAAAGACGAAAGGATGTGGGTTTTAAGGGAGAGGGTAAGGAGTCGTTCCAATCCCGGGAGTGGAAAGGCTTACCTTAGGGGCAAAAGTATACACTCGCACAACACACATCCATCTGCACATATACAGACACAGGCAACTTAATTATTAAAATTAAATTTCTTTTTTCCATTAATAACTTAAGTTTCTTTTTCTCTCTTAATAGGACTGTTTATCATTATGAAGGAAAAATAAATTTAACTACTAAGGGAAAAAAGTAACTTAATTTTTCTACATTTGGAAAAAAAGAAAAGAAAATACTTTACCTGTCTTTGTTTGGGGATGCCTGGATGCATCTTAAAGGTAACACACCTGCTGTTAGACAACTGTATCTCTACATACTACTAAAAATGATTAAAATTAAGTTTTTTTCCATTAATAACTAAGTTTCTTTTTCTCTCTTAATAGAACTGTTTATCGTTATGAAGGCTTTAAAGAGTAAAAGGGAAGAACTTAAATGGGAAACTTCCTGATGTATCTCTAGTTGTTTCCACAAATATCTGGAAACATACATGCATACATACATACATACATACATACATCTGATTACCAGAAGCTATCATATGCCAAAGTTCCACATGTATCCATGTTATAGGAAATAAGGTTAGGTTTTATTATTAGTAGTGTAGTCCTGTCTTGCTGGACGTAACAATGGAGCCTGGCATGAGAATTCTGCTTGGCAGTGTTTACGCAGAAATATCTGACTCTGGCCACATTGCTTTCCATTTTAGTACAGTTCTGGGATTCTTCTATGAAAGGTTTCAATGTCAGTAATAACAAGTGCTGCATTACCGCAGTTGTCTTTCCAAGAGATTTTGGATTCAGTTATGAAAAGTATAATGTTCCATTAAAAAACATACTTTTTGAATATCTTGGTTGCTATCAGTGTTCAGAGCATTGTCTATACAAAACATTACATTCTTCTCAGCATACTATCAATTGCGGAAAACCTCATTTTCAATATCTAGAACAAGTCACGAAATAAGAAGTGTGATATGTCTTAGGTGGCAAAAAATGTAAGTAAAGCACATTTTATCTGCATCTGAAGTAGTATCACCTACTGTTTTTATTCTGATTCAATTCAGCCATTAGTAGTTTGTGAAGGAGATGAGGAAAATGTATGCCATCCACATCAACGATCTATAAGTTTGTAGCATACAACTAATTACATTACTATGATGTTAACTCCTCTATCACCTAAGTATTTCAGTTCAAAATTATTATTAAAGATTTTTAAGTAATTGTGTCAAATCACTCAGTACATGTCCTATTAAGTATAAAACAAAATAAAAGTTTTTTATATAGCTAAGCAAAGTCATAGGTAAGTCAGTAAAATCAATGACTAACTCTGCAGAAAATGGCTCATTCATAATTTCCAAAATGTCAAAGCTGTTGATGGCAAACATTAAAAACAGCATTACCATAATTCACAATATGTTACAAGAAATTGTGAATTAACTCTGAACTGTGTTATATTTGTCTTAAATAACAAAAACCTTTACACGAAAATACAGACAAAAGTACTCTCACAGCTGCACACTGGTGAACTTCATTTTAAGGATGATGTTAAACACTCTGTAAGTTAGAAGAACCTATGAGTAAATTGTAATGTTTGTCACAATCACTTCAAGTAGCAAAACCTAATCTAATTCCCTCAACATCACCTGACTTAATTCGACTACATTCCATTATCCTCGTCTTGCTTTTGTTGATGTTCGTCTTATACCCTCCTTTCAAGACACTGTCCATTCCATTCAACTGCTCTTCCAAGTCCTTTGCTGTCTCCGACAGAATTACAATGTCATTGGCGAACCGCAAAGTTTTTATTTCTTCTCCATGGATTTTAATACCTACTCCGAACTTTTCTTTTCTTTTCTTTACTGCTTGCTCAATATACAGATTGAATAGCATCGCGGAGAGGCTACAACCCTGTCTCACTCCTTTCCCAACCACTGCTTCCCATTGATGTCCCTCGACTCTTATAACAGCCATCTGCTTTCTGTACAAATTGTAAATAGCCTTTCGCTCCCTGTATTTTACCCCTGCCACCTTTAGAATTTGAAAGAGAGTGTTCCAGTCAACATTGTCAAAAGCTTTCTCTAAGTCTACAAATGCTAGAAACGTAGGTTTGCCTTTCCTTAATCTTTCTTCTAAGATAAGTCATAGGGTCAGTATTGCCTCACGTGTTCCAACATTTCTACAGAATCTTAACTGATCTTCCCCGAGGTCGGCTTCTACCAGTTTTTCCATTCGTCTGTAAAGAATTCGTGTTAGTACTTTGCAACTGTGACTTATTAAACTGATAGTTCGGTAATTTTCACATCTCTCAACACCTGCTTTCTTTGGGATTGGAATTATTATATTCTTCTTGAAATCCGAGGGAATTTCGCCTGTCTCATACATTTTGCTCACCAGATGGTAGAGTTTTGTCAGGACTGGCTCTCCCAAGGCTGTCAGTAGTTCTAATGGAATGTTGTCTACTCCTGGGGCCTTGTTTCGAGTTAGGTCTTTCAGTGCTCTGTCAAACTCTTCACGCAGTATCATATCTCCCATTTCATCTTCATCTACCTCCTCTTCCATTTCCATAATATTGTCCTCAAGAACATCGCCCCTGTATAGACCCTCTATATACTCCTTCCACCTTTCTGCTTTCGCTTCTTTGCTTAGAACTGGGTTTCCGTCTGAGCTCTTGATATTCATGCAAGTGGTTCTTCTTTCTCCAAAGGTCTCTTTAATTTTCCTGTAGGCAGTATCTATCTTACCCCTCATGAGATAAGCCTCTACATCCTTACATTTGTTCTCTAGCCATCCTTGCTTAGCCATTTTGCACTTACTGTCGATCTCATTTTTGAGAGGTTTGTATTCCTTTTTGCCTGCTTCACTTGCCGCATTTTTGTATTTTCTCCTTTCATCAATTAAATTCAGTATCTCTTCTGTTACCCAAGGATTTCTACTATCCCTCGTCTTTTTACCTACTTGATCCTCTTCTGCCTTCACTATTTCATCCCTCAAAGTTACCCATTCTTCTTCTACTGTATTTCTTTCCCCCATTCCTGTCTATTGTTCCTTATGCTCTCCCTGAAACTCTGTACAACCTCTGGTTCTTTCAGTTTATCCAGGTCCCATCTCCTTAAATTCCCACCTTTTTGCAGTTTCTTCAGTTTTAATCTACATTTCATAACCAATAGATTGTGGCCAGAGTCCACATCTGCACCTGGAAGTGTCTTACAATTTAAAATCTGGTTCCTAAATCTCTGTCTTACCATTATATAATCTGTCTGAATCCTTTTAGTATCTCCAGGGTTCTTCCATGCACACAACCTTCTTTCATGATTCTTGAACCAAGTGTTAGCTATGATTAAGTTACGCTCTGTGCAAAATTCTACCAGTCGGCTTCCTCTTTCATTTCTTAGCCCCAATCCATATTCACCTACTACGTTTCCTTCTCTTCCTTTTCCTACTTTTGAATTCCAGTCACCCATGACTATTAAATTTTCATCTCCCTTCACTACCTGAATAATTTCTTTTATCTCATCATACATTTCATCAATTTCTTTATCATCTGCAGAGCTAGTTGGCATATAAACTTGTACTACTGTAGTAGGCATGGGTTTCATGTCTATCTTGGCCGCAATAATGCGCTCATTATGCTGTTTGTTAACGCTATTACTTATAAATTGTAGGCCACTATCAGTAAGCAACCTCTTAGGTTTTGTCCACACCTACAAAAAATCCCTTAAACCATTAATTATAGTGGACATGTTTTGCTAATTTTACAGGATATAACCCAACATACTTCAACTAGCATTTGATTCCAACAAATATATAAAATACTCCCCCTTTACATGTAGGTAAAAGTATAACTCAGTCAGTAGCTTTTAATGATTCTGATATGTCTAATGCACTTTTCATGTACAAAACGTCCGTAACCAGGTTAGATCCACTATTGGTACCCAAAGAAAGAAGACCTCCCACTGGTTTGATCTGTCATTTATTCACCAAAATAAAATGACTTTATGTAATAACCACTTGTCCTTATCATTTTTGAACAATTTTCCTTGGTACCAGGATGTGCCAGTCTGACAAAATTGCTCATCAGACTTTAAGCTTTTTTTTTTCTTCCCCACCAATACTCATACCCCATTGTTAGTATAACTAATATACTCTCTAAAGACTACTCAATAATCTTCTGTTCTACTCTCACTACTGATACCTAAAGCCAACTGAGAAAGTGCATCAAGCACTAGGTCAAATGAACCTTTAATGTAATTTATTTCCAATTTAGATTCTAGTAAGAACAGAACCCACCTTATTAATTGACTGTGTAATAGTCTACTCTCCATTAAGAATGCCAAAGGTTGGCGACTGAGCCTAGTATTAGAGTCTGAAAATTAAACCCCAAACAACAGGTAGATGGAATAATAGACAAATACTCTGAAGGTGGTTTGAAGAATCCACTAACAGTCACTTAACTCTGAGTAGTCATGTAGATGTAGATAGCAGTTCATTTCCAGTAGGTGAGTAATTTAACTCATGTTTACTCATACTTCTGCTAGCGAAAGCTATAGTCCAGTGTTCTCCCTTCTCAGGATCCCAATCTCCTTGTAAAAGTTCGCAACCCAGGCTCTATTCCAATGCATGTGTGGCTAACTGGAAGACCGGATTCAATTTAGGGTGACAAAAACTTTCCATCTTATAATACGTGTTTAATATTAAATGCGTCAGAACTACCGCCATCCCACATCCAATTAGCTTGTTGTTCCAACAAAGTTGACAATTTTGGGTCGTTCATCACTTGCCCTTTTTGAATTGCCTATAAAACACAGCCACCCCTAAGAATGAACATAATTGTTTTATATTTCATGGTTCAGGACACTCTTTTATAGCTCTTATTCTCTCTGAGTTAGGTAGAATCTGCTTTATCTGTATGGTATGACACATAAATTTTAGTTCTTGTCTCCCAAAATGTGATGTGGATGACTTGATTGTTTCTCCTTTTTCTTGTACCTTTCTTAAAGTTCAAGGCAACAGTATACAATGGTATTCCCAAGTCTTAAAACTAGTAGTAAGTCCTCTGCATGCATGAGCAGTTCTTGTATTAAATCTTTGCCCAAAAATTTGTCCAGTGCTTGTATAAAAGGCCATCACTATTCTTAAACTGGTTATGATTTACTTTTGAATAGAAATGGTGTGTAAGGCCTAGACTCTTCTTGTGTTGGTACTTGCCAGTATTGAACTTTTAGATCTACTGAACTAAAGAATTCTGCTTCCTCAGATTTCGATAATAAATCTTCTGTAACTACAGGCCTGTCCCGTTCAGTTTCAATACATATAGGTTGTATATCTAAAACTAACCAAACGCCTCCTGTGGGATTTTTAACCACTAATAATGGATTAGTATGCACATGCCAGGAAAAATGCAACACTCCCAAGGACTGTGTTTAGTGGCACCACGGAAGGTGCATACTGCGTGTGGGGGGAATGTAGTAGTGTTAGTGATTCATTGGTCACAGTCATTGTTGATCAGAGTGCACTCAGAAGGCCTGTCTGTGCACCCTCTGTTTTGACTGTGCGAGTGGTAACTCTGTTGAGTTTAGACATGAAAAGTGTTTGCAGCATTCATCCTAGTGTACAATCATGCCCTATCAATGAGTACAGACTCACATTGAACAATTTCATTCATTTGAATGAGATCACACTGTGGGCCTCAGAGAAACTGGATGGACCTACCATTGGTTTGCTGCTCATGTTGGGCCCAATGTAATGGTGATGTGTCATTGCTTTCAACACTGGTCTATAGAACATTCCAACACTTGTAGACTAGGCTCTGGGTGTCTATATAGTACAGACACAAATCAAGATTGACACATTTGCGATCAGCTGAGCCCAATCGACCATCATCGAGGGATTAAATCTGGGCACGTACAGCACCTGCCATGTCAGCAGGGACTACTGGAAACCATTTGCTTGATTAAGATCACAGGTGCCTTTGACCAGTCCACCCACTGACACTACGGCACCACCGAGCCCAGCTTATCTGATATTGTGAAATAGTTGACTGGAGAATGGAATGGCACTCTGTTTCTTCAGTGATGAAAGTAGGTTCTGTTTGTATGCAAATGATGGACATATGCATACATGGCATCGACCAAGTGAGCTGCTTGTTCCATAGTACTTTCATCAATGGCACAAAGTCCCATTGCAGGCTTCATGGTGTGAGGGGCCATCAGTTAAAACTCGCTGTTGTATGAGTTCCTGCAGGGTAAAGTTACCAGTGCCTGCGACACTGCACAGGCTGTTATCCCCATGCTACTGCCATTTCTTTAACAAGAAGGTGTTGTGCTTTTTCAGCATGGCAATGCACACTTGTATATGACTGATGCAATGCGAGGTGCTCTTTGTCTTGAAGACCAGCTACCCGGACCACCAAAATCACCAGATCTCTCGTCAAAAAAACACTTATGGCACATGATGAAGTGGGTCTGTACTCATTTTCCAGGACCTGTAAGAATCATTGCCAAACTGCAACACATCCAAGATGCTTGGGACAGCCTATCACAAATACCATTCAGTACATTTATGATCATTTGCATGTGAGAATACACTTCCATATTGCCACAAGAGGGGGATGTGATGGGTATAACAGGCTGTAAGGGTAAGCAAATAAAGGAAGAAATGAGGCTACCTGTCACCATTACATTTTATCAAACATTGTTGGACGTATCTAATTTAAATTTAGAGGTAATACTATGATTGTACTTGTTATTGGATAATAAAGCATCATTGAATTTTAAAAGCAACCAAGCTATCTCAGAAGGAAAGAGTAATACCTAGAGCATATCTTTTATAAGTAATTGAGTAAATTTTATAACAACAATTGGTAAAATATGTACACCTTGTAGCTATGATAAATGTTGTTGCAATAGAGCAACACTCTTCACTGTGGCATATGTGTTTCGTATGGGTGGAATTTGTTACTGTATGCGCTTACGATGATGAACTATCTGTCACGGTTGTTGTCAGTAAAATGATGTTATCCTTGTGGGTGTTGCGTTCTTTTTCTGGCAGTGTTTTTCTTATCCTGCTTGGTTGTGTTGCTCTATTCAACATTTATCATAGCTACAAGGTGTACATATTTTACCAATTGTTGTTATAAAATTTACTCAATTATTTTTAAAAGATATGCTCTAGGTATTACTCTTTCCTTCCAAGATAACTTGGTTCCCTTTAAAATCGTATGATACTTTATCCAATAACCAGTCCAATCACAATATTTCATCTAAATTTAAATCAGATACCTCCAACAAAGTTTGATAAAATGTAATGGTGACAGGTACCCTCATTTCTTCCTTTATTTGTTTACCCTTACAGCCTGTTATACTCACCACATATACACCAGTTATGGGTAATAAATTGCACACATATTTTTTTTCTCATAATCAATAGTAATTCTTGTTTCATAAATGTAAACATGGTCCGTAGCAGGCTGTGATGTGATTTTTATTTAATCATGCGATTAGCTGATTTCAACTACTTGTCATTGTCAAGCACTTATAAAACCAACATGGAAAAGCACTACATTGTCTGCATGCATCGCATATATAACTTAACACTTTCCACACCTCACATTAAGATAAAACATTGTTTTGTTGTTATGTTTTATCTTAATGAGAGGCGTGTAAAGTGTTAGTATGTGCAATGCATGCAGACACTGTAGTGCTTTTCCATGTTGGTTTTATGAGTGCTTGACAATGACAAATAGTCAAAATTAGCTAATCACACGATTAAATAAAAATCATGTTACAGCCTACTATGGCTCATGCTTACATTTATTAAGCATGTAGTAACTGTGGACTCCCACAAATACAAAATTTTAAGTAATTCTTGTGATATTAAAGACACTTCACTTCCAAAATCTAAATTAATATATACTTTAATCCTCAAAACATGACCCACTATTATTGGCTTTATTTGTACCTGACTTCCATCCAGTAACCATTTGTGAACAGATATTGGGTTTGTGAAGTCTACAACCTTCTCTATATGAGGCTCCACTGTTCCAGTGTCACATACTAGACCATTAGCCCTGAGTGCAATCAGACATTAACTAGTTCCTCCACTCTCTCACCCCTCTGCCATCTGTTGCTCCCCGCTCCCCGTATTATACCGAACTTTATCTCCTAACTAAACCGTAGAATGAAAGACTTTTCTCGGAACACTTTTATGTTTGATATGATGAAAGATGAATAACATTTAGTTTGTGTGTGTGTGTGTGTGTGTGTGTGTGTGTGTGTGTGTGTGTGTGTGTGTGTATGAATGACGAAGGAATCTGTGGTGCATCACAAGTACTACCCACAACTCCTTCTCAGGAAACAAAGCTAACTATCTACAGTGAGGATAGGCACTTGTTACAAAACATGTTTCCCATGCATTACTCCTCTCTACTACAGGATTTGCTTGACCTGTACACTGCAACATTATTTAAAATGGAACAAGTTCAGATGTGTGCACTATACTTACTATTGGTGAATCACTTCATTGCTGCACTCATTACTTCTGAACTGGCAGAATTTGGACGACTTCAGGCTGTTAATGCTTTGTGTCCACCCACTCTAATAATAATAATAAAACAATTTACAGCACTGTAGTAGGCCTAATTTTTCCATCCGAGAGTCCATAATGTGCTCGTCCCAGTTTCAGCCTTGCTTATTATTTTCTCCTTTAAATCAGTACTAGTGATCTTTAATTCATTATGTAATTCAACAATTGCCTGAGTGTTAGTTTTTGCAAGAGCTTTTTCAAATCTTGATACCTTGAGCATCTAACTGTTCTTCTAATTCAGTGTTACTTGCATCTAACTTAGTATAGATCACAAATAATCATTTAGTAAAGGTTCTGAATATATCTTCTAAATGCTACGTCATACGTCTAATCAATACAGGCATAAAGTTGAAACAGTATATCTTTCCTGCAAGTGACTGTGACAGTGGGCGGATAATTCCATTTTAAAAAAATCTTCTGACTACAAAATGCACTGTAGCTACCAACAACCCCCCCCCCCCCCCAAAAAAAAAAAAAAAAAAAAAAAAAAAAAAAAAAAAAAAAAAAAAAAAAAAAACACGATAATTTCACTTCAAATCAGCTGACCAGAATTTTTTCCTATCTTGCAGCATCATATAATTAATATGGAACTGAACTGCTGCACTCAGTGAACCAGAACTGCCATTGTGTGATGAGCAGATGTCTTAGACATACTTAAATTGCTTTAGCAAAGCTCTGGGCCTGATGAAATCAATAGCAGCTGTTTGTACATGTGGCGGCATGCGATTGGTCTAGTGACCTATCTTTGGACTGCCATCTTTGAGGTTTGTTACAGATAGCGCGTAGACCTTCAGTTTGTTACGAACTTTTGAATTGGAGTGACTGTTTATTTATGTACATTGATATAATGCTGATCATCAAAGTGCTTACCTTTACATGTGGAACCTTAGTGTATTCATTGAAGCCATCGTACCTACTTCCACACTGGTAACCCCGACTCCTGGATCTTCGCTTGTGTGCAGTGTCCATGATGCCTTGAGGTTTGCGACGGATAGCACGCAGACATTTAGTTCGTTGTGAACTGCACGGACCTTTAGTTCGTTGTGAACTTTTGAATTGGAGTGACTGTGTATTTATGTATAGCGATATCAAGCTGGTCATTAAAGTGCTTATCTCTACATGTGGAATCTTAGCATATTCATTTAAGCCATCGTACCTACTTCCACATACTCATGGCCACTGATCTCCTGACTCATAGTCCTATTGAATTCTTCGTAGGCATAACTTCTGTTGATTAATTTGGTTATTACTTATTGACAGATTACTTCTTGTCAAATCTCTTTATCTGTCTTGGATGTAATTACTCTTATTTCATTGCAACTTTCGAGTGTTGTTTTGGTTGCTAATGTTAACAGTGATAATCTTCAATAAATCTTTGGTTAAAATATCAATTTCTTCTTATATTTCACTCTATGTAATCTAACAATAGAAAGTCCAGGTGGCACAACATGCAGCTGAAAATAAGATATTTGAATTTAATGGCTACTTCACAACCCAGGCCATCTGGATCTTCCCCTCCTTCAACATCTTTTCAGAACTATGCAGATTGGGGTTATCCTTACAATGCATTCTCCTTTACAAAAATTATCCTGGATCTACAATAACTTACTGTCCACAAAACACACACCCAGCAGTTTCTGTCCCGTCTGTCCTATAACCTCCTTCCAGTTTATATCCCATCACCCTCATTGTGCTCAGTCTCTGTCAATACACCCACCAGTCTTTTTTCCCCTCTCCTCCATTCCTCCTCTGGTTCCCATTCCCCCACCACTACTATAGCCTCCCAACACTGCCCCTGGCAGGCTTGTCCCCTGGCAGCCTTGTCCTGCTGCCTTCTATTTCCTGCATGCTCCACCACAGACAGCACTCTTCTCTCCCCCCACATGTGATCTGCTGGCCCTCCTCCTTCCCTTCCCCACTCCGAATTGCTGCTTTTGTTCAACGCATCAGGTGTAGTCTAGCAAGAGTGTCACAGATAGCAGTCAGGCAGGAGCCTGCTTGTGTGAATGTGTGTGGGTTTTCCTTTCTTTTCTATAAAGATTTTGTCCAAAAGCTTAATGCGTAACAGTCTTTTCATTACACCTGCCTGGAACTCAACATTTTATATAATCTCTTCTTTCTCAAATTTTACTGATTTTCAATAGAAACTATTAAGGATCTTTTCCGCAGTGGCAGAGAAAGTAGAGGTGAAGAAAAATTCAGTTCACACCATAACAAGCTGTACCATTAAGGTGGAAATTATCAGAGAATTTTATCTGCTCCAGGTGCAAAATAAGTTTCAGTTAGCTCTGAAAGGTCATCAATAGGTGTCATAAAGTATAGCCAGTAGTTGAGTCAGTTTGATGTTGTGTTATCTCAGGAATATAAAACAGTCGGAAGTGAGAAATCAAGCTCGCAGAATAGTAATTGAGCTTTACATTTCAAAATACACTAACTAACAGGTAGTGCATTGGATTAACAGTTTTAAATTAGGACCGCTGTGATGATTTATCCATGATATTTAGCTCACAAACACCAAAAAGGCTCGTACCTAAATTACAGTTTTGGTTGAAATACACTTTCAATCTGATCAAAATATTTAGCCCAGCTGACATAATTAACTATGGGATACAAGCCACAAATTAATCATGCCCTTGAAATTAAAATATTAATTATTATTTCAGAAATGAATATAAAAACATTCAGTTCATTCTTGACAAGGTAAGAAAGTAGTCAAAATTATTATTTTTGTACGAATAACTCTGAGGCATCTTAGCCACCTCAGAGATGATAACAACTGTGTAATTTATCACAGTGCACGTTTTACTTGATGGCCCATTGCGCTACTCCAAACCAGAATGCCAACGCATGGAGGTGATACAAAGCCCTTGCAGATACTGCAACTTGTGGTAACAGCGTGATCACTGTCCTATCTAGTAAATATGTGGCATCAACCCATAAACATGGTACAAGCAGAACAGATAACAATCACAAAACTATTATACAGCTTAACAATTGTGACCATAATTCATCATTTAGGCAGAAGTAGGGCTATACATCATTGTGCCAGAGTGATATGTTACGCCACAAACTCTTTGAGGTACTGATTCCTTGAAAGAAGTAAGTTTCCTGCATCAGCTGTTACTTGTTCCCATTTTATTTTTATTTTTTGTGCTTTTGGTTGTGTTGACATTCTCAACGAACCACATACATATTAGGGAAACAGAATACAAATTATGGAGCAACCTTTGCTTGTACTCACCAGAATGAAAACAGAATAAAAAGGGCACTTACAATGTTTAACCTGTTAACTATACACATTTTGGGTTACAGGTCATTTTCTTGGGCAGACAATGGTTGGCCTGATATACAATAAAGTAACAAAAAGTAAACACTGTGTAAGTACAAGTAAAAGCTCTGTTACTTAAATACTGTTTAAGCACAAGTAAAGACTGTTTCACTTGCACTTACATAATATGACTTCTTTGTAGTCTGTACTCTAATTACTTGAGAATTGCTACTATATAGCCAAACTGTAATAATATGCAAAATAAAAATAAATGATAGCTGTCACAGGAAACTTATTTCTTCCAAGAAGCTTATCACAGCTGAGGGCAATGCAAAAATAGTTTACAGTGATAGGTTTTGTTATTTTAACTGCCTCCTTACACTATATGATAAATTTTATCAAAGTTATTTACCTTAATGACAATGGACAAGCAATTTACTACATACATTTTCACATTCCGTCAGGAAATTCCTCATATGAAGGCTGACACAAAAGGAACAATACTGATGCTGCAAGTAACTATACTGACAGATTTGTTCATTGAAGTAGGACTTTTTGATTCCATATACTTCTGCACTTATTCTGTCCACTATGCAAATATTTAACCATGTGTTTCTATTGAGGATGCACAGTATGTCTGCTGGTTTTACCTGCCAGTGAGTGCAATAACATGTCTGTAGTGACCCCTTCCCCATTGTCACTGTGTTGATCGATTTTGATGAAACTTGTCCTGGCATAGGGAATCAAGTAAAGGTAAAAGAGCAGTTATGCACTAATATACCAAGAGAAATAGTTTCTTTTTATTGCACACAGTTTCCCTTGTTTTGCACAAAGTTAATATAATTTGTAAGAATAAATCATATCCTCTACTTATGATGCTCCCAATACTTGTAATCACAAATCCATGCATCTGTGTTCAGTTAATCCATGCTGAAAATAGTATGTCTTGTCAGGGATGAAGATCAGCAACATAGCACCTGACGTAAGTCAAATTTGGATATAGTAAGGCACACATGAGCAAGTTCTATAAATTCTTATTGAATGAATGTAATTGGAATGATCAATTAAATATCACTCTCTGCTGTCTGTGTCATTTAAAGGTTTTACCATAAAGTTGTACACCTATCTATTAGGCAATCTTTTCTTACAGCATTCAAGAGTTCTTTGATGGGAATTATATTGAAACAGGATTCCATGTAGGCCTGATTGTGTGCATTTCTTCTCACACTTTAAAAGTCTAGCAAGGTAAACTCAGGACTACCAACCTGAAATCACTGCCTCATTTTCATCTAGAACAATGGTAGCAGTGTGGTCATTTATCAGAAAACATATGCGTGCCATTCTTTTCTTTGTACTTTCTGCTCCCATTATTTTTGTTGGGGGGGGAGTGCTTTCTTCGAAAGACTTAACTGCATGACTAGCACTTTGTTGAAGATCTTTCTTGTACAGCCTTTCCTCATATTGGTTACAGTATTAAACACTGATTCTGACTACCTCACAGTTGTTCACAGGATTCAATATGCAGAGTTTTTGCTCCATGTTTGTAAGCTCCAGTATCCAATAGCCTCAGACCTACTGAATCCAATTATTCTTTTGCAGGTTCATTATAAACCACTGCCAAGTTGATCTCAACATTACACTCATTTTGTTGTTATTTGCAATGGAGATCCTCTTCAGCCAGACTAACTTGAAGCTTGATATCTCCAGTAGCAGCTGTTACCAATTTTTCGAGCCAAGTTCCATTACCAAAAGATTTATCTCATATCTGAAGGGTCACCAACGTCTGCTGCAAAAATTCCAAACATGTGTATAAATTTAGCACAGTTTTAAGATGATAAAAATTAATCATGCACAAATAGTTCCATTTTTAATTCAGTGCTATCACAACCTAACTTATGCATATAGATAAACAAATTAAGGACTAGCTGCTCACTCAATAAGCTGAGCAAACTGAAATTACCACAAATAACTACCAACAAGTGCCACTGATTGTCTTGCTTCAAAATTAAACAACCAAAAGGAACCCATAGCGCCTAAAAAGTTATGTAAGCCCATTGCATGGTGTGTTGCTGAAACATACATTTGGTCACAAGAATGAACTTGGTGGGGCCGGAGGGAACCATCTTCATTTCAATGACAGTAGCTAGGTAGATTGCATCTGTATCAATTTTTGGATTGTATGTTGTGGAGACAGACTGATCTGTAGCATGGTCCAAAGTCTAGGTTATGTTGGAAGGTGATTGTTGTGTTGGAGTTGGCGTAACCTAAGCATGTGAATACAAAATCTTATATGTGGTGATGTACTGAGCATGACAGCTGGGTACTGTGAGTTTGCTAGGTGTGGAGGGTAAAATGAATGACTAAAACATGGGAGCAATGTAATCCAAATACATAACCATATTACAAACTTAAGCTGCTATGAAAATATCTGTGAACAAAAGCTCTCAGCCGAATCAGTTCAGTAATCCCCAGCAGTCACGAAGGCATTACGAATACAACGGGGGCTGCCCACCATCTGTGTGTGGTGGACTCAGTTTACACAGTCTTTTAAGCAACATGAGAAACATCATTATGTTCTTGAAGTATGGTAAATGGTGCTTATCTAACACAGTGGTCAAGGAAATATGCAAATGCAAATAAATTAATTTGGAGATACCATGAGTGTATCTAATCTAATACAGTGATCAAAGCAAAATGCAAAAGACAATTAAATGAACATGAGGTGCTGTGTGTGAAGCTACTCTAACACAGTTGGGGATTTCAGTCTCTAACAGTCGCACACATGGTGCTGCAGCGGTTCGCAAAAAGTGGTTGGATCATCCAGAATGAGATTTTCACTCTGCAGCGGAGTGCGCTCATGTGGTTCGCAAGAGACCTTCTGTAAAGTTTGGAAGGTAGGAGACGAGATACTGACAGAAGTAAAGCTGTGAGTACCGGGCGTGAGTCGTGCTTCGGTAGCTCAGATGGTAGAGCACTTGCCTGCGAAAGGCAAAGGTCCCGAGTTCGAGTCTCAGTCGGGCACACAGTTTTAATCTGCCAGGAAGTTTCATATGGTTGGATCATGCCACATTCACTATAATTTTATGGGCTCCTTGAAGCAGATATTCAGTACTCAGGACATGAGACCATGAAGCAGGTGCTGAATAATGTTGCCCTGTAGTATGGTAACAATATAGCCTACTAGTTCTCCATAGGCATCACAAGAGCCTGTTATGCTGTTCCCTTTACACACACAAAACTGATTCACCATTGCTGTCTTAATTTGTTGTGCATCTATCTTGTAGCACTACATTAATTTATAATAAAGAAATAACTTTAATATAAAATTAACATCAAAGGAACATTAAATTGCTGCACTCATCATGTGCACAGCTCAATGTTGACCTGAGAAGTGCTGAGAGATGGGGCACTTCCTGTAGCATTCTTTAGGGAAAAACCTCTCATGCTGCAGCAAAGAGCTCCATGGCAGAGAAAACTCTGGTTTTATGATGCATACACTTCTTCATGTGTTTTTTGCTGGGTGGTGCATCTTCTGCTACAGTGTAAGATCATCTGCTAGAGTGGTCAGGTGGCAGGCACAGAAGCATAGTAGTGCATCCCACATAGTACCCCCACTGCAAGAAGGAGAGAGCAGGTTGTAGGATGCAGTGCCTGCCCCTGACATTGATTGGGGGACTGCTCCAGGGAGTAGTGTGGTGTCAGCAGAGCCGGGGATGCTGGTGAGGGTAGATGTGGCAGCAGCCTCTGGGCCACCATGTCACGAGCTCAGTGCATGGGTAACAGACTGCCGCGCCCCCAGCTCAGGTGGAGGGCAGCGATGCACCATGGTCGGTGGGTGAAGTTGGGTGTGCTGTGGTGCAGGAGCTGTTCCTGCCGGAGGGCACAGCATGGATGCTGGTGCTCAGACAAGTCACGTACAGCTGGCTGTGCACAGTGCACCCTTCCCAGGTGATATAAAGCAGGCAATCATGTGCTGGCACTGTAGGCACCCTCCGCTGCCACCTCTTGCTGCTAGACTGAATCACACATTGCAGTGGAGGTATTTTGCCAGCATTGTAGGGGTGGTGACATGTGCCTTGGTGTTGAACGCATAACACTGGCATCTCACGTCTCAGGCAGGGTACCAGAGAACAGGTCCAGTGACAGGGGTGAAGTGGCGGGTGTCATAGGGGGCTCTGCCGGGGCAGATACTCATGTGAATGGCAGGGCAGTGTCTGCTCTTGGGTCCCAAGTGCTGGCTGCTGGATTGGCGGCATTGGCCGGGATACCATTTTTGTCACTTAGTGCCACACTGGTTTTGATGACTGGTGGCACATAAGGGATGTGAAATTGAGCACATACGCAAGCTTCAATCAATCAGTGCATACTGTGGTGGAAGCACTGTGGAGACTCACAGAAAAAGCCTTCTCCCCACACTGGAGCACAGGGTGCGAGACTGAGTACTGTGGGTGTAGCGCTGACTCGCATCCAGCTGGAGCATGTCATGCATGCAATTGTGTAGGTCTCTATGCATGAAGGAATTGTGCTCGACATGGCATTGTGGCAGCACCAGCTGCAATTGCACCACGCAGTCATGCAACTGCTGTACAAAGTCCAGGGTGCAGGCACTGGCCGACAGGGTGTGCCAGTGTGGGAATCATGTTCCTCACTGTACACAACAGGTGGATACTGTGGGTTTGCTAGGCATGGAGGGCTAAACAAATAGGTAAGGTATGGGAGAAATGTAACAAAAACAGTTTGATTACAAAAAAGTTCCTTTGTTGGAACGTTAACTACCACAGTTAATTGCAGAACACATTTACAGGGTGAGTTACTCCAAAAATTCTGTGAACAAAAACTCTTGGCCTCAGATGTGCACAGTTCATGATGGAGTTTCTTGCCGGTTGATGTGTCATCTGCTACAGCATGAGATTGGCTGCTAGAGCAGACAGATAGTGGGCACAGACACCTAGTACTGTGTTGCCACAATGCTATGTGTTCTTATCAGGCTCCATCAGTTTTGAGAATTTGTGACTGTTTTCAGTACCGATCATGCACATAGTTTTTGGTATATTAGAATTTCAGACACATTTCTGAACAAAAATACCCTTACAACTTGAGGAAATTCTATGGAGATTTTCTGTCTGTTTTGAATTCATATCCATACTGATCATATACTAGTGCGTGAGTGTGTAACAAAATATAGTTAGTATGTTTCTATAAATTAAAATTATAAATTGCTTATTTAATCCAACTGAAAACTTGTAATGTAGTGTGCAGCAGATACTAAGGACAAATCAAGTATTGGTCCATGTGTCCTTTGTCTGTTGATTGTTACATGAGAAACAAGAACAAGAACCTAGGAAGGAAGGGACGAAGGGAGAAAGTACAATATAATTCAGAAAGTGAGAACTTTGTACTCTTAGATATTGACACTGTTTTATGATGAGAGTACTTGCATCTGTTCTGACTTTCATGATATAGTTATTTTTATTTGAGAGCAGTGATGAGTTGCTCTCTGCGGGTGGATGTTTCTGTTTATACAAGTTCAAACTCAGAAGGTGTGGCTATCAGAAAGAAGTCATTAACTCTCACATAGTGCAGGAGAGCTAACTCTTGATGTTGTTTATATTATGGCTAGCATTCACTCTCTGGAACTAGGAAACTCTCATGTGTATTCTGGGCCTAAATGTGAACTTATTTCCAGTACCAAATGTCATGTGTATGTGTTCCAGCATAACTCTGAAATCCCACAAGAAATTTCAACCAAACTTAGTACACATATGACTTAATTACAATGGGGTTACAACACCCATAGTAACCCTATTTGTGGAAGGTGGGATGGGAATGGGGTGACATGAGGGCATAACTGTGGAAAAACTGCCTGACATCAGGTGTGAAGCAGCTGTCCAAGCAGAAAGACATAGAGCTTTGACCTCTAATGTTCACCCATTGTTTGGCCTCTCACCAACACAGTCAAGTTTGGAGACCATAAAAAGTTTTGTAAGAGTCTATGTCAACAACAACAAACAACCCAAAGGCTGTGCAATTGGAAAAAGAATACTCCTCTAGGCTGGAGAAAACCTAAAGAGGAACTACCTCCTGGTCACAATGAGAAATGGTGTACTTGAAAGTACCTCAACAGATTGTGAACTGGCAGTGTGAAGTAAATCTTGAGAAATGGAGATATGTTAGTGGATCCTCAATCTGTGGGTGTGGGGAGGAGCAGACAATGTCTTACCTGTGCAACTGCCATTTGTGCCCATCATCTTGCACTGAAGAAGATGTAATGCTGGCCAACTAATGCCTTGGAAGTAGCCTATTTTTGGGGCAAAAAACAAGTTAATTGAATATTTGTTGGTAGGTGTACCCTTAAATGTATTTATGACTGTCTACTCATGCACAAATACTTACAACTGTATGCTAACTGTAATGTGTAAAAGTGATTTAATGGGTGAAAGTGATTTAATTACTGTCATGTTTTTATCTGTTTCCATGCTTAAATGTGTTAATGTCTATGGTCAAGGCACACATATTTATAACTGTTAAGTTTTTTGTTACCTGCCTTGTAATTGATGCTTTTGATATGGATAAAAAGAAAATTAGCTACCTGGAAAAATACACTGTTGAGGTGAAACACCCATAGCATCCTTATGAGAGAAGTGTGGATGTGAAGGGGCAATGTGTAAAAAAAATTGAAAACAACTGTATTAGTGTCAAATCACAAATTTTCATGTTTACTGGTCTGACAAAAACTACTTACCATGCATTTGCAGTAATGTAAGACCAAAACATTATTAAATTTGTAGGTGATTTTTCTGTATACAAGATGCGAAATTTATACCTAAATCTGCCACCTCTTGCAGCAACAATGGCTCTAAGCTGGCTTGGAATTGAGTGAAACTGAGCTTGGATGACAGATACAGATATGTCATTCCAGGTTACTTCGCCTCTAATCCCAACTCATCATTAGTGTAGCTGGTGAGGGGTGGAATGACTAAACTCTCAACAGCCCATTACCAATGTTTAAATGGGTGAGAGATCTGAAGATTGTGCTGGACAGATCAACACCCTCTAACAAGGTAGGTAAGGACAGCATGACTAGTACGCAGTCTTGTAACAATCTGTTGAAAGATGTTATGAAAAGTTTGAAAATAGGACACACCTAGAGGCCTTAACGCATCAGAAATCCAACAGCTGCCATCCAAATTACTGGCTACACAAACCAGAGGTGACTGTGTTGTGCATCCAACAGCACCCTATAGCATCATGCCTGTATAATGATAATGAATGCCATCTGGCAACAGTCACCCTCTTTGCATTTCCATGCATGAATATGTCCAACACGATGCTGTATACACAAATGGGACTCATTGAAGTGGCACTGGCCAGCAAAAGCACCACTGCCATAAGCTCATTGATTGCAATAATCAGCTTGCACAGCATTTCATCACCGTGGCTGGCCTCAATATGTTGATATGAAGAATCAGTTGGCAACCAGTACTCGCTGCTGAGCCAGAAAAAGGCATTGAGCCGGCGACTGTCACACAGTGGGCTGCCACTGTGTGGCCCAGAGAAGCATCACCACTGTCCACTGGTGCAGTAATCATTGTCCATCATTCTACAGGACCACCCACCATGCAGACTAGCATCAGCTAGCTCCAATGGCCTGAAGGTCAACTTAGTACACTTCCAGCTAACAACTTTTTTAGTGGCTACTGTTTCCAGGTGCAGCCGGGCAGCTGCCAAGACCCATGGTTGGTTCACAAGCTGCCGTTGCTCCTATTACAGGTTACTGTTGCAGAACGCCACCGACACACCCTGAACGCAGTATAGTTGCGCCAGTCTGCAATGCCAGAAACTGACCCAGCTCTGCTACCTATCACGTATGTCTCCCTCACAAGGTCATACAAGTCTTGAAGTGAGCCGAGCCAAGCGAGCTGTAGATGAGAATATGGAAACGCGTCACCAACAGTGACAGTGGATTCGACATCAATCCCCCACCTGCTGCATGCGAGCCTTGGAAATTTGATATATGCTGAGCCTAACAAACAAATCAATTTTAATCTGAGGGTGGCTCACATATTTTTTGGCTTCCACTAGTGAGCCTGGGATCAGAGGGTTGTACCAATTGCTCTGACAAGTCTGCCCCTGTTATCCTCACTTGTACGGTCAAAATGGCTACACATGTGAAAAAACGGCGTGGTACCAAGCCTGTGCCGAGTGTTATTGGGTGCTCCACTATAGGTGCACCTATCTCTGTTACCACATCAAGGGAATCCACAACAATTATTGCCATGCTGCCATTCCATAATGCTCCAGATGTTGTTGCTCAGTCCGTGTGAATACTTGTCTCACCACAAACCAGCCCATTTCCTGACTCAAACTACATGACATGGCTGCCCAATCCTGCATGAACAAGCAAACAATATGAAACTTCCTGGCAGATTAAAACTGTGTGCCCGACCGAGCCTCGAACTCGGGACCTTTGCCTTTCGCGGGCAAGTGCTCTACCATCTGAGCTACCGAAGCACGACTCACGCCCGGTACTCACAGCTTTACTTCTGCCAGTATCCTGTCTCCTACCTTCCAAACTTTACAGAAGCTCTTCTGCGAACCATGCAGAACTAGCACTCCTGAAAGAAAGGATATTGCGGGGACATGGCTTAGCCACAGCCTGGGGGATGTTTCCAGAATGAGATTTTCACTCTGCAGCGGAGGGTGCGCTGATATGAAACTTCCTGGCAGATTAAAACTGTGTGCCCGACCGAGACTCGAACTCGGGACCTTTGCCTTTCGCGGGCAAGTGCTCTACCATCTGAGCTACCGAAGCACGACTCACGCCCGGTACTCACAGCTTTACTTCTGCCAGTATCCTGTCTCCTACCTTCCAAACTTTACAGAAGCTCTTCTGCGAACCATGCAGAACTAGCACTCCTGAAAGAAAGGATATTGCGGGGACATGGCTTAGCCACAGCCTGGGGGATGTTTCCAGAATGAGATTTTCACTCTGCAGCGGAGTGTGCGCTGATATGAAACTTCCTGGCAGATTAAAACTGTGTGCCCGACCGAGACTCGAACTCGGGACCTTTGCCTCTCGCGGGCAAGTGCTCTACCATCTGAGCTACCGAAGCACGACTCACGCCCGGTACTCACAGCTTTACTTCTGCCAGTATCCTGTCTCCTACCTTCCAAACTTTACAGAAGCTCTTCTGCGAACCATGCAGAACTAGCACTCCTGAAAGAAAGGATATTGCGGGGACATGGCTTAGCCACAGCCTGGGGGATGTTTCCAGAATGAGATTTTCACTCTGCAGCGGAGTGTGCGCTGATATGAAACTTCCTGGCAGATTAAAACTGTGTGCCCGACCGAGACTCGAACTCGGGACCTTTGCCTTTCGCGGGCAAGTGCTCTACCATCTGAGCTACTGAAGCACGACTCACGCCCGGTACTCACAGCTTTACTTCTGCCAGTATCCTGTCTCCTACCTTCCAAACTTTGCAGAAGCTCTTCTGCGAACCATGCAGAACTAGCACTCCTGAAAGAAAGGCAAAGGTCCCGAATAAGGTGTGAATAAACTGTGAAAAAAGAAGCAAAATAGGAACAGTGAACAGTCCAAGCTCAAGATGTGCAACATTGAGCAAACTGGAAGAGGCATAGTTTGTAGTTATGTAGTCACAGTGTTGGACTGCAGAGCGAGTGATCCATGTTCAGATCTCCCTCGTGCCGTTTTATTTTATTTTATTTTATAAAATTATGAACTGTCTGTCCAGTCACTGACGTGCAGGTCAAATTTGTGTCGGTGTCATGGTGTAAGGAAGGTAGCTGTAAAGATAGCTGATTCCCCGCAACTACTCTATTAGCACCCAAAAGGAACTAGCCCTCGAATGGGAACCGCAAACACGTGATGACAAGGCAACACGTCAATGGAATCCTTCACCGGAAAACGCATCTGATGTGTTATAAACGACGTTAGTGATGGTACGTGTGTCATATGATAGGAATCTCTTATCGACGCATCTAACTTGTATGCCTGCTGAGTGAGTGAGGTATGCCTCCCTTCCCGATTTAGATGTTCCTATGAATGTCAAAATGATAACTCCTAAAGAAATTGTAACAATATAATAGTTTGGTACATAAGCTGCAATAAATGAACACAACAATTTCAGTCACACAGTTTCCCTTGTGCTATAACGAAAAAACATACGTTTTTAGTGTTTTTGAATTTTTGACTCTTGGATTCCTTTGTTGTAACATAATCCACATCCATTCATTTGTTGTTTTCATGTCTGTGATAGGTCTATGCGGCATCTCACCTGCTCTCACTATGTTGTTGTTGTTGTTGTTGTTGTGGTCTTCAGTCCTGAGACTGGTTTGATGCAGCTCTCCATGCTACTCTATCCTGTGCAAGCTTCTTCACCTCCCAGTACCTACTGCAGCCTACATCCTTCTGAATCTGCTTAGTGTATTCATCTCTTGGTCTCCCTCTCTGATTTTTACCCTCCACGCTGCCCTCCAATACTAAATTGGTGATCCCTCGATGTCTCAGAACATGTCCTACCAACCGATCCCTTCTTCTAGTCAAGTTGTGCCACAAGCTCCTCTTCTCCCCAATTCTATTCAAGACCTCCTGATTGGTTATGTGATCTATCCATCTAATCTTCAACATGCTTCTGCAGCACCACATTTTGAAAGCTTCTATTCTCTTCTTGTCTAAACTATTTATCGTCCACGTTTCACTTCCATACATGGCTACACTCCGTACAAATACTTTCAGAAACGACTTCCTGACATTTAAATCTATACTCGATGTTAACAAATTTTTCTCCTTCAGAAACGCTTTTCTTCCCATTGCCAGTCTACATTTTATATCCTCTCTACTTCGGCCATCATCAGTTATTTTGCTCCCCAAATAGCATAACTCCTTTACTACTTTAAGTGTCTCATTTCCTAATCAAATTCCCGCAGCATCACCTGACGTAATTTGACTACATTCCATTATCCTCGTTTTGCTTTTGTTGATGTTCATCTTATAGCCTCCTTTCAAGACACTGTCCATTCCGTTCAACTGCTCTTCCAAGTCCTTTGCTGTCTCTGAGAGAATTACAATGTCATCAGCGAACCTCAACATTTTTATTTCTTCTCCATGGATTTTAATACCTACTCTGAACTTTTCTTTTGTTTGCTTTATTGCTTGCTCAATATACAGATTGAATAGCATCACAGAGAGGCTAAAACCTTATCTCACTCCTTTCCCAACCACTGCTTCCCATTGATGTCCCTCGACTCTTATAACACCCATCTGCTTTCTGTACAAATTGTAAACAGCCTTTCGCTCCATGTATTTTACACCTGCCACCTTCAGAATTTGAAAGAGAGTATTCCAGTCGACATTGTCAAAAGCTTTCTCTAAGTCTACAAATGCTAGAAACATAGGTTTGTCTTTCCTTAAGTTTTCTTCTAAAATATGTCGTAGGGTCAGTATTGCCTCACGTGTTCCAACATTTCTATGGAACTGAAACTGATCTTCCCCGAGGTTGGCTTCTACCAGTTTTTCCATTCGTCTGTAAAGAATTCGCGTAAGTATTTTGCAGCTGTGACTTATTAAACTGATAGTTCGGTAATTTTCACATATGTCAACACCTGCTTTCTTTGGGATTGGAATTATTATATTCTTCTTGAAGTCTGAGGGTATTTCGCCTGTCTCATACATCTTGCTCACCAAATGGTAGAGTTTTGTCAGGACTGGCTCTCCCAAGGCTGTCAGTAGTTCTAATGGAATGTTGTCTACTCCTGGGGCCTTGTTTCGACTCAGGTCTTTCAGTGCTCTGTCAAACTCTTCACGCAGTATGATATCTCCCATTTCATCTTCATCTACATCCTCTTCCATTTCCATAATATTGTCCTCAAGTACACCACCCTTGTATAGACCCTCTATATACTCCTTCCACCTTTCTGCTTTCGCTTCTTTGCTTAGACCTGGGTTTCCATGAAAGCTCTTGATATTCATGCAAGTGGTTCTCCTTTCTCCAAAGGTCTCCTTAATTTTCCTGTAGGCAGTATCTATCTTACCCCTAGTGAGATAAGCCTCTACATTCTTACATTTGCCCTCTAGCCATCCCTGCTTAGCAATTTTGCACTTCCTGTCGAACTCGTTTGTGAGACGTTTGTATTCCTTTTTGCCTGCTCCATTTACTGCATTTTTACATTTTCTCCTTTCATCAATTAAATTCAATATTTCTTCTGTTACCCAAGAGTTTCTACTAGCCCTCGTCGTTTTACCTACTTGATCCTCTTCTGCCTTCACTATTTCATCCCTCAAAGCTACCCATTCTCCTTCTACTGTATTCCTTTCCCCCATTCCTGTCAATTGTTTCCTTATGCTCTCCCTGAAACTCCGTACAACCTCTGGTTCTTTTAGTTTATCCAGGTCCCATCTCCTTAAATTCCCACGTTTTTGCAGTTTCTTCAGTTTTAATCTACAGTTCATAACCAATAGATTGTGGTCAGAGTCCACATCTGCCCCTGGAAATGTCTTACAATTTAAAACCTGTTTCCTAAATCTCTGTCTTACCATTATATAATCTATCTGGTACCTTTTAGTATCTCCAGGGTTCTTCCATGTATACAACCTTCTTTCATGATTGTTAAACCAAGTGTTAGCTATGATTAAGTTATGCTCTGCGCAAAATTCTACCAGTCGGCTTCCTCTTTCATTTCTTAGCCCCAATCCATATTCACCTACTATGTTTCCTTCTTTCCCTTTTCCTATTCTTGAATTCCAGTCACCCATGACTATTAAATTTTCGTCTCCCTTCACTATCTGAATAATTTCTTTTATCTCATCATACATCTCATCAATTTCTTCGTCATCTTAGAGCCGGTTGGCATATAAACTTGTACTACTCTCACTATACATCACGTTTACTTGAAATGGTAATACATTCTTAACATAGGACTCATATTCTATAACCAATCTACATAACGACAACTGCCAACAATACAAAAAGAGAATAAACATATCACTGAATGGACAGACAGTTCATAGCTATGTGAAAAAAAGTGGTGTGGGGGTGAGGTAGGGGCCCACGAGGGAGATTTGAACACGGACCCTCTGGTTTGTAGTCGAACATCGTACACATTACCACGACGCCGATTGTTGTTGCTGTGGCGATTTACCCAGATACACCCGCGGGTATTTGCCCCATTTCTCCTTTTTCCGACAAATCCGACGTTATAGAATCTGGGTGGCCAATTGGAACAATTAAGCGAAAGTCAGATTTAAATGCAGTAGTGCTAATGAATAATACGTTGATTGTTCTTTTCAAGCCCTACATTACACAATGTTCAAGTAAAACATAACAACAGTTACATTTAAGTAGTAAAAAACAAACTTCATTATCTTTTCACCTCTCGAGCGAACTTTCGTGGAACAATAAGTTACAAGATAGACCTGCCGCCTGGTGATCAGCTGCTGATCACCAGGCAGCAGGTTTATCCCCCAGGTGCAGGATTTTACCCCTCGCGAGAATTGACCCCCATCTGCTCTACAAGAAATCTTGTACTTAGGACTATGTATGCAACCGTTTTCTCCGAATTTTTAAGTGTATCCTCGTTGGGTGGAATCAAGTAGATACAACCGATATCTCAGCCTATTTACTGTTACTGTACTAAAGATCACCTTACAAAGAAGTTGGCGACATTCGATGCATAACTTTACTCCATCCTGAAAGCACGTGGGCAGGGGTAATTCACGGTAATGGGAAGGATGACTGAGCAGGGTAAGGAATACATTGTGATGTAATCTGTCATTGCGCTGTGCACACCATTACTTCACAGCTACGGAAAAAGAAAAAATAATTTATGCTCACCTTCTGAAAACATTATTACCTAGTCAGTTACTTTATATTTCAAAATTTTGAAAAAAAATTTTTTTTGTTTCTAATGAATGAGTCCTACAAATGCTTTAAATTTTCAGTTAAACTTAACCCAAAATGTAAGTCTTAGTAGTAGGCGTGTCTTACATCAATGAATGTCAGATTCAATGTTTTCAGATTGAGGACCCTACGTACACATCAATATGTCTTTAAACACTATGTTGTGACTAAAATTCAACAACAATTAGACCTGCTAACGAAATTTGTATCAAAATTTTCTGTGGTGGTCATAAAGTTCCCTCCCTCCGCTTCCTCCTTGGTAGTACACGTTATAGAAAATGCATTGGTATTGCTGAGAGTGTGCTGAAAGATATTTCACGTTCTGTACCTTATCCGCACATCAGTACCGCTTTAACAAGCATGTTCTTAATATAAATTAACAACTATTAACAAATTTTGTTTCTTTTAAATTTATAGAGGGTGCACACAAATTATCCCGCTCTTGGTTATACTCGTTAGTAAACGTTCTTTAGTATTGCAAGGATTAACCATTCCAGGCACTGGGAAACAGTGACGAAAAATAACGGTACGGCATACATCCAACATCCCGTGATCGGATGAGTAAGCAATGTGCGCATCAGCTTTATGATGACTTGAGATACGTTTTCAGTGCGCCATATTTTTTCTTTAATTCCGTTTATACGCGGAAAACGGAGTTGCAGATTGCCTGATAATTATAATAACCTACCCTCTGCTTCAAAAACAGTAAGACTCGCGTAGAGACTAGTTCAAAGTTTTGCTTGTACCCGAACCCGTTTTCAAATTTTTAGGGAGGAAATACATTAGAGGGGCTCCTGGTTTGTCTTTTTTTGTAGGTGATCACCAGTCACATCCTTCTGAAATATTATGTGTTACGACTGTTACTTTCCTTTTCGCAGTTTTACAGAAGGACAGGACTGAGAGCTTTTTGTAAGCATCTGTATGATTACAGCTCTTCCCATTTGTGTCTCTACGGCAAGCGACCTTAACCGACTTATCACCATTTTTTGTTTGTATCAGTGAGGATCACGAGAACAAACGTGATTACCTGCGTCAGCACAAAGCAGAAGTATTTCTTTCTTTAAAGGCATTGCAATTACTGAAGTCAAATGAAGAAAGCGTCGAAGTGTGAAACCTTGGAATTTATTGAATACGCTGCACAACTTCGACAGGGCAAGATGCTTGACGGTTTTATTGGAAAAATTTTGAACAAGTCACGCACGAAAATGTTCTCAGAATATAGATAGCTCATCCTCAAAACAGTAGTGTAAGCCATCCCCATGCGAAAATGTATTTCTTAACACGAGAGACGTCTGAATGTACACATATTTGTAGGAGGGGACATTTGGTAACGCAAAGAAACAAAATATTACTATAACAGGACCAAAAAGCACACCGAAGACCATGATACACTTCTGGCTATTAAAATTGTTACACCAAGAAGAAATGCAGCTGATAAACAGGTATTCATTGGATAAATATATTATACTAGAACTGACATGTGATTACATTTTCACGCAATTTGGGTGCAAAGATCCTGAGAAATCAGCACCCAGAACAACCACCTCTGGCCGTAATAACGGACTTGATACGCCTGGGAATTGAGTCAAACAGAGCTTGGATGGCATGTACAGGTACAGCAGCCCATGCAGCTGCAACACGATACCACAGTTCATCAAGAGTAGTGACTGGCGTATTGTGACGAGCCAGTTGCTCGGCCACCATTGACCAGACGTTTTCAATTGGTGAGAGATCTGGAGAATGTGCTGGTCAGGGCAACAGTCGAACATTTTCTGTATCCAGAAAGGCCCGTAAAGGACCTTCAACATGCGGTCGTGCATTATCGTGCTGAAATGTAGCATTTCGCAGGGATCGAATGAAGTGTAGAGCCACGGGTCGTAACACATCTGAAATGTAACGTCCACTGTTCAAAGTGCCATAAATGCGAACAAGAGGTGACCAAGACGTGTAACCGAGACGTGTAACCAACACGCCGGGTGATACGCCAGTATGGCGATGACGAACACACGCTTCCAATGTGCATTCACCGCGATGTCGCCAAACACGGATGCGACCATCATGATGCTGTAAACAGAACCTGGATTGAAATGAAACTTCCTGGCAGATTAAAACTGTGTGCCGGACCGAGACCTGGATTCATCCGAATAAATGACGTTTTGCCTTTTGTGCACCCAGGTTCGTCGTTGAGTACACCATCGCAGGCGCTTCTGTCTGTGATGCTGCGTCAAGGGTAACCGCAGCTGCTGCAAACGTCGTCGAACTGTTCGTGCAGATGATTGTTGTCTTGCAAACGTCCCCATCTGTAGACTCAGGGATCGAGACGTGGCTGCACGATCCGTTACAGCTATGCAGATGAGATGCCTGTCTTCTCGACTGCTAGTGATACGAGGCCGTTGGGATCCAGCACGGCGTTCCGTATTACCCTCCTAAACTCACTGATTCCATTTTCTGCTAACAGTCATTGGATGTCGACCAACGCGAGCAGCAATGCCGCGATACGATAAACCGCAATCGCGATAGGCTACAATCCGACCTTTATCAAAGTCGGAAACGTGATGGTACGCATTTCTCCTCCTTACACGAGGCATCACAACAACGTTTCACCAGGCAACGCCGGTCGACTGCTGTTTGTGTGTGAGAAATCGGTTGGAAACTTTTCCTCATGTCAGCACGTTGTAGGTGTCACCAACGTCGCCAACCTTGTGTGAATGCTCTGTAAAGCTAATCATTTGCATATCACAGCATCTCCTGCCTGTCGGTTAAATTTCGCGTCTGTAGCACGTCATCTTCGTGGTGTAGCAATTTTAATGACCAGTAGTGTATACAGTATTTTCAACGTCTTAGTCTGTTCTTCTTTAGTCAATATAAACTCAACCTGAGAAGGATAGTTGATTTTGTAGCTCTGAATGTTCACCTATTTGTAAGAGGGGACATTTGGTACCTCAAAGAAACCGGTACACCTGCCTGATACCGTGTAGGGCCCCGCAATCACGCAGTACTGCCGCAGCACATCGTGGCATTGACTCGGCTAATGTCTGAAGTAGTGCTGGAGGGAATTAACACCATGAATCCTGCATGGCTGTCCATAAAACCGTAAGAGTACGAGCGGGTGGAGATCTTGTTGTGTCTAGGCAAGACAGCCTAGACACAATGCGAGGAAGCCAAAAAGCACGCGCTTATAAGCTTACGCAGGATGGCGTGAGGTCTGAAACAGGATACGTAATGAATGCTATAAAGAAAAGTACGTAGCTTCTGGAATACTTAACTTTAATCCATCATTGTATACAGCGTTCTTGATGATACAAGTGAGACTCTGTAGTTTCAGACAATATACTGCTAATGGCGCCTTGCTAGGTCGTAGCCATTGACTTAGCTGAAGGCTATTCTAACTATCTGCTCTGCAAATGAGCGAGGCTTTGTCAGTGTGCATCGCTAGCTACGTCGTCCGTACAACTGGGGCGAGTGCTAGTACGTCTCTCTAGACCTGCCGTGTGGTGGCGCTCGGTCTGCTATCACTGAAAGTGGCGACACGCGGGTCCGACATGTACTAATGGACCGCGGCCGATTTAAAGCTACCACCTAGCAAGTGTGGTGTCTGTCGGTGACACCACAGATCTCTTCTGAACAGGACGTTCAAAGGCGTCACAGATATCCTCAATAATGTTCATGTCTGGGGATCCTGGTGGCCAGCAGAAGTGTTTGAACTCAGGAGTGTGTTCCTGGAGCCACTCTGTAGCAATTCTGGATGTGTGGGGCGGCTTATTGTCCTGCTGGAAGCGTCCAAGTCCGTCGGAATGCACAATGGACCTGAATGGATGCAGGTGATCAGACAGGATGCTTACGTACATGTCACCTGTCAGTCGCATCTAGACATATCAGGGGTCCCATATCACTCCGACTGCACACGCCGCACACCATTACAGAGCCTCCACCAGCTTGAACAGTCCCCTGCTGTCATGCAGAGTCCGTGGATTCATGAGTTTGGCTCCATACTCGTACCGCTCGATACAATCTGAAACGATGCTCGTCCGACCAGGCAACATGTCTCCAGTCATCAACAGCCCAATGTCAGTGTTGACGGCGAGGGGTAAAGCTTTGTGTCGTGCAGTCATCAAGGGTACACGAGTGGGCCTTCGGCTCCGAAAGACTATATCAATGATGTTTCGTTGAATGGTTTGCAAGCACTTGTTGATGACCCAGCATTGAAATCTGCAGCAATTTGCGGGCTACACTTCTGTCACGTTGAACGATTCCCTTCAGTCGTCGTTGATCCCGTTCTTGTAGGGTCTTTTTCCGATGTTGGAGATTTGTTGTTTTACCGGATTCCTGATATTCACATTATACTCGGGAAATGGTCGCACAGGAAAATCACCACCTAACCGCTACCTCAGAGATGCTGTGTCCCATCGCTGGCGCGCCGAGTGTAACACCACGTTCAAACTCACGTACCTTGATAATCTGCCAATGTAGCAGCAGTAACCGCTGTAACAACTCCGCCATACAATTGTCTTACATAGGCGTTGCCGACCGCAACACCGTATTCTGTCTGTTTACATATCACTGTACTTGAATACGCATGTATATCAGTTACTCTGACGCTTCAGTGTATATAGATATTTGGTTTCTTTGCTTTACCAAAATTTCTTTCTTAGACCTTGATGGGCTAATAATTCAAACGTCTCTCGTGGTAGGAGGTGCACTTTTGAATGCGAATGGCACGTACAACTGTTTATAGGATGAGCTGGTTATGTTCTGAGAAGATTTTCGTACGGTTCTGAACGTCTAAGGTGACAATTCCTTTTTAAGCGAAACGTTAAGGAACAGCATGAAATGGAATGAGCAAATCTCCGGGTACAGTGCATCGGGAGAGCTCTGGGAAAGTGTGGTACACCGCATACCTACACTTTCCGACCAAGTGTCCGGTTGCCCCTGTATAAAACTAGGCGGGGAATATTATGTTGTCGATAGAGAAACGCTAACAGCAGAATGGATCAGTCAGGAGAGCTCAGTGAATTCTTGTGTTGACCATTCATCGGATGTCACCTGAATAACAAGTTCATCGGCGGCATTTCAACCACTCTAAAGCTGCCCAAATCGACCGTTGGTGATGTGATTGTAAAGTGATAACGTAAAGCATTCACAGCGAAACCAAGACCAGGCAGAACTCATGAAATAACAGACAGGGACCGTCCAAAATTGCAGATTGTAAAAAAATCACACGCATTCAGTGGAAGAATAACCTGCTGATCCCAAAGTGCCGTCAGCAGTCAAGCTAGCATTACGACTGTAAACATTTCCTTAGTCAGTGATAAATAATGCTTGGGAGGGGGGGGGGGGGGGGGGGGGGTTCGTGGTTACGGGCGTGCTTCCCTTATTACGCTTAAGAAAACAATAAAAGCAAAAGGACAGAACACATTTTACTGCAATGTGTGCTGTGTGCAGTAAAGGAACAGTTCTGAGACGATGATTCTTTGTGTTAGCATGACAATGCACACTCTCACAAAGCAGCATCTTGAGGCAATGGTTTGCTGTTATAAAATTCCTGAAGTGGACTGGTCTGTCCTAAGTGCCGATTTGAACCCAACTGAATTCCTTTGGAATGAGTCAAATCATTCTCTTTTCTGGTTCGGCTTCTTGAGAGAAACTGAAAATATTGACCGTATGGAATGGTCTGCATACTCTCTGTACCTAAACCCTATACAGCATGCCTGGGATGCTCTTGGCAAATGTGTTTCTCAACGAACACCCCCTCCCCAAACCGTGCAAGAACTGAAAATCGCCTTGGGAGAGGAGTGGGACAATATCCTCCAAGGACTCCTCAACATATATGAAATCTCCTCGGGTTGTCAGCCGAGCAGCGTCGTTGTCTCGTAGCAACGTTTCAATGGAATGCGTCTCCATCATCTTCAGGCGAAGTGCCGCCGGAAGATAATGGAGACGCATTCCATCCAAACGTTGCTACGAGACGACGACGCTACTCGGCTGACAACCCGTGTAGACTTCATATATGAAATTCGCCGAGAACGCCTGCACTCACAGACTCCTCAACAGTTTGGTAGCTAGCATGAATAACAAGTGCAAAGTGTGCGTTAGTGCCTGAGAATGGCATGTTCCTTACTGAGAGTCCGGTATCGATCTTTATGTCGACAGTCTGACGAGTTCCAACATGAACGTTATTTATGTCCGTTACCCTTCTTTCCAATGTGGTGAAGTCTATACCATCTTTCACTATAAATGTTCCACGGAACCTCTGTCACCTATGTATTGTACTGTCCTCCATGTCGTCTACAATTGCCTATGGTTATTCCTGTCCAACAATGTCTCTGTCCCTTAGCAGTGGTCAAACAGTGTAATTATTATGTTTAGAAAATGGCATATGTTATATTTCTATTACAAATAGAAATATTAAAGCACTTGCCCACGAAAGGTAAAGGTCCCGAGTTCGAGTCTCGTCGCAGAATCTTACAGCTTTCTCTGCCTTTCATCTTTCTCTGAAAGATCGTCGGCATACTACAAAAGATGTAAATGTAGTCTTGGAGGCTTCAGGGGTTCAAGTTTCTGATCGAATGATGACACAAAATATTTGTGAAAATGGTCTGCGAGCGAGGATTCCAAGAAAGAGGCCTTAACTGAACGACATGCAGAGGTAGAAACGTGTACAATGGACTTTAGTACAATAAGACACAAGAAGACTAAGCTACAGTCATTTCGAGTGACGAGACTAAGATTAACATATCTGGAAGAGATCGACTTAAATTCGTTCGTTGTCGAGCAGGAGAAAGCAGGAGTGTTCCCTGAGTGCACCACTGCCACTACGAAGCATCTCTTTGTGTGGGTCTGCATGGCATGGCACTCAGGAGCTCCTAGAGTTACTGAGCAACATTAACGCCAAAGAAGCAAGAAGACCTAGTAGTGTTGACAAATGTTCAGATGTGTGTGAATTCTTAAGGGACCAAACCACTGAGGTCATCGGTCCCTAAACACTACTTATACTAACTTACGCTAAGAACAACCCATGCCCGAGGGAGGACTCTAACCTCCGGCGGGAGGGGCCGCGTAGCCCGTGACATGACGCCTCAAACTGCGCGGCCACTCCGTGCGGCAGTGTTGAAAACTACTGCCCTCCATCCGTGATTTGTTTGAAGGTAACAACGATTGGCGCATCGTTCAGCAAGACAGCGCGCCATGTCACAGCGCTAGAATTAATAAGACGTAGTGCGCTGACCATCGCATTAATGTAAAAAGAAAAGCACTCCGTCGTCAGGCCACGAGTGGCCTACCGGGACCATCCGACCGCCGTGTCATCGTCAGAGAAGGATGCGGATAGGAGGGGCATGGGGTCAGCACACCGCTCTCCCGGTCGTTATGAAGGTATTCTTGACCGAAGCCGCTACTATTCGGTCGAGTAGCTCCTCAATTGGCATCACGAGGCTGAGTGCACCCCGAAAAATGGCAACAGCGCATGGCGGCTGGATGGTCACCCATCCAAGTGCCAGCCACGCCCAACAGCGCTTAACTTCGGTGATCTCACGAGAACCGGTGTAGGCACTGCGGCAAGGCCGTTGCCCCGCATTAATGTCAGGTAGCGTTAAATTTGTCCATCTGTTTTTTTGACAAGGAAGAGAGCAGGATTCTACGCAGTATTTAAATAAAAATCACCATCTCAATTTAAAAGATTACTTTCTAATTTAATTTCAACTGCTTCCTCGATAACACTATCCCAATAACTGGAAGTGCGTGGCAGAATCTTCATGTTGTTATATTCCACAGGATGACTGGTGCCAAGACAATGTTCTGCAGTGGCGGATTTGCTCAGGTGTTGTAAGCCTGTGTGACGTTTATGCTCAGTATACCCGGTTTCCCACGGTCCTGATAATCTGACCAATGTTAAAACGAGCCACAATTGCCAGGAATTCGGTAGACACCCGCCTTACGCAAACCAAGATCATCCTTTAGGGAACCTAAAAGGTCTCTGATCCCAGATGGTGGTCGCAAAACGCATTTTACATCATATTTCCGTAAGATACGATCATTCATGTTCGAAGTGCTCCCTGAGTAAGGCAAAACAGACGGTGAGTTAATGCGCTACCTCAGCATCATCATTACTCAGCTGGTGCACAGTTGGTCGATAGTGCAACGCTTCTTTGGTTTATGACGGCGCTACTGTTTACAGTGTGTGTGTGTGTGTGTGTGTGTGTGTGTGTGCGCGTCATTTTTCCGGAGTTTCTCTGCAGACCGAGGTTTTAAATTCCCTTGCACAGCTCTTACTTATTGCTGTTATGCTTTGAAAATGGCAAGTTGTGCTCCTGTCGAAACATCGGCGGTAGTCGTCATCGTCACCCGGTTGCATTCCCGTAAGTTACTGGAACATTGTATACACCCAGAGAAACTCAGGTCTGACATTGTATTTTGTTTGATTTGTAATTATATTTAAGTAAATTTCTGTATTTCAAATAAAAATTTCAAACAGCGGACACTAGTGCATTTTTCCTGGAAATCTGTAATAAATTGCAATGTACATTTTAACTAAAATACACTTCTGTATGCAGGTGGAAACGACAGATACAGCATTCCCTCCCCCCTCCCCCCCTCCCCCCAGTATATGCTCGCATAGCACTGGTGCACCTACCAGTGTTCGCTGTCTTAGACTAAGTGTAAGTGGCTGATAATGATGGGTGCACACTTCGATTTTATACCGTATAAGTTAAGCAATCATCAAAGTTGTGAAAGTTTGGTTGATATCACAGTTCTTAAAACGGACACACATGCTTCTCAGATTTTCGGACAAATACTTTACAGGCGTTGTATTGATATCAGTTGCAATTTCTTGGAAGTTATCCTGAAGCGATATAAACAAATTACACAAAATATTATATTACAATAATAATCTTACGCATCCGTGGCTTGTTAAAAGTTAGGGTGACTCCAAGCTAAATTAGAAGGAGGTTCAGTAAAACTGCAATGCCTACGTCCTAAACGGAACACTACATTCGCTCCTGACACTACGCCATGCACTGTGCAGTGGCTTGCAGAGTATGTATGTATTCGTAGATTAAGGCGCCACCAACATGCGGAACTGCCCCATAATTAGCAGTCATATACAAGAGCTCGCTCGACGAAAGATCGGTACAAAAAGACTGGAAAGTTGCACAGGTCACACCAATACTCAAGAAAGAAAATAGGAGTAATTCGTTGAATTACAGATCCACATCATCAACATTGATTTGCAGTAAGATTTTGGAACGCATACTGTGTTCGATCATTGTGGATTGCCTCACAGGTAACGGTCTATTTACACACAGTCAGAACGGCTCAGAAAATATCGTCCTTGTGAAACAGAACTAGCTCTTTATTCGCACGAAGTAATGAGTACTATCGACATGGGATCTCAAATTGATTCTAGACTTTTAGATTTAGAGAAACTGTTGACGCCGTCTCTTACAAGACGACTTCTAATCAAACTGAGTGGCTATAGGGTATCGCTACAGTTGTGCTACTGATTTCGTAATTTCCTGTCACAAAGGCATAGTACGTAGTGATCTACGGAAAGCCATCGACCAAAACAGAAGTCTAATCCGGCGTTCCTGGAGGAAGTATTACAGGGACTCTGCTGTTCCTAATCTACGTAAACTATGTAGGGGATAATCTGAGCAGCCCTCATAGACTGTTTGCAGATGATGCGTCATTTACCGTCTACGGTCCGATTAAAATTCCTTGACAGTTGACATTTCAAGCGCTGAATATGGTTTCCTCCAATCAGAGCGCACAACGTCACGCCCGAACTGTTCGCCGTAGCCACTACTACAACAGTTGGTCAGTTCACCTTGTCCAGTTTTCTTCATGATGTGTTTGGATCCGGAATCCAGGGCCTGGCCCTTTTATTTCGTATTTTATAACACGTGATAAACGCGCCGAAAACAAAACACACACACGCACAATGTTGCTAATGATATACACGCGTTTAGTACACAGTACTAACGAAACACTACTGGGTTCAGCGTCACATATACAATGAAGAGCCAAAGAAACTGGTGCATCTGCCTAATATCGTGTAAGGCCCCCGTGAGCACGCACAAGTGCCGCAACACGACGTGGTATGGACTCGACTAATGTCTGAAGGAGTGCTGGAGGGAATTAACACCATGAATCCTGCAGAGCTGTCCATAAATTCGTAAGAGTACGAGGGTGTGGAGATCTCTTCTGAACAGCACATTGCAAGGCATCCCAGATATGCTCAATAGTGTTCATGTCTGGGGAGTTTCGTGGACAGCAGAAGTTTCTAACTGAGAAGAGACCTCCTGGAGCCACTCTGTGGCTAGCAATTCTGGACGTGTGGGGTGTCGCATTGCACTGCTGGAAGTGCCCAAGTCCGTCGGAATACACAATGGACATGAATGGATGTCACCCGTCAGAGTCGTATCTAGACGATCAGAGCGCCCATATCACTTCAACTGGACACGCTCCACACCATTACAGAACATCCACCAGCTTGAACAGTCCCCTGTTGACATGCAAGTTGTCTCCATACCCGCACACGTCCATCTGCTCGATACAATTTGCAACGAGACTCGTCCGACCAGGCAACAAGTTTCTAGTCATCATCAATCCGATGTCGGTGTTCACAGGCCCAGGTGAGGCGTAAAGCTTTGTGTCGTGCAGTCATCAATAGTACACGAGTGAGTCTTCGGCCCCGAAAGCCTATATCGAAGATCCCCAATACTACAACACCAACAGCCTTTATTTTGGGTTTATTTTTAGGCAACCAGTTTCGACATTACATTATGTCATCTTGCATATAACGAGTAAACCTCGTGCAGCACTGTCAATTGGTCTCGTGAAGATTTTTTCCCACGAGCGTGTGTGCTCTTTGGACAGCTGTCAGCAACAGTTGATGACCGGTTGACAGTGCTGCATTGGTTTGTAATATGAGGTTTACTCGTTATATGCAGGCCTGAAGATGACATAATGTAATGTCGAAACTGGTCGCCTAAAAATAAAACCAAAATAACGGCTGTTGGTACTGTATTACTGGAAATCGACCAGCCGAAGTCCCACACTCCAGACATAGCATGGTGTTGATTTATATCGATGGTGTTTCGTTGAATGGTTTGCACGCTGATACTTTTTGATGGCCCAGCATTGAAATCTGCAGCAATTTGCGGAAGGGTCGTACTACTGTCAGGCTGAATGATTCTCTTCAGTCGTCGTTTGGCACCATAGTCATGAATGTAACATTACTCAATATAGTAGCATAAAGCAGTGGTTAGTGTATAACCGTGTATAGAAGATCGTGGGTTCAGATTTTCATAATTATATTTATTAAATTAATTGGTTTAAATGTATTTTTATTATGTCTAACACTCTGTCGCGTCGTTTTCATTGTCGCATTGACTCTCAATCGCTCTTATTTTTCCTCCTATTATATTTTTATCGTTTAGAATTTGACTCTGCCGCATATAACATGCAACCATGTGCCAACCAGGGCAGTCATAGCTTAGCAATGCGGCAGCTGGTGTATTCTGTCTTGAGTTTGCTCGTAGAGGTTAACGTTAATCACCGTGAACAAAGCAGTCCTGATTTTAGTTTTGCCGCAGATTGTTCATCGCCGTTTTCTCGAATACTTTGCACATCACAAGGCTGTCGTTAGATTAGGATATGAGTTTAAATCCACGGCTACAAAACACGTCGTCTGCCGTTGTTCAGTCATCGGTCACTTACAACCAGCTGTTGAAAGAGCTTTCCGTCGTACCTTCGCGTTTCATAATAACTGCATTTGTAAAGTGACCCGCCACGTTTGTGTAGACTATAACCGAGCGGTAGGCGACCGCAGATGTGGCAACACTATAATTTCGATCGGACTATAGTACAGTCACCAGAAGATCGTAACCAATTGCATAATGACTTAGACACGATTTCTGTCTGGTGCAAAATGCGGCAATAGCCTTTCAGTAACGAAACGTGTGAATACAAAACAAATCCGTTACATTTCGGCGATACACTAAGTCACACAAATTTAAAGGCTGTCAATTCGACTAAATACCTAGGAATTTCAATTACGAAGAACTTAAAATGGAACGATTACATAGGTAATGTTGTGGGTTAAGGCAAACCAAACTCTGTGTTTTATTGATAGAACGCTTAGAAGATGCAATAGGTCTGCCACAGAGATTGCCTCCACTGTGCTTGTTCGTTCTCTGCTAGAGTATTACTGTGTTGTATGGGATCCTTACCAGATAGGATTGACGGAGGACGTCGAAAAAGTTCAAAGAAAGGCAACTTGTTTCCTGTTATCGCAAAATAGGGGAGAGAGTGTCAGGGATATGATGAACGAGATGGGGTGGCAGTCATTGAAACAAAGGCTATTTTCGTTGTGGCGAGATCTTTGCACAAAATTTAATCTGAATGTGAAAATATTTCATCTGAATGTGAAAATATTTTATTGTTGCCAACCTACATCGGGAGAAACGGTCATCATAATAAAATAAGAGAAATCAGAGCTCGTACAGAAAGATTCAAGTTTTCATTTTACCACGCTCTGCTAGAAAGTAGAACGGTAGAGAAATAGTCTGGAGTGTGATTTGAAGAACCCTCTGTCAAGCACTTGAATGTGAATTGCAGAATAGTCATGTAGATGTAGATGTACCTCCTGAACTCGACGGAGTGAACCATTTTCGCGCGCCTGCTATCTTCAGCTGTTTCGAGGGTGCGTCCGTTATTGCATCAGTTTCATGACGTAGCTAGCAGTCCGTTACACACCAGCCCGGAAATATGACCGACTTTGTAACATCCCAGTGACGCACGGAAAGTGCGCATGGAAAATCCCAAACCATGCGCAACTGATATCCCGATGCAAACGACCGTCTCAAGTTCTTCTCGTGCACTCGTTTGTAGCCTCGTTCGTTTCCTTGTGAATCTCACTTTGATGGAAAGATAACATTAGCGACTGCTTTAATTTTGACTACCACAAGTCACACTATGATCCATATGCTACTGTTCTATTACTTCGTAGATCAAAGATGTACGACGAGACAAAAACATACTTCCTATCTGTTACAAATATAGACGCAGTTCTTTATTCGCGTGTCCATCTTTCTAACCACTATAGTTACCCATTTCGCGATCGTTACTGGAAGCTTTTAGTGACCACTTGGCCGGCCGCGGTGGTCTAGCGGTTCTAGGCGCTCAGTCAGGAACCGCGCGACTGCGACGGTCGCAGGTTCGAATCCTGCCTCGGGCATGGATGTGTGTGATGTCTTTAGGTTAGTTAGGTTTAAGTAGTTCTACGTTCTAGGGGACTGATGACCTCAGATGTTAAGTCCCATAGTGCTCAGAGCCTAGTGACCACTTGACTCAGGAACCTTAGTGACAGAAGAACTTCGGAGATAACTTGGAGAATACCGCGCGAGTAAGTTTTCAGACCATGCTATTGTAATGGGAAAGGAGGGGAGGGGGCATTAATTTGGTAACTACAGAATGGCAAAGTCATGCGATTAAAACCGGTGGCAGAGATAGGGATTCGTGTGAGCCTATTCGAACGTCTTACCTCAAAATGCAGACAGAGAACTGATTCGTGAAGGCCACGTCTTAGATCTCCAAAAGAACCGAACTTTTAGAATCAGGTAACTTAGAAGAGCGCATCAGTTATAAGGCTGTTATAGCATCAATGGCTGCAGGTGTTTGAAACAATATTAAGAAAAATACGAAATGTTCTTGCTTAGGAAGATCGACAAGGCACGAATTGCAGAGTAACTTGTCGTGGTTGGCAATCACAGTAATGTAGAACTTTTTAAATGACATCATATTCGCAGTTATTTATTTCACCATTGCAGTTTCGGCATTTGGGCCACGTACAAGTGGCACCGAAAAGATTTTGCTTCAGCACATATCAGATTCTAAAATCTTGCGATCTGCATACATGTCGTCGGCAAAAATATGCCTTTTCACTGTAGATATACAGTAATATCAGAGAGTGTGACGCTCTGTACGTCGTGAAGTAATGTAAATTACATGAAACATTACCAATGGTAAAATCATTCATGTAAATCATTACGAGTCGATGTTTTGGCACAGTGTTTACGTGGAAACTAAGGCAGTTGGCGAATATGAATTTAAAAAATTGCAGAGTACCTGAGTAATCACAAAATATTCAGCTCTGGGGACGAAGATGTGGCACACAAATTGATGAAATCCAGAAGTACTGTACAATACGCTCTAGACCAGTAAGCGAAGAGCAAAGTTATTAGCCATACAAAGTATCTATTGTGATTCAATGGCCGTGTAGCAAATTGCTACGTAAGATCGCAGATTTATGTGAAGTCAGAGTCTAGCTGACAGACGAAAGCTGAATGAACACAATACTCGTGCAGGGAGAACTATGCGAGAAGTATTCAGTGATTCAGAAGTACAATTTTGTCAACTGACTACAAAATCTAAGTAGTTTTGGTCCTAATTTTATCCTAAGTAAAGTCAGTAAGCAGATCGAAATCATCTCTCTAGTCACCCAGTGACATACTGGCACTGGAATAGCAGGATGTGGAATGATGTATTGCATTCAATCTTCGGAAATCGTTTCACCGCTGTAGACAGTAATACGTCCCTTTTATCAGCTGCACACGTACGCTGAAATGGCGGATATTGAGATATGTGATCACAGAATGCAAAATTAATCTAAAATCGTCCAACATTAGAAAGGCATCTAACTGAATGAGATACCTGTGAAATTCTATGCAGATTGCGGGTATGGGAAATAACTTACCCGCTTTCTCGCAGTAGTTTATCGTTGGTCATTGATACAATGAAAGGTGCCAAGCCACAGGCAAAAGCCCATGGACAGAGTCCGCACAGGATACGGTGGCCGATACACAATGAATAATACTTTTGTCCAAAGCGTTCGGCGAGTTCATTCGTTTGTTCAGAAGGGGAGGCCGACAAGTGTTTGCCACGTTTCGGTTGACCGGCGATGACAGAATCGAGTTGCACGCACTGTAATCATTGTCAAACGATTTTACGGGAAGTATTTTATAAAAAAATACGTTTTTGGGGTACTTAATAGCTTTATACGTCAGGTTCATGATGATGTGACCATCATTTCGTTAATGGTCATTGTTATTGTGGTACTTACATGGAAGTAAGACACTGCGAGATGTTCGAAAAAATTTGCAATGAAAAATTGGAGCCGCTATGATTTTGCGTTTGGTGCATATTACATAATATGTCGCCGCATACGAAATTTAGCTAATACACCGAATTTTTCTTTAGACTTGGGTGGAGTTCTCAGTAAGGCACTAATCTCAAGAAAACTGATTTGATGTAGCACACTCATTTTCGATCGCGCCGCGCCAGCGATAAAACCAGAACGAAATATCCACAACATTCCTCATATTTCAGGAACTATTTGAGATATCGGAAAGATATTTTGGGAAATGGTGGCGTGGAAAGAGGAGAGTATTTTTCCGTATGTTTCTTATGCAAAACTTCATTATCTACAGACTTGTTAATGAAAGAATTTGATTTTTAAGGGCCATCGATAGTTGGTGAAACGAGAGATGCAATGTGTTTGGGAACAACATAACTGAAGTCATTACATATTTATTTTGTACTGTGGACGTGTTTTTCAATAATCTGCTGTTCTTACTTTTCATCAGTTCCTCACTTAATAAACGTAATAAACCAATGTTTCAGAATTCTCCCGCAATTATGTCTACACGATATGTTAGTAAGGTGGCATTTTGTAAACTCCGCTGTGTTATGACAAAAGAAGCAAATTTTAACATGGCAACAAGACAAGTGTGTAGGTGTTACTCAAAATTCGCCACTAATGACGTTTCTCTGAAAGTTGCAAATGGTTAACAAGCCAAGCGAAAATAAACCGCTGCATTTTCAGCGGAATTCTTTCTAGATACTAACCAAAGTACTGATGACATTTTTTGAGTCGTCACCACGCAAGTGTGGGCATGGAGGAGCACCACTTAATATTTACAAAAAATGTGAGTTCCTGTTAAGAATTGCACTTCCTCTTCAGGACTCGGCGATTTTCCTACAGCGCCTGCCAATACCCCCACCAATAGCGCTCTCCCCACGCGTGCCCTGCGGAGAGCTCTTCCACCGACCACGGTATTTTGTGCGTATTCTGAACTCCGTTCTTAAGAATGGTCATCGGACAATACAGACAATTATAGACCAATATCGCTGACGTCAATCTGTAGCATAAATACGGTTTTTATTCTCACATATTATGACGTTTTTGCAGAAGTAATATCTTTGCTGTAGGAATGGCATGGAATCTGTAAACAGAGATCTCGCGAAATTAAACTCGCTCTGTACGTCAAGAAATCTAGAGCGCCATAGACAAATCGTTCATGGTTCATGTGTTCTTGGTCTTGCGGAACGCTTACGATACAGCTCCGCGCTGCAGTTCACTAGCCAGAATGCGAGACTACCGAATATTGGATCACATTTGTGGCAGGATTCAGAGCTTCCTAGCAGATAGAACTCAACACGTCGTTCTTAATGGGACGAAATCGACAGATGTTATGAGACCCTCACAAATTCAACAATACTGTCAAACCGTCAATATGTAGTTGTTATGGTCGTCAGTCCAAAGACTGGTTTGATGCAACTCTCCATGCTACTCTATCCTGTGCAAGCCTCTTCATCGCTGAGTAAGTACTGCAACCTACATCCTTCTGAATCTGCTTAGTGTATTCATCTCTTGGTATCCCTCTGCGATTTTTACCATCCACGCTACCCTCCAGTGCTAAACTAGTGATCCCTTGATGCCGATCCCTTATTCTAGTCAAGTTGTGCCACAAATTACTCTTCTCCACAATTCTGTTCAGTGCCTCCTCATTAGTTATGTGATCTATTCATCTAATGTTCAACATTCTTCAGTAACACCACAATGCAATAGCTTCTTGCCTAAACTATTTATCGTCCATGTTCCACACCTGTAAGCCTTCTTTTTGTTGTAATTTCAAGACCAGGGTAATATTTTTCTTGACTTTTTCCTTCTCCAGGCAGCACGTTGTGGACTCCTTGATCTGTCGTTGATTTCTAGATAAGCGGATCTTGTCTTACTGGAAGAACCAGTCTCCTGTCTGACACAAAGCGGGTCTTTTTTGGCGAACATTGTTGCTCTAGGATAACCTACTGACAGTTGATCAGTTGTCTGTCCACGATCTGTGAGCACAAGCCTTCGAATTTTTTCAATATTTTCGTCGATTCAGGCAGTTGATGGACGTCCAGGGAGAGATCTGTCATGAATCGACATATCGCCATTTTTAAATCGAGAAAACCACCCGCACTCCTGAGTTTTTCCAATAGTGTCATCATGGAATGCTGTTTTCAACATTAAAACAGTTTCAGCAGCATTTTTACCGAGTTGAAAACAAAATTTCACAGCTGCAGGTTGTTTACTTAAACTTTCCAACGTAAAATACAAAACAAGAACAAAACAGCGCTAGCAAAAACAGCAGATGAACAGAGAAGCCAGGTCGACAACACAGGCGGCACTGATCTCGCAATGAGTTGCGCTACACACGTCTAGCGGCAGAAATGTGTACTACACAAGCTCTGCCCACGGCAATGTTATTCCGTTTCTTTTTTGGGTAACCCCTCGTACTACGGATGGAAGCATGGAGAAAATGAACCATGAACACCGTATTTGTTGAGTGCTGACCAAGAGTAAATGTGAAACCCATTTTTCCAGCAAAGAATTGGCTGTTTCTAAGAGAATCGAACTGCTTATTTTAGCCGTAGGTCTGCCACCTAACGGAACGACCATGAAAAAAACGGGTGCACAACGGCGATCATGCACCAAAACAGATGAAGTCGGTTTCAGATGCCAGACAGGGACTCGTCGTACGGACTACTTTGCGGGGTAATACAATAACTGGCGAAAGACAAGCAGCTCTAATGGGCCGACTAAATGAAACAATAAGACGCTCATTTGCTGCAACAACATCATAACTCGAAATTATGATTTTTAATATATGTGCTAAATGAGGGTTGCCTTCAGCTACCCAGTTTTAACTACTTTTAAAGGTAACCAAACTTTGTGAGAAATGTGTAGTTGGGTGACTATGAAATGTAGTTGAGACTAGGTAGTTAAAGGCGAGGTAACCCTCGTTCCTTACCTGTATGAAGAATCACGATTTTCTAGTTATGATGTTGTTCCAGTAAATGAGCTAGGCGAAGAACTGAAAATAGCACGTTTATCTTTCACCAGGGTAAACCACCTCCCAACAAAAAAACTTTGAAAGAGAGAAAACTGAAAGATATGAAGCGCCAGTTGGGGAAATCTACACTATTTTCTAGATGTGCTACACTCTGATTTTCACTAATACCCAGATCACAAAAGTTAATTGTGGCTGGAACTCGTTTTGAGTCCAACGAAAACACTATGACAGCTGCAGATACGTACAACTCTCAAAAGAATTAGGGGGACACGACTTTGGGCGTCTGACATATTCCATTGAGCAATAATTGAGTACTGGTTACGTTACCAAATTATACATTTATCTTTCACGTATTAAGTACACAACAAAGCGTCATTACATCCCCGTTCATTTACGTAACAAGGACTGAAATGTCCGACAAGTGGAAACAATTATTCATCTCTCCAATCTGGGTGCGTTCCATTGGACTTTGAGAGCTACAATAACGCATACGCGTTCTGTGGGCGTTTCTCACAGACTGACCCCTACGTGGCACCCTCTGCATAAGTGTACAGAGGTCACCCCGTGGTATACGTTCCCTTCTTCAGCGAGAGTCCTTGAGAAAGTTCTTGGAAAGTCTGGTGGAACAGGACGAACACGAACACGTCTGTCAAACATGTCTCATACAAACTTGGTGGAGTTTAGGTCGGGACTCACTGCCAGCCGTACCATTACTTCAGTGTACTGGCTTCACAGGACATCCTTGGTACCGCTCACCACATCAGCCCCGGCATTATCATCACTAGAAGGAATTTAGGACTATCGCAGTAGGCAGCAGCCACCGCGTGGTCCAACCGGATCTGTTCGATGCTCTGCATGGCAGTAAGGCAACCATGGACAACGACAAGATCCATACGGCCGTCAGCACTGACGCCTCTCCACACCATCACAGAAACTTTGCCGAATCTGTCGATTTTCAGAGCAATATTTGACAGGTACGACTCACCGCGGTGTCTCCATACACGGACGCGGCCGTCACCTTGCATCAGAGGAAATCTAGTCTCGTCTGTGAGTAATACGCTTCGCCAGTGACCAAGCTGCCCGTTGACATGCAACGGCAGAAATAAGGGCGAACTGCGAGATGTCGTGTCAAGCGGGTTACTCGAGCAGGACGTCGGGGTCGTAAGGTCCTGTCTCTTAACCTAACAGTACAGTCTGATCGAACACAGCGGCCCCAGTGGTCCTTTTGAGATCATTATGCAGTCCTGTGGCAGTGGCTTTACGACGCCGTAATGCAGACAGGGCCAGATATCGGTATTCACGTGAGGTTACAATGCGTCGGCTATCTCTACGCTTTGTGTACTGAAGTGTCTCCCTGTCGCGTGTCCACGACCCTTAGAAGACAGATGGAGGATATTGGAATCTGCAGCAACATGACGAAAAGTCCATTCTTCTCGGATAAAATAGACCGCACTTGCAACTATCACTGCAGTAAGATGTTGCATTACATTTGCTTGGTTGAATACAACTTCCACAAATGACAACTGCCATCAGTAAACTTCACTAGAGAACACTGGGACACTGGTGCTCACTTCCTTCTAAAGGGGGGGGGGGGGGGGGGATGGGGGCAGTCACATGATCTGTAATGCATAACACAGATCATAGACAGAGTATGACTTTCATTGTTGCACACATTGCAAACGGCGATCTCAGGTTACGCAGTAACAGCACAGGCACTGCCTTTATCAAAATACACACATCGAAAAAAAGTTTTGCATCACCCCAGTTCCCAGAACTCCTGAAGATAGGCGTTGACAGTGGATATTGTATCACAGACACAGCCCCTTTGAGTATTCAGAGATGTCACAAAACCCGCCCAAAGAGCCGGCCGCTGTGGTCGGGCGGTTCTAGGCGCTTCAGTCCGGAACCAGGTGGCTGCTACGGTCGCAGGTTCGAATCCTGCCTCGGGCATGGATGTGTGTGATGTCCTTAGGTTAGTTAGGTTTAAGTAGTTCTAAGTCTAGGGGACTGATGACATCATATGTTAAGTCTCATAGTGCTTGGAGCCATTTGATTTTGAACCGCCAAAAGATGTAAACAGCCATGCATGAGCAGCGTCTATTAGACGGAGGGCGTCCGGCACCCGATGAGTTCCAGTCATTCCACCAGGAAGGAGATAAACGGCTCACGTTGTCTGTTGTTCAACCATGCCTAGACGGTCAATACCGCGGGTCGATCACGTCCGCATTGTTACTTTGTGTCAGGAAGGGCTCTCAACAAGGAAAGTGCCCTCAACAAGAAAAGTGTTGCTCGGTCATGGAGATGATACAGAGAAACAGGAACTGTCGATGAGATGCCTCGCTCAGGCCGCCCAAGGGCTACTCCTGCAGTGGTTGACCGCTAGCTACGGATTATGGCTCGGAGGAACACTGACAGTAACGCCACCATGTTGAATAATGCTTTTCTGCAGCCACAGGACGTCGTGTTACGACTGAAACTGTGTGCAATAGGCTGTATGATGCTCAACTTCACTCCCGACGTCCATGGCGTGGTCCATTTTCGCAACCACGACACCACGCAACGCGTACAGATGGGTCCAACAACATGCCGAATGGACTGCTCATTGGCATCGCGTTCTCTTACCGATGAGTGTCGCATATGCCTTCAACCAGACAATCGTCAGAGACGTGTTTGGAGGCAACCCGGTCAGGCTGAACGCCTTAGACACTCTGTCCAGCGAGTGCAGCAAGGTGGAGGTTCCCTGATGTTTTGGTGTGGCATTATGTCGGGCCGACGTACGCCGCTGGTGATCATGGAAGGCACCGTAACGGCTGTACGATACGTGAATGCCATCCTTCGACCGATAGTGCAAACATATCGGCAGCATATTGGCGAGGCATTCGTCTTCATGGACGACAATTCGTGCCCCCATCGTGCACATCTTGTGAATCATTTCCTTCAGGATAACGACATCGTTCGACTAGAGTGGCCAGCATGTTCTCCAGGCATGAACCCTATCGTAAATACCTGGGATAGATCGAAAACTGCTGTTTATGGACGACGTGACCTACCAGCCGCTCTGGGGGATATACGCCGAATCGCCGTTGAGGAGTGGGACAATATGGACCAACTGTGACTTGATGAACTTGAGGATAGTATGCCACGACGAATATAGGTATGCATCAATGCAAGAGCACGTGCTACTGGGTGTTAGATGTACCGGTGTGTACAGCGATCTGAGCCATCACCTCTGAGGGTCTTGCTGTATGGTTTTACAACATGCAATGGATGGTTTTTATGAGCAATAAAAAGGGCAGAAATGATGTTTATGTTGATCTCTATTTCAATTTTCTGTACAGGTTCCCGAACTCTAGGAACCGAGGTGACGCAAACCTTTTTTTGATGTGTGTAGATTTAAAATACCCAAAGTTCATATACGTGTTCCCCTAATTCTTTTGAGAAGTGTATTTTGCATATCATTTAGTAGCACAAACCAGTGATGAAGCTTCAACTGAATTATCTTCTTTCTGAACCAGAATATACCCTAGATTTCCCAAATAAAAAACAATATCAGTTGGGTGGAGGAGAACTCAACCCCCACGTACAAGATGGCTAGCGAAAGTAACCCAAAACACTACCGTCCGATATCAATGACACCTGCCTGTTACAGACTCTTTGAACATATTCCCAAATCAAACATAATGAGGCATCTCAAACAGAACGACCTCCTCCATACCAACCACCATGGACTCCATAAACATCAGTGACGCCAAAACCAACTCGTGATATTTTCATATCACATCCCGAAAGCCATGGTAAGCAGAATTACATTACTATGGAAAACTTTTGACTGTGTAACATGCCAAGTCTTATTAATGAAAGTACTATCATATGGAGTATCAAACAAAACTGACGACTGGATTGAGGATTTCGTGGTAAGTAGGACGTAGCGTATTATGTTTGATCGAAAGTCATGATGTAGCAGTAACTTTGCCTACTATCCGATAGAAACTGCAGAAATATCCCATCAGATCTTGATAAGATTAAAAGTGTGCAAGGACTGGAAACTGGCTTTAAATGTTCAGAAATGTGTAATAATAATGGACATATGACATACAAAAGAAGGTGGTAGGATGCTAGAAAGATTCAAACGTTCTACAAAGCAGAATACTTATGTTAAGAGACCCATCCGAGAAAACTACTTAAGTCTGTGAGGCTCATACCAACCAAGACTTACAGGCGGTGTTGAATGTACCCAAAGAAAGGGCAGCGCAAATGGTCACGCATTTGTTTGACTGATAAGAGAGCTTCACATAAATACCGAAAAACTTGAACTATCAGACACTTTCTGAGTTGTTTGGACTATTGAAGATATACATATTTTATGTGTGCTATGAGCAATGGTCTTTTGAGAAGTATGTAACTCCACATGAGAATGGAACGGGAATAGAACTTAATATGTGGTACAATAAGGTAAATGAAAAGCACTATATTGCTTATATTTTACAGAATTAATTTATTGAATGAACCGGTTTTTGGCTTACAAAGCTTACAGACCTCAGCTGAGGAGCGAGGAGAACACGGCAAGTGCCATAGCCCGATTTGCAAGAAACTTCGCTCAGTGGAAGAAGCGTCAAAATAAGCAAAAAACTGTCACGGTTTATCTGTAGATACTCGATCGTTTCTGACAAAATGGCGGCCAAAGTATTTTTTGCCTTTTAGCGATCGAATATTACGAGGGCAGTTCAATAAGTAATGCAATACATTTTTTTTCTGAAACAGGGGTTGTTTTATTCAGCATTGAAATACACCAGGTTATTCGCCAATCTTTTAGCTACACAACACTATTTTTCAACGTAATCTTCATTCAATGCTACGGCCTTACGCCACCTTGAAATGAGGGCCTGTATGCCTGCACGGTACCATTCCACTGGTCGATGTCGGAGCCAACGTCGTACTGCATCAATAACTTCTTCATCATCCGCGTAGTGCCTCCCACGGATTGCGTCCTTCATTGGGCCAAACATATGGAAATCCGACGGTGCGAGATCGGGGCTGTAGGGTGCATGAGGAAGAACAGTCCACTGAAGTTTTGTGAGCTCCTCTCGGGTGCGAAGGCTTGGTGAGGTCTCGCGTTGTCATGAAGAAGGAGAAGTTCGTTCAGATTTTTGTGCCTACGAACACGCTGAAGTCGTTTCTTCAATTTCTGAAGAGTAGCACAATACACTTCAGAGTTGATCGTTTGACCATGGGGAAGGACATCGAACAGAATAACCCCTTCAGCGTCCCAGAAGACTGTAACCATGACTTTACTGGCTGAGGGTATGGCTTTAAACTTTTTCTTGGTAGGGGAGTGGGTGTGGCGCCACTCCATTGATTTCCGTTTTGTTTCAGGTTCGAAGTGATGAACCCATGTTTCATCGCCTGTAACAATCTTTGACAAGAAATTGTCACCCTCAGCCACATGACGAGCAAGCAATTCCCCACGGATGGTTCTCCTTTGCTCTTTATGGTGTTCGGTTAGACAACGAGGGACCCAGCGGGAACAAACCTTTGAATATCCCAACTGGTGAACAATTGTGACAGCACTACCAACAGAGATGTCAAGTTGAGCACTGAGTTGTTTGATGGTGATCCGTCGATCATCTCGAACGAGTGTGTTCGCACGGTCCGCCATTGCAGGAGTCACAGCTGCGCACGGCCGGCCCGCACGCGGGAGATCAGACAGTCTTGCTTGACCTTGCGGCGATGATGACACACGCTTTGCCCAACGACTCACCGTGCTTTTGTCCACTGCCAGATCACCGTAGACATTCTGCAAGCGCCTATGAATATCTGAGATGCCCTAGTTTTACGCCAAAAGAAACTCGATCACTGCCCGTTGTTTGCAACGCACATCCGTTACAGACGCCATTTTAACAGCTCCGTACAGCGCTGCCACCTGTCGGAAGTCAATGAAACTATACGAGACGAAGCGGGAATGTTTGAAAATATTCCACAAGAAATTTCCGGTTTTTTCAACCAAAATTGGCCGAGAAAAAAAAAGTGTTGCATTACTTATTGAACTGCCCTCGTAAAACCCATGCGGTGGCACAGTGGCTAGCTTTGTGGCTTTTCACTTCTGCACCACTTTCTCGAAACCTGATTATTATTTTCCCGGGTGAGATTCATACGAAGAAACGTCACTGTGGAAAATCTACCTTCCCGCGATGATCCTTTTGTTGCGCTGCAGTCTGGAACCGCAAGACCGCTACGGTCGCAGGTTCGAATCCTGCCTCGGGCATGGATGTTTGTGATGTCCTTAGGTTAGTTAGGTTTAACTAGTTCTAAGTTCTAGGGGACTAATAACCTCAGCAGTTGAGTCCCATAGTGCTCAGAGCCATTTGAACCATTTGATCCTTTTGTTCGGAATTTCTGTTCCAAATGTTTCTACGATCGGTATTCATCCAAGGGAATGTGCCAAATTTTTCTGAAGAATAAACATAAGAATGAAGTATAACAATTAATATAAGAAGTGATATAAGAATGAAATATAGGAATATGAGAATTTAACAAGATTGCAACCCTTGAAAATACCATACATCACATAGCAAACGTATGACACTTATTGTGAAACACAGTTGTAATTTTACAGTTAATACAGCGTCCTTGTATCCTCTGATTTGATAAGAAACAGTCCTGCAGCAATCTCCTAAGGACATGGAATATGTAAAATAATGAAAACATTACTCGGGTTCCGAACACAACGCTACTCGCTGCGCCACCATTTCCGCTGATATTATTGTGTTAAAACATATCTAAGTTAGCTCGTTTTCTCAGAAACGGTCGAGTATCTACGGATAATCCGAACACGTTTTCGCTTATTTAGACTCGTCTCCCATTGAGCGAAGTTCCTGGGAAATCAGGTTATGGCACTTACAGTGTGCTCCTCGTCAGCTAAAAAGTCTGGTGATCGTCTTGTAAAAACATAAGAAATGCAGTGCTTTTCATTTATTATGATGTAGTTCTACCAATAACCGACAGAAGAATCATTTAACATGGTACAATAAGAAGTACCCTCTGCCGTGCACTTTCCAGTAGATTCAGATGCTCACTGAAAGAAAAGATGAATACGTAAAAATGAAACAAGTATTTTCCACCGGAACGTTTCGTAACCCATTTAGTCATCAGCTCTTCAACTCTCAAGGAGCACATACCAACGATACATTAGGCTTCAGTCGATTGTCCCATAATATGGGACTAAACCTCCTCTAACCCATTTTGATGATACACTACTGGCCATTAAAACTGTTACACCACGAAGATGACGTGCTACAGACGCGAAATTTATCCGACAGGAAGAAGATGCTGTGATATGCAAATGATTAGCTTTTCAGAGCATTCACACAAGGTTGGCGCCGGTGGCGACACCTACAACTTGATGAGATGACGGCAGTTTCCAACCGATTTCTCATACACAAACAGCAGTTGACCGGCGTTGCCTGGTGAAACGTTGTTGTGATGCCTCGTGTTAGGAGGAGAAATGCATACCATCACGTTTCTGACTTCGATAAAGGTCGGATTGTAGCCTATCGCGATTGCGGTTTATCGTATCGCGACATGCTGCTCGTGTTGGTCGAGATCCAATGACTGTTAGCAGAATATGGAATCAGTGGGTTTAGGAGGGTAATACGGAACGCCGTGCTGGATCCCAACGGCCCCGTATCACTAGCAGTCGAGATTACAGGCATCTTATACGCATGGCTGTAACGGACCGTGCAGCCACGTCTCAATCCCTCAGTCAACTGATGGGGACATTTGCAAGACAACAACCATCCGCACGAACAGTTCGACGACGTTTGCAGCAGCATGGACTATCAGCTCGGAGACCGTGGCTGCGGTTACCCTTGACACTGCATCGCAGACAGGAGCGCCTGCGATGGCGTACTCAACGATGAACCTGGGTGCACGAATGGCAAAACGTCATTTTTTCGGATGAATCCATGTTCTGTTTACAGCATCATGATGGTCGCACCTGTGTTTGACGACATCGCGCTGAATGCACATTGGAAGCGTGTGTTCGTCATCGCCATATTGGCGTATCACCCGGCGTGTTGGTATGGGGTGCCATTGGTTACACGTCTCGGTTACACGTCATGGTCACCTCTTGTTCGCATTTATGGCACTTTGAACAGTGGACGTTACATTTCAGATGTGTTACGACCCGTGGCTCTACTCTTCATTCGATCCCTGCGAAACACTACATTTCAGCAGGATAATGCACGACCGCATGTTGCAGGTCCTGTACGGGCCTTTCTGGATACAGAAAATGTTTGACTGCTGCCCTGGCCAGCACATTCTCCAGATCCTTCACCAATCGAAAACGTCTGGTCAATGGTGGCCGAGCAACTGGCTCGTCACAATACGCCAGTCACTACGCTTGATGAACTGTGGTATCGTGTTGAAGCTGCATTGGCAGCTGTACCTGTACACGTCATCCAAGCTCTGTTTGACTCAATGCCCAGGCGTATCAAGGCCGTTATTACGGCCAGAGGTGGTTGTTCTGGGTACTGATTTCTCAGGCTCTATGCACCCAAATTGCGTGAAAATGTAATCACATATTAGTTCTAGTATAATACATTTGTCCAATGAATACCCGTTTATCATCTGCATTTCTTCTTGGTGTAGCAATTTTAATGACCAGTAGTGTAGATTTTTGTCTTATTCTCACTCGAGGGATCCGATTCCTAAACATTGCCCACTCATTAAGCAGTACAATTTGCAGAAACTGGAATGAGGATGTGCTACATAATCGCAAGGCGATCACATCGAGTAATTTACTGAAAACCACGAAATGCCTACGTCCCTGTGTTAGGTGCCAGGTTTCAATCTTTCTCGGGGTTCCGCTGCTGCGCCTCTAGGATCGCTCTGCTGGGAAGAGGCCCTGGTTAAGACGTGTGAGAACAATAAAGCGACGTGGCGACGCATCTGGCTGATCGCCCGCTGGCACCGGGCAACAGGGTGACAAATTGGGAAACGTGTTTTCTGCGCATCAGACTGCACGGCGTCGTAGTGCGCTACGTCGACGACTACGAAGAGCGAGGAGAGGTGATTTAACGTGGTTCCAGCGCACAGTTATCCAAATATCACGAATTTATTAAATAAGTCTTACTGCGATATGCACGTTTTACTAATATTTATTAGCATTTAGGCAGCATGCTGCCATCGTCAAGTTTATTAGTGTTACTTGAACATCAGTAGAAAGTGTGACGAGATTTACTTTGTAAGGTAGCAGATTTTGCACCTTACATGGACACAGACTAACGAGATGCGCTCAGAGGCTGGAACACGGCCGGAACCCCTAAGGAAGGTGATTATGTCATGTCAAACTAATGGGATGGCCGCGTCCGGAGCCCTTTGTCGGCTGGCACTTCAGACCGCCAAAGACGTTCGGAGAGGCTGGGCCATCACAACAAGAAGCGAGAAGGAACTATATGCGAAAGAGAGAAAGACGATTTCGCGCCACAGTGGAAAATTTGCGGAAGACTGTGACGGGATTGGCGCAGAGTGCAACAGTAACCGCGGGAGAATTCTGCGTCGTGGTTGGGTACAAACGCGCACGGATACATGGAAGTCTGTGTCGTGATTGGCTACCAACGCGCACGGATCCATGCGGCGAAGAACGGCCAGGTTTGCAAAAACTCTGAAGGGGAGTCAGGGGTCGGCTGTGGAGGAGAGCAGTCACGGTGTCTGGCTGCCCTGCTTGGAGAGCGGTGAGAGAAGTAGCTTGGAGAAGTTACCGGCATTGAGTCCAGTGGTTACTCTCCAAGTCTGAATAGTGTAGAGCATACGACTCCACACACTCTGAGGAGTGAAACAGATTTGTACTAACTTGTGGTGTTCATATGCAATCTGAAGTGTACCTTTGCTGCCGCGCACTTGAGTCGACCAACTACTCTTGGCATATGTGCAAGTAGCTTGAGTATTGACTAGTGACGGACTCCACAATTGAACACTTGCGTACAGGAGTTTACGGACGCAAACCACGTCCACGTTGAAGATTAAAGCCAAGCTCGCTCACGGTAAAGACGGCATTACGACGATGGCTGGGCCGACCGTCGAAATCATCACGGAGAATTACGGCGATATTAGCAATCATCAGCCAAAGTAGGGCACTGTAATTCTAAATGAGTTCGTATTCCGCTAGCTCTTTGACTGGCGCTCTCTGAGTCTGTGTCCGTTCAGGCAGAACTTCAATAGAGTCACTTGTGGGTTCAGTGTTGACTTAAGTAGTTAGGAAAAGAGGATGCATTGTGCCAATGATAGGCTAGTTAGGTTAGCGAGTGTATTGGATTGTCATGTTAGGCTAGAAATATTGCTCATCCTGTTTTCTGAATAAATCTTAATTTGGTATCATATGCTAATCACCGCATTATTGATTTCGTAGCTAGCAATCACCATATTTTTGTTTAATAATTAGAGTGTAATGATAATTTCGATGCAAATGATACTGGGGGCATACCAATAGATATTTTTCAATACATCGATAACTATACAATAAACCCCCGTACGTTGCAACTTGCTGCATGTGCCAGTGAAGTTATGGACTGAAATTCAACCCTGTACAGAAGGTTCAAATGGCTCTGAGCACTATGGGACTCAACTGCTGAGGTCATTAGTACCCTAGAACTTAGAACTAGTTAAACCTAACTAACCTAAGGACATCACAAACATCCATGCCCGAGGCAGGATTCGAACCTGCGACCGTAGCGGTCTTGCGGTTCCAGACTGCAGCGCCTTTAACCGCACGGCCACTTCGGCCGGCTGTACTGAAGGATTCATATAGTTCAGTGAATTGCATGCTTAAATCATCTTTATTTAGATTTTTGCTAGATATGTATTTGCCTGGCATACAGAGCACAGCAATGAGTCCAGCATCAGCACTTAACAGTTTCATATTCAGTTGTTTACATTCCAAATACCTTTAACTGCTAAGATAATGTACACTGATAAACCAAAACGTTACGACAACTGTCTAGGGGCCGATGATCTCAGCAGTTAGGCCCCATAGGAACTTCCCACCACCACAATAGCCCACCGCGACGTTGGATCCCGCTTGGTGGCGTTGCGGGCGTGTGACGCGGTAACAAATGTATGTAAGCGGAGCAAACGAGGACGAGGGATCACCCTGACGAAGACATGGGCTGCAAACTGGGAAATCTATTGAGATTAGCGACTTTGAGAAACAGCATATAATTTTCAAGCATAGCCTCTGAACGAATATTTTGAAAACGGCGAAGCTGGTCGAATGTCCATGTGGTACTGTCGCAACATCTACGGAAAGAGGTAGAAGAACAGTGAAAATGGCTCTAAACACTATGGGATTTAACATCTGAAGTCATCAGCCCCCTAGACTTAGAACTACTTAAACCTAACTAACCGAAGGACATCACACACATCCATGCCCGAGGCAGGAATCGAACCTGCGACCGTAGCAGCAGCGCGGTTCCGGACCGAAGCGCATAGAACCGCTCGGCCGACAGAAGAACAGCGAAACTACCACTAGGAGATAAATGGATGGGCGTCCACGACGCTCCACAGAATGTTGAGTTCGGAGGCTTGTCTGCTCTGTACAATGGGATTTCTACCGAAACATCACAATGCTGGTGCACGCACAATTGTTTCAGAACACACCGTTCATTGTGCGTTGTTGAACATGGAGCACCGAAGCCCAGCAGCCCTTCGTGTTCTCATGTTGACCCAACGACATCGTTAATTACGATTGCAGTGGGCACAGAACCATTGGGATTCGACCGTCGATCAATGGAAACCTGTCTACTCTTCGAGCGAAACACATTTTTGGTACACCAGGTCGATGGTCGTCTCCACAAACGCCGTCATCGAGGTGAACGGCGGCTCGAAACGTACAGCGCGCCGCTAACGCAGGCTGGTGGGAGCAGTATTGTGTTATGGGAGAAATTCTCCTGATCTTGCATGGGACCCGTGGTAGTAATCGAAGACACGCTGACAGCTGCGAACCATCTACATCCCTTTTATGCTTGATGTCTTTCCCGACGACGATGTCATCTTTCAGCAGAATAATTGTCCGTGTCTCGGAGCCAGAACCATGCTACAGTGGTTTGAGGAGCATTATGGTGCACTCACGTTGATGGCTCGGCGACTAAATTCGCCTGATGTAAATCCTATAGAACCCATCTGGGTCGACATCGGGCGTCATCACCGCGTATGCAAATCAGCGGCCCGTTACTTATGCGAATTACATGACCTCTGCGTAGACATGTAATGCCGCATACCTTCAGAAACCTACCAGCAAACTGTCGGATCCCTGATGCGCAGCCGGCCGGTGTGGACGAGCGGTTCTAGGCGCTTCAGTCTGGAACTGCGCGACCGCTACGGTCGCAGGTTCGAAACCTGCCTCGGGCATGGATGTGTGTGATGTCCTTAGGTTAGTTAGGTTTAAGTAGTTCTAAGTTCTAGGGGACTGACGACCTCAAAAGTTAAGTCCCATAGTGCTCAGAGCCATTTGAACCATTTTTGAACCTGATGCGCAGAATGAGTGATATATTACGTATCAAAGATGAACATACAAGCTGTTAAGCAGCTGGGCATAATGTTTTGGCTCATTAGTGTATTTCAGTTGCTAAAAGTTACAAACAGTGAAAATACTTTCTTAAAAACATTTTTATTTCATGGCACATTTTAAATAGTATTTCCTCGTTATTCTGTAATGTTTAGGCTTTTTTCACTTAGCTTTTGTGTTAGTAAAACGATTAATCCAAAGTGTAGAAATTTTTGAAGAAATCTTCATTGTTATTTTCTAGCTTATCATTTAGCAACATGCCGTGAATGAAGGATTCTAGTTCTTCGTACAAGTTTCCTAATGTTGTGACATGATTGTCACATATCGCTGAGCGATATATGATTATTTTTCTGCTCATTCCTTGGCTATTTTTGAGGACAGTACAAGGCGTGCTAACTCTAGAGGAATTCTTCAGATTATCTTGTTAAAATATGAGTGGGCCCAGATGTTCACCCTGTGGTCTGCCTTAACCACAGGAGGTCAGTCTCAGAGACTAGAGAAGGACGGTGCGTCCCCAGGACACTGCAGTTCGGAGAAGTGATAAGCCCCTCCCCGCGCTTTGGCGAAGAATGCGGCTTCCTCTTTTGAAGGCAGCTGTCACTTAGCAAATGCACGTCTGTGGAGTATAACTGTGCGTGACAAATTCACTACCCCGTGCGCAGATCTAAGAACAGGCCACCGTCATGCTGTTCCGCTACCCTGAGAAAATTCGTTGCCTTTCCCTCCAGATCTTGTTATCCAATCAAATGAGTCTTGTCCGCCACCATGTTTAGTCACGAAGCGATCGGGCAATGAGTGGAACATGGCTAGCAATTGATACCAACCACTTGTATCTTAAGATGGATTCTGTAAGCCAAGAATTGGAAATTTGTACAGGATTCCCTGTATTCAGGAATGTGATGCGAAATTTTCGCTAACCACTGTGGCAATAGCTGGGCGTCCTCCGCTCCACGCAGAATTTTTCAAAGAGCCGGGAGTTAGTTTTACTGGAGGACAATTTTGGGCACTTGTCGTAAGGAAGCTATCTGGGCCACTCCACTCACGTCCCAGAGGTCATCGGGGCAGCCTCTTTCTGTCACCATCTCAGCCATCTTAATTTGGAGGTGATTGGCCCAGTTTGGCACACATTTTCTGACTTTTGAGGAAATGTTGCCTTTCGCATTTGTGGTATCCGCTTTCTGAGTAACTCACAATTTGCTGGATTGCTACTCAAGTTGATTTGCCCGATTAACTGCATCAATTCGTGGTTCTTGGAATAGTTTACTTTGCTTTAGGAAAGCCTGTAGCACTTCGCAAGCAGTCTTCCACACAGAGGAGGTACCTGCCCACAGTGTTAGCAGGACGTTCATGATTAAACTCAGCTTCTATAGAGCTTTGTGTTTCATTATTTTAGATGACTTTGTGCTCATTGCATTGCAGCTATTTCTCAATCAACATTACGAGACTTTGTTCGAAAGTTACTTTTTGTCGTTTTAATGTGGTGTACGTCGAGATTTTGAATAAATTAAATGACTTATTACAAACAGACTCAGTACCGCACTACGAGGTGCATTCAAGTTCTAAGGCCTCTGATTTTTTTTCTCCAGACTGGAAAGAGATAGAAACATGCGCATTGTTTTAAAATGAGGCCGCGTTCATTGTCAATACATCCCAGAGATGGAAGCACCGTACGGCAGATGGAATTTTACCGCCAGCGGCGAGAATGAGAACTGTTTTAAATACTTAAAATGGCGACGTTTTCCTTATTTCAACAGCGTGCAATCATTCGTTTTCTGAATTTGCGTGGTGTGAAACCAATTGAAATTCATCGACAGTTGGAGACATGTGGTGATGGAGTTATGGATGTGTCGAAAGTGTGTTCGTGGGTGCGACAGTTTAATGAAGGCAGAACATCGTGTGACAACAAACCGAAACAACCTCGGGCTCGCACAAGCCGGTCTGACGACATGATCGAGAAAGTGGAGAGAATTGTTTTGGGGGATCGCCGAATGACTGTTGAACAGATCGCCTCCAGAGTTGGCATTTCTGTGGGTTCTGTGCACACAATCCTGCATGACGACCTGAAAATGCGAAAAGTGTCATTGCCAAGCAATGTTGACACGCAACGAGAGCATGAATGGGACTTTCTTTTCATCGGTTGTGACAATGGATGAGACGTGGATGCCATTTTTCAACCCAGAAACAAAGCGCCAGTCAGCTCAATGGAAGCACACAGATTCACCGCCACCAAAAAAATTTCGGGTAACCGCCAGTGCTGAAAAAATGATGGTGTCCATGTTCTGGGACAGCGAGGGCGTAATCCTTACCCATTGCGTTCCAAAGGGCACTATGGTAACAGGTGCATCCTACGAAAATGTTTTGAAGAACAAATTCCTTCCTGCACTGCAATAAAAACCTCCGGGAAGGGCTGCGCGTGTGCTGTTTCACCAAGACAACGCACCCGCACATCGAGCTAACTTTACGCAACAGTTTCTTCGTGATAACAACTTTGAAGTGATTCCTCATGCTCCCTACTCACCTGACCTGGCTCCTAGTGACTTTTGGCTTTTTCCAACAATGAAAGACACTCTCCGTGGCCGCACATTCACCAGCCGTGCTGCTATTGCCTCAGCGATTTTCCAGTGGTCAAAACAGACTCCTAAAGAAGCCTTCGCCGCTGCCATGGAATCATGGCGTCAGCGATGTGAAAAATGTGTATGTCTGCAGGGCGATTACGTCGAGAAGTAACGCCAGTTTCATCGATTTCGGGTGTGTAGTTAACTAGAAAAAAAATCGGAGGCCTTAGAACTTGAATGCACCTCGTATTGTCCTGTAACTGATCCTGGCTAGTCAGCCCTATAAATCAAATATAATGCAGCATTCCTAATTTATTCCTTCGCTGTGACAGTGTTCCAGTGCAAAAGCAGGTTCTAACCCTTTTCGTTTAAATATTGAATATGGGTGTATTTTGATATGTGATTATAATTTGTGCTTAATGAGCAATGCACTGAGCCCGTCTTAGATGTGTTAACGGCAGATTAAAGAGAGAAGAAAGTACAGATAGGCAGCACAAGTCGACGCAGAATATAGAAAGAAAACAGTTACATTTCAAGGTATTTGCAGAAAGAAATGAAGTTTTTTGTACAGATTTAAATCTCAGTACATAACCACACTCGCACACCCAGAAAGTAAACCTCATCACACTTTAGATTAATGAACATGTAAAGGTAATACACCTGACGATGGCACCGTGCTGCCAAAATGCTCCGTGCTAATAAATATTAGTAAAAAGTTCCTGAAGTAGGAAAAATTATTTCGTAATTTTACGATACAGTCGTTGTCCACAGCCAGTTCCATACAACATGGATACATTTAAGTAAAATACCACGAAGCACTCTGCTTAGCTTCTCGATCTCATCTGGTGGAGGTTTCAAAACAAACAGCGTCATATGTCATCAGCTAGTCTGCATGAAACTTTTCAGACAGATTTACCACGTCAGGTACTGAATCATGCTCTGATGATCGGGTACATTACGCCAATGAATCTCCTCCTTTTGTCAACTATATGTAGGTGTTTAAAGCGGTTCGACAATAGCATGCGTTAGCGAAATCGACTATCGGGGCGGGTTCACTTACGTCCATTCCGCATGCTACTACGTAGCGCTGTCTGATTTCCATTCCAATTGAATAAGAGTCGTGTGTCTGTTACTTCGGTATCAATGTGAGATGGTTGTTCCTCTCACGAATAAATTCTAGTTTAACTTGCAAAAAACAGCATAGATGGTTTGATTTGGCAAGAATGTGAACCTTTAGAAGATTCGCGACAGTTGCCTTTAGACAAGACAGTGTAAAGAGCACCCGCAGAAGATGCGAATACCCTATAATACTGCCTGTAATATCAATCAGTTAGCAAGAAAATCAATAAGTTTCTCCAGGTATACCATCTCGACCTACAGCCACCCATTGGTGATTAGATTCCGTAGAGCTACCAAACTTGGGGGAAATTGATTGCTACATTCCAGCCACTGTTCCACACGGTTAGAGACCATTTTCAAGGGCATTAATAATCGAATTGTTTCGAGGGCCAGTCAAAACGCGATAGGATACCTGACTATTCTTCAAACTGGAAACATATGGTTTCACGGTGTCACATTTCGTTGTTACTAGTGATATACATTTTGTGCAAGGGTGTTACACTATTATGGGTACGTCACTCCACTTAGAATATTCGTATTTCGGTGTGTATTTGTATATTTTTTCTGTATCACAATCATCAACTTCTTCTTTCACTCATTCTTTGTTGATAAGATTGGGACGAAATTAACTCAATCTGTTTACGAGAAGCAGTTCAAGAAACTACAGATTGCTAAAATTGTAAAGTTATTCAAATGATATAGATGAAATAACGTTTTCAACATTCTGCTATTGTTTGCTCGCTTAAAAGGTGTATGTTTACACAAACATCCCATTGTGGTTATGAAGAATGACTAAGCATGTCTAATCAATTCGGAGGAAGGAAAATGTAACGCAGTGTAACGGCTAAAACGTTTGCAGTATGTTAACTACAAGTTGATTATTGCCGGAGGGTGTTACGGGAAGCGGAGGAAACAAGTCCGGCCCCCATATACCAGGTGACAATTATTGAACTATATGAGAAAAACGTAAATTAGTTACAAACTACGGTCTGCACACACATTATTCAACATGTAAACATCGCTACAGATATTCGGATTTAGGTTATGACATATTCGATATGCCTGCCTTCATTGGCGATGATGTGGCGCAGAAGAATAGCGAAAAAATCGGAACACCGATGCTGTCTATGACCTCCTGAATGGGTGTTTTCAGCTCAACATTCGTTTTGGGATTATTGCTGTACGCCTTGTCATTAATACAGCCCCACAAAAAGGAGTCGCATGTGTTCAGATCCGGAGAATACGGCGGCCAATCGAGGGCCATGCCAGTGGCCTCTGGGTACCCCAGAGCCAGAATGCGGTCCCCAAAGTGTTCCCCAAGGACATCAAACACTCTCCTGCTTCGCTGGGGTTGAGCTCCCTCTTGCGTGAACCACATCTTGTCGAAATGAGAGTCACTTTGGATAATGGGGATGATCTCAAAATACTGATAATTAGTCTCCCAAATGCACCAATTTTGTTTATTGACGAACCCATCCAAATGAAAGTTTTCTTCGTCGCTAAACCAAACCATACATACGCATACTAATTCCCATCGTGCCCCGCGGCTAATCGTGCAGTTTGAACGTCCCAACGCAAACCGTTCAGAAGTTAATAATTGTCACACTATAGACTGCCACAGGATGAGGAGCTGTGAAGGGGAACAAGCCAGCCTGCCTCCTGCAGTTGATTTTGTGATAATTATGACACATAAAGCCGAGAGTGAACTCTTGAACAATTATGGACATGACTGTGTTTGTAAAGATGCAACTGCAACACATGGACTAAATAGCTATGACTTTGAATTAACAGTGTTAATGCTAGGCTGTATGAGACAGCGGTTCTCTTCTTCCTTCCTTAATGAAACGGCAAGCAAAACAGTGTGCCCTGGCACAAGAAACCTAATGTACTGCTCTTAGAAATTGAAGTGACACAGAGATTATTTTTCCAACAATACTCTAAAAGTTTCCAAGGTAAGAGTTTCTGAAATGAGCAGTACCTGTTGCACACTATTACTGACATAAAGAAAAGAAACTTGTTCCAGATTTCATTCCGATTCAAATTAATTTTCAGTTATCAAGACTCACGTAAATCATGCTTTTTGTTATGTGTGTACACATCCCTGTCAACAGCAATCACCCTCGTCGGATAAAAAAAATGTTCCAATTTGCCGTGGTCAGGACTCAAACCTGGGTTCTGGCAACCACAACGTAATGTACTAGCCACATTTTTTTCTCAGGGAGACCATTACTTATTAAGTGGATGGGGTCGCAACCTAAGGTCTTGCGACGACCTGGGGACCGCTGTGTGAGGTTACGAAGTGTGCAGGAGCGGTCTAGCCTCGGAACCGTCAAATTTATTTATTTATTTATTTTGACCCGGCTGTGCTCAATAGGAGTAGACCTCCCTAACGGTTCAAGACATGAAAATACTGGGGGCTTTACAAGAAACTGAAACAAAACAGGAGGAATAAAGGAGAAAACAAAGAAAGTAAGGTGGGAGGCGTAGCGAGCACTTCTCCAAGAGCGTTTCTGCTCGATGGCTGGGACTAGGCTGGTACACCGTGCAGTTCCGAGAAGGGTATCGTGATGTGTCTGGCACGTCGAATGTTGGGTACGCCACAGCTGAGGAGGGGGTTCGTAAATTACACTGTATAAGTAATTGGCAAGTTGACGGTGGTAGTATGGCGTCCATTCAAGTACTGCGCGAGCATCCAAAACATCCGTCATTGGCGGAGCGCGGAGATAACGTCCCAGTATCCGTTGCATGAATTACCTGACATCGTGTTTCAACAGACATGTCAGACGATGCTCGTCAGTATCCTTGCTGAGGTATCGAATACATAACGACGATTCAGTCTGTCCAGTATTGTAAAGTTGATGGTTTGTCAGGTATTTACTGTTGAGAACATGGCACAACAGGGCTCATGTGCTGATTTTAGGGAAGGGTGCATGGATGTCCTTCCACATCGTTGTCCAACAGATATCTGGACGAAGGTTCTTTCTCTCGTGGTGCGCGCATGGTTGGAATGACATCCCATATGTAGTTGTGTTTGACGAAGAGGGTCGATATATGGGAATGTTGGAGCAGTGTGGGCCACACTGGCCAGCGAGACAGGGGAGGCCAGTGTAAGGGCCTCCTAGAGGCTGTACATAATGGACGTGTAAGGCTCACGCCAGTGTCTTGTCATAGTAGTTGAGTTAAAGTAGATGTCCTGGTTCTAACAAGGATGAGGCAGAGTCCTAGGGGTGTTGAAGTGGAGAGGGTGATGGTGTCATAGCAGATCTTTAATATGGTTCCCACTGATAAGAAGTACCTAAAGGCCACCTGAGAATGTTGTCCTCGGACCACTGGTAGAGGGAAAAATTGGACAATTGTGTACCAGCTTGGGAGCGACAAATGTGTTGATGTGGGCCATTCGTTGGAGCGGATTCAGGCTGAGGTGGAGGATGTGTTGGATATGGGCTCGTTTCGCCTGAAACAAATAGCAGTAGGTGTACAGTTCCATATGGTGGGTATGCCCACTAAATGTGACACCCAGGTAGTGAAAGTTGTCCCCTCTGGGCAGCAACAGTGTCCCTTCATCTTGGAGGCCACGACCAATGTTTATAATTGCTGATTTGCCCATAATGAGGATGGTTTCTGTGTATCTTCCGTAATGTTGGATCCATGTGATGGCGTTATATATTTCTGTAAGTTTATGTGACAGAAGAAGGGGGTATTACACATATGCCCAGCAGCGGAATGTATGGTACGCAGGGTAAGTCCTGTAAGGCAGGGTAGGAGACCTTCTGAGGACGATCGCAGACAGCATAGTGGACAGGGGACAGCCCTTTCTGACAGAATGTCATACTGGAATTGGTCCCACCAGTCGTCCGTTAACTTGAATCCTGGATGTGGCACTGTTAAACAGATGTCGTAGCCTGTCGACGAATGGCAGAGGGGAACCCATTTGCGGTGCCACTCACAGAAGGAACTGGTGTCGGACCCTTTCAGAGATACTATCGAAGTCGATTGATACTAATGCCGGACACAGGCTCAGGATGTGGCGAGTGTGATGGAATCCTGACATTCGCCTATAGTAGTATATAGGTTGATTCCACGGCCATGCGACGTCTGCTCTGGTGAAAGGACTGAGGGCAATACCATATGTAAGCACTCCGCCAATAGGTGCAGGTGGATCTTATAATCTCAATTGAGAAGAGTAAGTGGGATGCTCTTTTGTCGAAAACTGACATTCTGAGCCTGTGAACAAAATGTAGGTTGACTCTTACAGAGAACATAACAGTAACCAGCCACTTTTTGCAATTCTATTTACTTATTTCAATAGCGCCGTTACCGGTTTCGAGCATTACATGTTCGTCTTCAGACGGCTAGTTCACGTTGAGATACATTTCACATTAGCTTCCACTTTTTGGTCTCCCAAATGATGAAATTTCCTTGGGGTGGTGATGTCCTACAACCAAAACAAGATGTGAGACAGTGTCTTTTTAACTGTAATTGTGCCTCACAACGATTTTAAATGATGTAAACAAATTATTAAAGTGCAGATTTTTTGGTTACTTACGTAAGTAACAAAATATCTTCACTTTAATAATTTGTTTATATCATTTTAAATGCTGCTAGACGCGAATTCCGTCTGTGGATTCATTACTTACGAAGTACTTTTGAACACGTTTTCCGAAAACTGTTTAGTGCAGCTAGTATCATAGCCCGCACGCAATGGTAATATCTGAGACCTTGTTGCTACAAGCAGACCGGTGCTTATCGAAGGCGGCAGTATAGACACGGGGATTAGTGATCATGATATCTTCGTAGCAACTATGGTTACGAAGTTTAGAAAAAGTAGATTAGCAGTTGTTAGCAGCTCACTTGGACAATGAATTGCCATCATTTAGTTCCAGTATGATGGACATTGAGGAATTATGGGCAAAGTTTAAACAGATTGTAAATCGTACTCTGGACAAGTATATGCGTAGTAAGTGGTTTAGCAAAGAAATTCGGAAAATGCTTAGGAACCATAAACTGGTGCATTCTCGGTGCAAAAGAGAACTCGCAAATGACGACAGCAAAGGTTACTAGAGATCCGTGTGTCTTTGAAAAGATCTAGGCGCGAAGCATACAACAACTGCCGCCGTCATACCTTAGCAAAAGATCTGGCGGAGAACCCGAGAAAATTCTGGTCCTACGTAAGGCTTCCATCCAGTCGTTGAACACCAAAGTAAAGTCGAAGTCTTAAATTTTGCATTTAAAAATTGATTCAATCAGGAAAATCGTGCATATACACCATCGTTTGACCATCGCAAAGACATCCCTACGGAGGACGTAGTGGTAGGCGTCCCTGCCTTAGAGATACAACTAAAAGAGTTGAAAACAAATATGTCGCCACGTCTGGATGGAATCCCAGTTCGGTTTTACAAAGAGTACTCTTCGGTACTGCCCCCTACTTAGATTGCATTTATCGCGAATATCTCGCTCAGCGCAATGTCCCAAGCGACTGGAAAAAGCACAGGTGACTCATGTATATAAGAAGGGCAAAATAATGGACCTGCAAGATTAGGGAGCAGTATCCTTAAAATCGGTTTTCCGCAAAATTTTAGAACATACTCTGAGCACGATTATAATAAGTTTCCTAGAGACTGAATAGCGTTAAGTCCACGAATCACCACGGTTTTAGAATGCATCGCTCTTGTGAAACTCAGCTCATCTTTGGATGAAAGGTAACAGGCAGATACCATATTCCTAGATTCCTGAAAAGCGTTTGTCTTGGTACCCCACAGCCGACTGTTAAAGAAGGCACGAGCGCGTGGAGTAAGGTTCCCAGATATGAGAGTGGTTCGAAGACTTTTTAAGTAATACAACCCAGTGTGTTGTCCTCGACGGCGAGTGTTCATCAGAGACCAGGGTATCGCCGGCAGTGCTCCAGGGAAGTGTGGTGGGACCGCTATTATTTTCCTTATACATAAATGATCTGGCGGACAGGGTGGGCAGCATTCTGTAGTTGTTTTCGAATGATGCTGCGGTGTACGGGAAGGTATCGAGATAAGTGACTGTAGGATGATACAAGGCGGACGAAGACAAAATTTATAGTTTGTGTGATGAATGACACTTGCTTCTAAATGTAGAAAATTGTACGTTAATGCAGATGAATATGAAAACCAATTGTGTAATATTCGGATATAGCATTAATAGCTCATGCTCGACACAGCCACATCTTTTAAATATTTGGGCCTAACACTGCAAAGCGAGACGGAGTGGAAGTAGCATGTGAGGGTTGTGGTAAGGAGGGCGAATGAGTGTCTTCAGATTATTGGGAGAATTTTAGGAAAGTGTGGCTCATCTGTAAAGGAGACCGTGTATAGGAAGCTAATTTGGCATATTCTTGAGAACTGCTCGAGTGTTTGTGATCCACACCAGGTCAAATTAAAGGAAGACATCGAAGAAATGCAAGGGCGGGCTGCTAGATTTGTTGCCGGTCTGTTCGAACAAGTGTTACCGAGATGTTACGGGAACTCAAATGGGAAACCCTGGAATGAAGGCAACATACATTTCGCGTAGGGACCACGAAGATAAAATACGAGAAATTAGGACTCACAGTGGCTATGGCAAGGAAAGCGTTTCTGAAGAAGAGAAATTTGTTAACATCGAGTATAGATTTAAGTGTCAGGAAGTCTTTTCTGGAAGTATTTATGTGGAGTGTAGCTATGTATGGAAGTGAAACATGGACGATAAATAATTTAGACAAGAAAAGAATAGAAGCTTTCGAAATGTGCTGCTACAGAAGAATGTTGAATATTAGATGGATAGATCACGTAACAAATGAGGAGGTACTAAACAGAATTGGGGAGAAGAGGAATTTATGGCACAACTTGATAAGAAGAAGGGATCGGTTGTTAGGAAACGTACTGACGGATCAAGGGATCGCCAGTTTAGTACTGGAGGGAAGCGTGGAAAGTAAAAATCCTAGAGGGATACCAAGAGATGAATACACCAAGCAGATTCAGAAGGATGTAGGTTGCGGTAGTTACTCGGAGGTGAAGTTCTTGCACAGGATAGAGCAGCATGGAGAGCTGCATCAAACCAGTCTCTGTACTGAATACCACAACAACAACAACAACGGAGGCATATAGTCAGTCGTTTTTCCCTCGCTCTGTCTGCGAGTGGAGCGGGAAAGGAAACGAGTAGCAGTGGTGCAGGGTACGCTCCGCCACGCACCGTGAGGTGGCTCGCGGAGCATCTATGTAAGATGTATGTGTAGATTAGACGGAATGATCCTAAGTGCACTTATACCAAATTCTCCAGGAAGGCCAAGAAGTTATCCATCCCTCTAGGAACGAATAGAGGAAGTGCAAACTGTTGTAAACGACAGTTCAAAGTGTTCTGTGAGACAGATTGCGGCAGTAGTAGGAATGACCACTCGTAGTGTGCACAGAATTTCACGGAATGATTTAAAGTTGCAACTGTACGAGTCACGGGTTGTACAGCTGTTAAATAAACCGAAAATAAAACCGAATGATCCTGTATATTGAACCGCTGACTAAACATAGGGACGATGAAAGCCTCTTAAATTTGTTATGAATGCGTGATGAGGCACATTTTCATCTCAGTGGTTATGCCAACAAACAAAACTGTCATTACTGGTCCGAGGGTAATCCTCACGAACTCCATCACCGCCCTCTTCCTAGCCAGAAAGTCACAGTGTGTTGCGCCGTTTCTTCAGTGGTCATAATCGGTCCTTTCTGTTTTGGGGATGAACATGGACGAGCAAGCACAGTCACGTTTCAGCGATATGCTGCCATGATGAAACATTCCTCACACCCGAACTTGAACAGTTTCATGGAAATGAGTACTGGTTTCAGCTAGATGGTACTACGTATCATTGCGCTGAAATCTGAACGGTAGCAGTGAGCAGTGTTTGGTAACTACATCATTTCAAGGAATGAGAACATTTTGTGACCTCCCAGATCGACCGACTTATCGGTCTGTCATTACTTACTTTGGGACTTCCTGAAACACGTACTGTATGCTAGACGTCTACAAACGATTGTTGAACTGAAAGACACCATTCGTGAAGAAATCAGAAACGTTCCTTTATAAATGCTTGAACGTGCCGTGAACGATTTACGCGGTCTCAGGCGCCTTGCAACGGTTCGCACGACTCCCCCGTCGGAGGTTCGAGTCCTCCCTCGGGCATGTGTGTGTGTGTGTGTGTGTGTGTGTGTGTGTGTGTGTGTGTGTTGTCCGTAGCGCAAGTTAGTTTAAGTTAAATTAAGTAGTGTGTAAGGCTAGGGACCGATGACCTCAGCAGTTTGGTCCCATAGAAATTTACCATAAATGTCCACAAAACAATTTACATCGCAGGTTGACTGAATGTCGACGTACCAATTGTGGCCACCTGAAAGACACCACCTTCAAAATTTAACAGTGCACGAAACGGCAATTCGCAGTTGTTTCGTCGTTATGCTTGAAAATTTTTTATAGTATAATCCTTGGCCTGTTTTCTGCCACACCTTGTAGCTCTGTGGCGAGGCGTGGAATTAATTGTGTGTAGAAGATCTGAAACCTTGCACACCTCAGCGAACGGAGTATTGCTGCCTATGCTTGCCTTACGGTTCATGTGTTGATTCAAGTCCACGAACAATTGATGAAACAGATAACAACGATTTTACAATATCCACGCACATGTTGAGCGCACCCTGGAGCCCTTATCACCACCATTTTCCTTATTGTACACAAAATGCGACATAACTCGAGAGTGAATAAAAAGCTACCCTCAAATGAAAGACAGCATAGTTTTCTATCTGCCTAACGTTTCACACGACTCCCTTTCCATCTGAAAATTGCTTGTTGCATAGAAGAAGGTGGCTTACAAAACAAATTTTTCCCATGCCATCCCACTCTACTTAACTTTAAATTTTTATTTAACAGCTTGTTTTTGTTTAGAAGCGTGGCATACTCAAAGGGGAAGTCAAATGAAAACGAGGCAGACATTATAACGAGCATAACGCTGACGTTGGTAACGCAGTGAAGTACCCTGTACTGGTAATCAAGTAGGAACAGCGCGAACATTCACCGCTGTGCCATTTGTCTGTTATAAACACATCAAAAAAAGTTTTGCATCACCTCGGTTCCGAGAGATTCCGGAACCTGTACAGAAAAATGGAATAGAGAGCAACATAAACATCATTTCCGCCCTTTTTAGTGCTCATGAAAACCACACATTACATGTTGTACCACCATACAGCGAGACCTCCAGAGGTGACGGTCCAGACTGCTGTACACACCGGTACTTCCAATACCCAGTAGCACGTCCTCTTGCATTGATGCATGCCTATATCCTTCGTGGCATACTATCCACAAGTTCATCAAGGCACTGTTGGTCCAGATTGTCCCACTCCTCAACGACGATTCGGCGTGGATCCCTCAGAGTGGTTCGTGGCTCACGTCGTCCATAAACGGCCCTTTCCAATCTACCCCAGGCATGTTAGATGAGGTTCATGTCTGGAAAACATGCTGGCCACTCTAGTCGAGAGATGTCGTTATCCTGAAGGAAGTCATTCACGAGATGTGCAGGATGGGGGCGCGAATTGTCATCCATGAAGACGAATGCTTCGCCAATATGCTGCCGATATGATTGCATCATCGGTCGGAGGATGGCATTCACGTATCGTACAGTCGTTACGGGGCCTTCCATGACCATCAGCGGTGTACGTCGGCCCCACATAACGTCACCCCAAAACAGCAGGAAACCTCCACCCTGCTGCACTCGCCGGACAGTGTGTCTAAGGCGTTCAGCCCGACCGGGTTGCCTCCAAACACGTCTCTGACAATTGTCTGGTTGAAGGCATATGCGACACTCATCGGTAAGAGAACGCAATACCAAACCTGAGCGGTCAATTCGGCATGTTGTTGGGCCCATCTATACCGCGTTGCATGGTGTCCTGGTTGCAAAGATGGACCTCGGCATGGACATCGGGTGTGAATTTGCTCATCATGCAGCCTAATGCGCACAGTTTCAGTCGTAACACGACGTCCTGCGGCTTCACGAAAAGCATTATTCAACATGGTGGCGTTACTGTCAGGGTTTCCTCCGAGCCATAATTCGTAGGTAGCGGTCATCCACTGCAGTAGTAGCCCTTGGGCGGCCTGAGCGAGGCATGTCAGCGACAGTTCCTGTCTCTCTGTATCTTCTCCATGTCCGAACAACATCACTTTGGTTCACGCCGAGACGCTTGGACACTTCCCTTGTTGAGAGCCCTTCCTGGCACAGAGTAACAATGCGGACGCGATCGAACCGCGGTATTGACCGTCTAGACATGGTTGAACTACAGACAACACGAGCCATGTATCTCCTTCCTGGTGGAATGACTAGGACTCATTGGCTGTCGTCGGCCGGTGTGGCTGAGCGGTTCTAGGCGCTTCTGTCCGGAACCGCGCCGCTGCTATGGTCGCCGGTTCCAATCCTGCCCTGGGGAATGGGTGTGTGTGATGTCCGTACGTTAGTTAGGTTTAAGTAGTTCTTACTCTAGGGGACTGATGACCTCAGATGTTAAGTCCCATAGTGGTCAGAGCCATTTGAACAGTTTTTTTGATTGGCTGTCGGACCCCCTCCGTCTAATAGGCGCTGCTCATGCATGGTTGTTTACATCTTTGGCCGAGTTTAGTGACATCTCTGAACAGTCAAAGACACTTCGTCTGTGGTACAATACCAATAGTCAACGTCTATCTTCAGGAGTTCTGAGAACCGGGGAGATTGTAAAACTTTTTTGATATGTGTATAAATTATCTACTATGTTACGTCGGAAGCTCCAAAAGGTTGATCATAGGTGATACGGTTGTCTACAAGAACGTAGCAACCTCAGAACACTGCAGTGGTTTACAGGAAGAACTGCGGAGGATTGATCTACATCTACATCTATATGGATACTCTGCAAATCACTTTTAAGTGCCTAGTAGAGGGTCCATCGAACCACCTTCACAATTCTCTATTATTCCAAACTCGTATAGTGCGCGGAAAGAACGAACACCTATATCTTTCCGTGTGAACTCTCATTTCCCTTATTTTATCGTGGTGATCGTTTGGCTCAATGTAGGTCGGTGTCAACAAAATATTTTCGCGTTCAGGGGAGAAAGCTGGTGATTGAAATTTCGTGAGAAGATTCCGTTGCAACGACAAACGCCTTTCTTTTAATGATGTCCAGCCCAAATCCTGTATCATTTCAGTGACACTCTCTCCCATATTTCGCAATAGTACAAAACAATACACTGCATGTAAATAAATGCAACGTAATGCGCTTGTTACACTATTGAGAATATGTAGGAGTATTCACCCGGAGCAACCTTAGGTGGAATAAGCCCGTAAAAGAAAAACACGGTGTCCATAATCAATGTTCCAGTTTCAAAAAGGAATAGAAAGAGGACCACTGGTCAGAATGCGGTCAAATTTGAACAGCATATTACTGACGCAGGGGGAACGTCATGGAAAAAATTAACGAAAATTTTGAGCGATTGATGGTGCCGTAAGCGTCAGAATATGCGCACCAACATACATGCGCTACTCTACTGTTCCTTAGTTTGCGTTCAATAGGCCCAACATGACTTGTCTTCACGAAGGATTGCGCGCCGCTGGTAAATCTCTGCTCCAGTACCCCTACAGAAGTTGCGGACACTCAACGACATGAAAAAAAAGCATTAGTCCGATGTCTGCTACGCGTCTGGAGAAACGGGTTACAAATTTCGAAAACGCAGGTTCTTTTTCGGTGCAGTGTAGCCGAGGGAGGAAAGCAGCTGATACGACGTCTGTCGACGATGTGGCCACAGCATTGCTATCCATACAAAATCACCCCCGCTCAGGAATTGCTTCCTGCTGACCTGCCAGCAAGACCATGGATAGACGAAGCCATTTCCATTTCCAAGGACATGCCAATACGCAAAATTGCAGAATAAGGGTAGCGGAAAATCCGCACGCACATCAACCGGTACCACATCATTCTGCGAAAGCGTGTGGTGCCGGTTGACAGCATCGTTTATCGTAGCGTAGCATTTATTTCGAGAAGATGTCCTGCGGGTTCTGTTACCTCTATCGTCATTTGTAAACGCTATCGGAGACTTCTGCGCAGCAACATCATTCTAGTCCTTCAAAAGCGTGGATGTCTGGGTAGGATCATTTTTATGCAGGATGGCGCTGCTCCACAAATTGTACCGCAAGCGTTGCTACGGAGGTATTTCGAAATGCTAAAATTATCATCCGTCATTTTGCTACAGTCTGGCAGTCCAGATCACCTGATTTTAATCTATGAGACTTCTGGATGTGGGGTTATATGAAGGATGTTGTGATCAGTGCTCCAATTACGAACGTAGCTGAATTGAAGGCACGCATTGCGAAACGCACTCTGAACGTGACCCCCGAGACTCACCGATCTGTTGTGGAACATGTTATTTCTCGATTTCATCTTGTGGCGGAAAACGGCGATCAGCATAATGAACATGTCTTGCACCAGTCTTACGACAGTTAAAAAGCGACATCATTTTGCTTTTTTGTGGTTTTTGGCCTCAGGACAATTAAAAACCGATTTTTCCCATTCGATGCTGTACGACCTTGCCGTGGTGGATCGGCTTACCTAACTTACAGTGCCACAGCTGTCGACTGCCGAACTTGTACAGTCATGGGCGTTCAACAGTAGGGGTGGTATAACTCAAACCGTGGCTGTCGTGTTGCGATTCATCTGTCATTTGTAGCCAACCCCATTTACTTAAGACGCTTAAAGCGCAATCTATTGGTAAAATTTTCGTTAATTTTTTGTTCCGTGACGTTTCCACCTGTGTCAAAAATATTCTGTTCAAATTTAACGTCATTCTGAGCAAAGGTTGTCTTTCTGCAAAGTTTTGAAACTGGAACCTTAATTATGGACATCCTTTAGTAGGAAAAGCAGATGGCAGATAAATTCATAGGAATAATCTAAGAATATACAGGGTATTACAAAAAGGTACGGCCAAACTTTCAGTAAACATTCCTCACACACAAAGAAAGAAAATATGTTATGTGGACGTGTGTCCGGAAACGCTTACTTTCCATGTTAGAGCTCATTTTATTACTTCTCTTCAAATCACATTAATCATGGAATGGAAACACACAGCAGGTGTGGCCGAGCGGTTCTAGGCGCTTCAGTCTGCAACCGCGCGACAGCTACGGTCGCAGGTTCGAATCCTGCCTCGGGCATGGATGTGTGTGATGTCCTTAGGTTAGTTAGGTTTAAGTAGTTCTAAGTTCTAGGGGACTGATGACCTCAGATGCTAAGTCCCATAGTGCTCAGAGCCATTTGAACCATTTTTGAAACACACAGCAACAGAACGTACCAGCGTGACTTCAAACACTTTGTTACAGGAAATGTTCAAAATGTCCTCCGTTGGCGACGATACATGCATCCACCCTCCGTCGCATGGAATCCCTGATGCGCTGATGCAGCCCTGGAGAATGGCGTATTGTATCACAGCCGTCCACAATACGAGCACGAAGAGTCTCTACATTTGGTACCGGCGTTGCGTAGACAAGAGCTTTCAAATGCCCCCATAAATGAAAGTCAAGAGGGTTGAGGTCAGGAGAGCGTGGAGGCCATGGAATTGGTCCGCCTCTACCAATCCATCGGTCACCGAATCTGTTGTTGAGAAGCGTACGAACACTTCGACTGAAATGTGCAGGAGCGCATCGTGCATGAACCACATGTTGTGTCGTACTTGTAAAGGCACATGTTCTAGCAGCACAGGTAGAGTATCCCGTATGAAATCATGATAACGTGCTCCATTGAGCGTAGGTGGAACAACATGGGGCCCAATCAAGACATCACCAACAATGCCTGCCCAAGCGTTCACAGAAAATCTGTGTTGATGACGTGATTGCACAATTGCGTGCGGATTCTCGTCAGCCCACAGATGTTGATTGTGAAAATTTACAATTTGATCACATTGGAATGAAGCCTCATCCGTAAAGAGAACATTTGCACTGAAATGAGGATTTACACATTGTTGGATGAACCATTCGCATAAGTGTACCCGTGGAGGCCAATCAGCTGCTGATAGTGCCTGCACACGCTGTACATGGTACGGAAACAACTGGTTCTCCAGTAGCACTCTCCATACAGTGACGTGGTCAACGTTACTTTGTACAGCAGCAACTTCTCTGACGCTGACATTAGGGTTATCGTCAACTGAACGAAGAATTGCCTCGTCCATTGCAGGTGTCCTCGTCGTTCTAGGTCTTCCCCAGTCGCGAGTCATAGGCTGGAATGTTCCGTGCTCCCTAAGACGCCGATCAATTGCTTCGAACGTCTTCCTGTCGGGATACCTTCGTTCTGGAAATCTGTCTCGATACAAACGTACCGCGCCACGGCTATTGCCCCGTGCTAATCCATACATCAAATGGGCATCTGCCAACTCCGCATTTGTAAACATTGCACTGACTGCAAAACCACGTTCGTGATGAACACTAACCTGCTGATGCTACGTACTGATGTGCTTGATGCTAGCACTGTAGAGCAATGAGTCACATGTCAACACAAGCACCGAAGTCAACATTACCTTCCTTCAATTGGACCAACTGGCGGTGAATCGAGTAAGTACAGTACATACTGACGAAACTAAAATGAACTCTAACATGGAAATTAAGCGTTTCCGGACACATGTCCACATAACATCTTTTCTTTATTTGTGTGTGAGGAATGTTTCCTGAAAGTTTGGCCGTACCTTTTTGTAACACCCTGTATAGTTCATCCACGAACGAAGTGGCTTACAAAACACTTGTTCTACGGATTTTTGAATGTTGCTCGTCAGTCTGGGACACCTACGAGGATGGATTAATAAACGAGACAGACAAGACCCAACGAACAGCGCTTTGTTTCGTCACGATACCGTGAAGTCGGCGCGACAGCGGCACAGAGATGTTCTAGAAATTCCGGTGGCAGACGCTAAAAGAGAGACGTTGTACATCAAGAAGTGGTTTACTACTGAAATTCTTGTAAATGTATTACCCGCAACAGACAGTTCCTTGGAAACTATCAGGCTGAGGACCTGCTATTTATAAATAAAATCTCCATATATTCGAGTATTCTAACAATTCCCACCTGCTCCAAAATAGAACTCGAGCGTAGCGATCTGAACACTTTCACGGGAGTTTCTTTCGAGTGGTTATCGACTACAATACCGGTGCCCGTTGAAACCGGTGGACAGCTCTTGTAAAACACTGTCGTAACTTTCTTTGTATTGTTGTGTAGACTGTGCTAAAAGAAAATATCATCCTAAGAGGACCACGAGAAATTTATACGTGCTACACAGGTTGTTTATTGTTTCGATGAAAACACAGGTACAGAACATAATTTATCTGTTACTGCTGTACAGGGCATTTCTACGAAATCGTAAATGTAAATACACACTTCCGTTTCTGAAAAGTGCAATATCTGAAATGAGCAGGATTTCAAGCTTATTCTCAGTGGGGCTGCATGACACTGAAAAATGCAGATCTCGCACGCGCAGTCACGAGGGAACTGTTGGAAATCAGCTTCCAAAGCCAGCTCACTGAGTTCGTAGCAGATTGCAAGCAGTGCTTAATGAGTCAGACTAGGCCATGACGCAGAGCGCATGACAAACAACTGGCATCTAACGCCTCGAATATGCGAAGCGCCCCGAGGACAATCGTGTTGACGGAGTCAGAAGCCAAATAAGTAACGGAACGAGGCCTCACAGACGTTGACGTTTGAGATCTTTACGGATAATACAGTATCTTATCTAGAATAAAGTAATTAGGGTGCGCCGCCGTGAAAATTTGTTCAAGAGGGAGCAAGAATCGAAAACTGCTCTTTTTTTTACCGAAGCGTTCAGGTCAGTCTGAGAATGTACCGTGCACTAAGAAGTAACTTTGGCAGGAATTTTACAAAACTTATCGTATCTCAGACGATCGATGGTCACTCGCTAGGTATTTTGTCATTTGACATAGTCAAATTTGAGAAAAGTATCTGTGTGTCTTGAAGGCTGTGAAATCAGAAAAAAAACCGTACTGTTAAAGATCGCAAATATAATTTTCTATTGATAACTAGTTTCGGCTGCCTTTAGTAGCTATCTTGAGGTCTGTAACACACAGAAAATTACATGTAAGAAAATGATACTGTATAAATTGGTAATATGAAATAGTTCTGTCACAAAGCACATACCACAATCTTTTTTTGTCTAATGTATATCACCAGTTGGTAGGACGCAGCGTTACAATTTTGTTTAAACTGCATAGCTTATCCAGAATGAGATTGCCTTTCGCGGGCAAAGGTCCCGAGTTCGAGTCTCGGTCGGGCACACAGTTTTAATCTGCCAGGAAGTTTCATACTAGCGCACACTCCGCTGCAGAGTGAAAATCTCATTCTGGAAACATCCCCCAGGCTGTGGCTAAGCCATGTCTCCGCAATATCCTTTCTTTCAGGAGTGCTAGTTCTGCAAGGTTCGCAGGAGAGCTTCTGTAAAGTTTGGAAGGTAGGAGACGAGATACTGGCAGAAGTAAAGCTGTGAGTACCGGACGTGAGTCGTGCTTCGGTAGCTCAGTTGATGCCGGCACGGTAGCTCAGCGTGTTCGGTCAGAGGGTTAGCAGCCCTCTGTAATAAAAAAAACTGAGCTAATCGATCAACAACGAACTTCAACGGATGTCTTACGACGTCCGCCCCGAGCAGATGCAACGAACAAAAGCGAACAAAATGAGATAAAAAAAAAAAAAAAAAGTTGGTAGAGCACTTGCCCGCGAAAGGCAAAGGTCCCGAGTTCGAGTCTCGGTCGGGCACACAGTTTTAATCTGCCAGGAAGTTGCATAGCTTATAATACAACCTGTTGGGACAATGATGTAAAATTATCAATAAGAAATGTTTAAATCACGACGATATATGTAACATAGCGCATGAATACGTCACAAAAAGTATAAGTTGAGGCTACAATTCTTATCCAAGTTGACGAGATTGTTACGTGCCTTATCTAATAACTGTATCAAATATTCTTCACGTTTGCATAGTAAGAACATTACTGACGCGGTATGTTATTCTAAAGGCATGGCACGAGAATAAACATATAATGTTGACTCCGCTGTACGATAAATTCGTATTCACTGTGAAAGTCTATTACTAAGTAAGCTTCATTGTGAACGTAAACATCATAGATTGCTCTTGACACATGGTATCTGTAAACAAGGAATGCCCGTATCCCAGCAGGCAGAAGACTAACCGATGTCATGCGTCAGGGCTTACAAGGGAGAGAGGTCCTCCTGATGACGCTATTGGTAGATGTTGGTCATAGCACAGTCACTGAACAATTAACAAACCGTAGTTATACAAGTAAGAATTAGTTTCCTAAGTGTCACAAAGCGGCTATAAATATGCCTATATTGGAAATGGCAGTAATGTATAAACCTTTTATGTCATTATTTGACGAAATATAGTAAAAAATAATTTTTGTAATGAAAGGACAACATAGAAAATTATTTGCAGTTAACAATCAGTTACGTAAGTGGCACACAGTGGCATATGAGCGCGTCAGAAAGGACATAAAGTCTGTTATGTATGTCATTATTTGGCAAAGTACAAATCATCGTCATTACGATTGTATAAAATTACAGGAACGTGGCAGTGTAACAATTTTCATGAAATCTATAGCATTTTTGTGAGTGTGTGCCACAGCAAGAAAATTCTAGAAGCCGCTCGGAAACGTTGCATGACTTTTACATCAATGTTCTAAGGAATAGCGTGCGAAATAAACCGTTAACATGGAAGACCTCTTGTTATCTTGAGGCAGTTATTCTTACTTAATAAGTAATAAGGACTGTAAGTAATAGCAGTCTACACAGCAATCAGCTAACCATATAGCTATTATGTCGACAACATAGAATCGTAATATATTTGGAATGAAAAATATTTTTATATATGACATTTATTTATTTATACACGATATAAATTGGATTAGGATTAACAGCGTTACATTAAGAGTGCTCGCAAATATTACATTACGATATTGTGTGGTCTGTGTTGTTCAGAATTACGATGCAACATCTTCCTTCGGTCATTCGAGCATGTCCGAAGAAACAGTAACGCAATAACTACAGCTATTATGAAATACATGAGATGTTATGAAGTGACAACACTGAAAATCTATGCCGGACCGGGATATTAACGCGATAACTACAGCTTTTATGAAATACATGAGATGTATTCGCATTTGCGAATATGGACAACCGTAAGTTGTATAATGAAGTGACAACAATGAAAATCTATGCCGGACCGGGATGGGCCGCGGATTTCCCGCTTATCGCGAGCGTACTTCATAACTGCTGTAGTCGCCACGCCGGCCGGTGTGACCGAGCGATTCTAGGCACTACAACCTGGAACCGCGCGACCGCTATGGTCGCAGGTTGGAATCCTGCCTCGGCCATAGATGTGTGTGATGTCCTTAGGTTAGTTAGGTTTAAGTAGTTCTAAGTTCTAGGGGACTGATGACCTCAGAAGTTAAGTCCCATAGTGCTCAGAGCCATTTGAACCATTTGTAGTCTCCACTTGCATGTTCGAAGTGTTCCTTTCCCGTGGAGCGTTCTCACAGATAGCCCAACGCCGGCACGACAGCTCAGCGTGTTCGGTCAGAGGGTTAGCTGCCCTCTGCAATAAAAAACTGAGTTAGTAGGACCAGCGATGAACTTGAACAAGAAAGAGTCTTGAGACGTCCGCCCCGAGCAGATAGAACGACCAATAACGAAGAAAATGAGGTTTAAATTTAAAAAAGGAAGGGGCAAGGTGACTGCTCGAGATAAGCAGGAAATCGGGGCAAATCCCAGTCCAGTACAGATTTTTCGATGTCGTCATTCCATTATACAGCTGATGGTTGTCCATATTCGCAACTGCGAATACGTTTCTTGCAAATACTTTTCGTGTATAACGTTACGTTGCAATTTCCTGACTTCCACGGTAGCTTTCGTGTTTGTTTTTGTAGTGCTAAGCTCACAGTCTGTTTCGCCAATTTTTGATTGCGTTTTATCGTTATTTCTTTATCATTTTGGAATCTATAGTTGATGCTATCTATTATATGTGCGTTTTGTGAGTTGCATAGATTCGTAAAGAGTTTTACATATCAGTCTATAGTCTCCCAGAGAGCATTCAAATGCCATCTGCAACATACATTTTTCATTAGTTTCATTATTATCACTTTGATGATACAAAGAAACTTCCAAATTTTTGGCATATTGTTCTTTTCGTTTTTTTTATGGATGTAGTTGTGAATCAGTGCAACCACAGTTTAAATCATAGTGACTGCGACTAAATAAATTGTTATACTTGAAAATAACTTTTCTCTCTCCATCGTTTCCTCCCTTAACATTCTGATGAGGTGAACTTTCTAAAAAAAAAAAAACATCGTCAGTAGATTCTTGCTCACTGAATTCCAGTCTCATATGACGGTGTTTCCAATGTTATTCTCCGGTGCCATAACAAGATACATATTGTTTTGTTTCAATTTCGAACTTTAGTTGTGCCATTTTTAATTTTATGACTTTAACTGAATTTTTATTTTGTTGATAGTGAAATTTCAGCTGCATTAGCACATAGCAGTGTGAGTGATTAGCAACTTAACGGTTGTACAATTGTACTGGATTCTATCTGAGCAAGGAACTGGCTGATTGGTCCTTTGTGTGCCGAGTCTGTAAGTGTGGCAGCAGGCTGCACTAACGACTGTGAAAGCCCGGTCGACTCACACATGTACATGCAGCAGCAAAGATAATTGCAACTTATCAACGTCAAGATCCCCGTGTGTCACCTTCCCTCCTCCCCTTCATTTCCCTGGCTGGAACTGCACCTGCTAGATGACACTATGCAGTATAGCCGACCCCAGAGGGTGACGTAGGGTGTCTACATTGTCACGAGGCTGAGCAATTGAGAGGTGAGGTTGGATGGTAGGCTAACGAGGCCAGTGGAAGAAGAGGCTGTCAAATTTAACACTTTATTTCCAACTTATACTTTGGTTCTGCAACATGGCAGGGAGACGATCGTACCTCTGCCCCACAGAAGTGGACCGGTAGTCAGTGAGCTGGCTGCTAGCATCTGTACTGCTGGCCACAACACATGTTGGTGCCCTGCTTTGCTGACGTCTGCTCTCGATGCCGGGCGTGCAATTGTTCTGCGTGAGCCACAGCACCACCGTCACTTGAGAGTGCTGGAATCTTGCAGAGGCTGTCCCTCTTCGATGAATGACTGCACGCAGGCGGCCAAGATGAGCGGTAAAAGATGTACCAGCTGCATTGTCGGAAGGAAGCCGTGTGCCGTGTGCAACCTGCTGCCCCCTGGCAGGAGTCTAACTGCTGCTGGAGTGGACCAGTAGGCTGGTGGACGGACTCAGTGCAGGAACCAGGCACGCTGGCGGGAACTCGTGCCCATTGGTGAATCTGGCAACTCCATGTTGTCTCCTCATTTAGCGTAACCCCTGTGTGCTAATGGTACTGCTGGACTGTCAATGAATCTGCTACAAAATCAACAATTATTTATACCAGATAGCAGTGCACTTGTTGTGTTAATGCAACACTCTTGGTAATGTACTTGGCACACCAGTAAAACCCTAATGATGGAGACACGGCCTTGTCTGCACTATGCCTTATACCACTGCTCGGCAAGTTATGCCTAATGAGACTAGCCAGTTTTGCAGTAATTTCACGTGCTTGTTGTCCTAACAGAAATGTCGACATGCTACGCTCACCAGCGGTTAATGCAATGTTCTACTACTCATTCTTACAAATTTTACTCTTAACCAGGTAGCAGTGCTACAGCAGTTGTTGTTGTTGTGGTCTTCAGTCCTGAGACTGGTTTGATGCAGCTCTCCATGCTACTCTATCCTGTGCCAGCTTCTTCATCTCCCAGTAACTACTGCAACCTACATCCTTCTGAATCTGCTTAGTGTATTCATCTCTTGGTCTACCCTCTACGATTTTTACCCTCCACGCTGCCCTCCAATACTAAATTGGTGATCCCTTGATGCCTCAGAACATGTCCTATCAACCGATCCCTTCATCTAGTCAAGTTGTGCCACAAACTCCTCTTCTCCCCAATCCTATTCAATACCTCCTCATTAGTTATGTGATCTACTGATCTAATCTTCAGCATTCTTCTGTAGCACCACATTCCGAAAGCTTCTATTCTCTTCTTGTCCAAACTATTTACCGTCCATGTTTCACTTCCATACATGGCTACACTCCATACAAGTACTTTCAGAAACGACTTCCTGACACTTAAACCTATACTCGATGTTAACAAATTTCTCTTCTTCAGAAATGCTTTCCTTTCCATTGCCAGTCTACATTTTATATCCTCTCTACTTCGACCATCATCAGTTATTTTTCTCCCCAAATAGCAAAACTCCTTTACTACTTTAAGTGTCTCATTTCCTAATCTAATTCCCTCAGCATCACCCGACTTAATTCGACTACATTCCATTATCCTCGTTTTGCTTTTGTTGGTGTTCATCTTATACCCTCCTTTCAAGACACTATCTATTCCATTCAACTGCTCTTCCAAGTCCTTTGCTGTCTGCTTGCTCAATATACAGATTGAATAACATTGGGGAGAGACTACAACCCTGTCTCACTCCCTTCCCAACCACTGCTTCCCTTTCATGTCCCTCGACTCTTATAACTGCAGAGTGGTTTAGAATCCCATCATCTGGTGATCACAAATGTTATGCTGGTGTATCTCATCCTTTTGCCAAGCATATATTGATGTGTAAGAGGGTTCCACCATGTGTTATCGACACTAGCAACTGAGGTGTGTTCACTTATATCCATACCACACATGACTATGTGGCACACTAGAAGGACTGGTTTAAGGCACAAGCAACACCAGCCACTGCTGAAACAGGCGCTAGAGGCGTCACAGTTGTAAGATTTCTATGCAGGAAGTACCACAATCAGTAGTGGCCACTTTGGGTGCTAGCTGATAGAGGTGGCCAAGTACAAGATTTGTATACAGTATCACAATTAGTAGTGAAAACTGTCATGGGGGAAGTATATGAGAAAAAAATGGGGGGGGGGCCAAATCGTAAGTCACTTGTGTGGAAAAATGTTCTCGAAGGGGCCCTGCATGATAGAGTCACCAGATTTGCAGCTCGTCTGAAGAAGGGCCATTTGCCTGCTGCTTCACGAAAAATGGAAGTTGGATGTTCTATTCATGGACAAATCTAGTTTAACTTGCAAAATAGCAGAGTATTTGCTTTGATTTGGCGAGAACATGACCTATCAAAAACTTCCACAAGAGATGCATCAAGTGAGACTGTAATAATCAGACCTGGGAGACAAGGCTAGTACCGTGTAATACTGCTTCTAGCCAAGATAATGACCGCAATTCGTGAAGGAAGAGAATCCACAAGTTTCTTCAGGAATGCTACATTGTCCAGTTACGTGAATATGACGTGATGGATGCATACTTGTGTTGAACCATTTTGCCTTCCAGAATGCTGAGATCACAGAGGAAATGCCACGAAAACATTCCCCAGACCATAACGCTTCTGCCGATTGTTGCATGGTGTTTGCTTTCGGTTGTTGCACGCCATACATGCCAACAGCGATACGTCGGATGGACCATAAAACGTGGTTCATCTGAAAATGCCACGTGTCGCCGTTCAGTGGACGTCCAGTTGCGGTACTGGCGTGCAAATTCCAGCCTACATCGCCGATGAACATCAGTCAGGATAGGTGCATGAACCAGGCTCCTGCTGGGGAAGCCCAAAGGAACCAAAGTTCGCTGAACGGTCGTTGAGAACACGCTGCTGGTAGACCCTCAGTTAATCTGGGCAGTCAGTTGCTCAGCAGTTATGCGTCTGTTCACCGCTATACATCTCTGCAGCTGTCGTTCATCCCTCTTGGCTATGGCCCGCAGTGCACCACCGTTGCCTCGGTGCCGGTTTTGGATAGCCTCATTTTGCCATGCATGGTATATTTTAACCATGTTGGAATGCAAACAGTTTTCAAGTGTAGCCATTTCGGAAATGTTTCCACCCTTGCCCCGAAAGCCAAACATAATGCCTTTTTGGACGTCAGATAAATCGCTCCATTTTCGCATTACGACAACAACTGTACTTTTTCTCGTGTCTCCCCAACACGCTTTATACACTCTCCCCTGTCTGTGCTGCCATCTCCTGTCTGTGAACGGTTATTGGACATTGACGTCGGACATAAGCGGTGGCCACGTTACTGTGACTGAACCATGTATATTCAGTTGAAGCCACCCATTGGTGATTGCATTTTGTGGAGCTATCAAATTGTGTGGCTGCTAATTACTACATTTCACTCACTGTTCCAAACAGTCCCAGACATTTTCTACTGGATTAAGCTCCGATGACATAGCAAGCCAGTTGAGGTGCAGTGGGATTCTTGAATTTTCATCGAACCAGGAACATATGCGTACAGCCCTGTGAACATGGCTGTTTTGTCTTGAAAGACAGGAGAATCATGAATATGTAGAAGAAATTGCAACTTTTGGTCACCTACAATATTGAAATAAGGATCCTCGTTCATGTTCATGACAGCCCAAATGGGAGGACCCAAGTAATGTGACAAAAAACACCGCAAAACATCGAGGAATCATCTCTGGCATGAACTACACCCTCCACACACTGTTTATTGTCGTACTGGTCTGTTTGGACACGTGACACTTCGCATTATTTGAAATGAAGCAAAATCACACTACACGCCTCCAGTCAACTAACGTCCAGTTCCTGAGTTGTTTGGCGCACTGAAAACGTCCAGCTTTATGTGCCACTGTGAGCTATGACTTTTTGCAAGGTACCCGACTCCACCAATATCCATTGCATAGAGTACACACCATTCTCAATATTCGAGCTGGAACTGATTGAGTTGTACCTGCAGCGCGACATTTGTTCCTGCCGCTCTCAGTTAGGATCTTTTTATGTTGCGTTACGTGGCTGCAAGTTGTACACCATTCACTATAGACAAGTTGAACTGTCAGTATTGATAAACCAACAAATCACAACTTCTATCACAGTGTGGTCTTGTGCACAGCCCAATACTATAGCTTCATTCTGCCATTCTGTTATACCTGCACGCCAATCCCTTTTATTCTGCTGATTCCATACAACTGAATGGTACATACAAATCATTTCACTGCTATCACTTACATCAATGGAGGACAGTGACACGACTGTCTGAAACCATTTCTGCACCATCCACAGCCCACCAATGTAAACGATGCTCTCTTTTACAGACTGACTAATATTTTCTCTGATGAGCATATTGGGTCATGTATTGTGGCATATAGAGGACCATGTCTTTTTGTTTGTAATTGTGACTCTTTAGGTCCGTATGCATGATGTCCAAGAATAACTAAATGTCGTGTGATGTCCTTGATGCCCACTTTTGTCCTTGTGCTGTTGTACTGGATGATGGTTATATCTCACAAGATAAAGTCCGATTGCACATTGCTCATTTTCTTTGATGAATATTTTCAGTAGGTAATAAATTAATCTGACACATGAAACGGAATTCCATAGACAATATTTTGAACACTATTCGATTGTGTCTTACTGATTACAATCCTCCTCCCTAGCCCCTCAACGTACAAGAGCGGTACTTACTTTCTATGAGGATCACAGACACCTTTATCAATCTAATAAAACGAATGTTGAGATATGCATTTCTATATTTCAAATGCACCTTAAATTTGAAGATAAATTCTCTCTAGAACATTTTTCACCTTTTGTTCATGCTGTGACACACTTTTACCATTTAATGAAGTTCCATGATATTCGACACATTACATACATTGAGTTAGTGTTATTTTCGTAATTTTTTCTTAGTTTGTGTAAAACAAAGCACAGAGACAACATTTAGTAAGCTTTTTGGGAATATTCAATCGTCTACACAGTATAATTCAGTAATTCATGTGCAGATAGCTAATACATATCCAGGCATATATGCCGAATGAGACTCGAAATTTGTGATAATGTGTATTTTAGTATATCAGTCAGTATGATTACACATTCTCATTACATAAGTTTTTTAAGTAATAGCATAACAGTACAGCTTCTATTATAAATAAAAATGTCTAACTGAATAATATGTTCCAGAGGTATATGACCTGTAGAGTAATTGTATAGTACTGATCAACTGACAAGAGATTTCCTGTTCTGCATAAATTCTGCAACATGTATATTGTTGCAATTAGCCTACTGCCTCCTCAATATGAGATATACATTTGTGTTAGTATTGATATTCTTTAATCTTTGGATACCTTTTAATCAGCCAGATAACTCAAATGTGTTACATTCATAATCAATGGTTTTGTAGTTTTGTATACAACTAAAGTTCGTTTACTGATCGTAGCTGTTGCTACAATTTCTGCCAATTTATATTCTTACACCCAACAAAGTACTTTTCCATTTTTAACCACTATGTTCGAAATTTCATTAATGCCCACTCGTTTTATGTTGTGTTATCTGCTACGTATATCTCTGAGAAATAAACGCCAGCCAACAGTCGCAAGGTAAACTATGCCTCATACGAATTTTCCCCCTGTTGTCCAATGCAAAGGGTTCGTCAACTACTACAGTGTAAAATGGTGTGCTATGCTCTTCAAGAGTTGAATGATATTAGACGAGTCCATGTTGTTATTTTACTAAGTGATATTTTTATGATATATTAGTATCAAAGCAATTAATTAAAGTATACAAATCTGATTATGATTTCTCTTACATGGTACAAAGTGAAGGCCAAAAAGACTAGCACCACACACTTCCTTCACGATGGGTCTGATAGTGCTGTTCATGGAAATCCTCCTAAATGACAGCCAGATCATAGGAGAAGGTGCCGGTAGGGTCACCTGCATCACTGTTTTTAAATTACTGTTGACTGTTTAAAAAGAAAAATGTTTCATTTAAGTTGAGAAATGAATCAGTCTATATCCATCTACCAAACCATTCACAACACTGAAGATGTTATTGCTGATCATGGCAGATTTACTTTGCGAATACAATAATGTATTTCTCAACAATTTTTATTATAAATACGTGACAAGTGGAACTATGTTGTTGAACCTCGAAGTTTTATTGTAAAAAGGATCATAAAACTGTTACTGTGTGTATCTGAAAAAATAATTTTATCTAAACTGAAATTAGCAGTGATGATTCAAATGGTTCAAATAGCTCTGAGCACTATGGGACTTAACATCTGAGGTCATTAGTCCCCTAGAACTTAGAACTACTTAAACCTAAGTAACCTAAGGACATCACATACGTCCATGATCGAGCCAGGATTCGAACTTGCGACTGTAGCGGTCGCACGGTTCCAGACTGAAGCGCCCAGAACCGCTCGGCCACAGCGGCCGACGCAGTGATGGTATTTTTGCCATGATCAAGATACTCCAACCAGTGATTGGAAGTGAGTAATTGAAATGCAAGTTTCAGTCTTATAAAAACTCTAAAAGAATTCTTCATCAAAATTAAAATCTTTTTGAGTATGTTGAATACTTCCACACAATATGTTACAATCAGATTGTATGCATAGAAGTAAGAATTATAGTGTCTGGAACGTTTTATTGTTGACAATGGAATATATTTTACAATTTGATCACAGTGACTTTTGATGAGTTTTATGGTAATTGATGCCATAGGGTTTATGTCGTTATAGAAGCCATTTTAAATGTCTTGTGATTTCTGGTGGTGGTCTGAGGACTGAAACTGGTTGTAATAAAGAGATATTGTTATCAGCTCTTGGTGATGAATTATGGCTTTTTAATAATTAAAACTTCTCTTAGTCAAAATTCATTAATGACATAATTAGCTGAATTACATGATCTGTGGAATACCTCTGGAACATCAAAGTCAGAGAATTCAGACATGACGCTATAGTTCAGTAAACTGATACAACAAAAAGTATTTTCTTCAATGAGAATAAACTTTCTCCTTCCATTAGTTTATTGTGTGAGCCCAAGAAGAACGTTTTGATACCGGGTGAAGACCATAGATCATAAATAGTATGAGGCGTCTTTTTTAAGTAAGTACCATTTCGAAATTTAAAAAAGACGTGCTAAGATATCTCAGTAATTTTATTTTTACATGAAAGCTTGTACCTTAGTCTACTTTTCTACATAATTTCCGTCAATATTGAGACACGTGTCATAACGTTGTGCCAGTTTTTGAATACCCTCCTCATAGAAGTCTGCTGCCTGACATGTTACCCACTGCATCACCACTGTTTTGACTTCATCATTGTCTTGAAGACGCTGACTATCCAGATGTTTCATCAAGATGAAACATGGGTGGCCTACGTCACACCAGAATCAAAGCAACAGTCCATGGAATGGCGGTATTCAGTTTCACCCAGAAAAGTGAAGTTTAAGCAAACAATTTCTGCCTGGAAAATAATGTGCACTTTTTTTGGGACAGAAAAGGAGTATTGCTTGTGTAATTTCTGCCTCGTAATGAGACAATCAATGCCGCAGCTTACTGTAAGACATTGCACAATCTGCGTCGTTCAATTCAGAACAAAAGACGTGGCAAGTTGAGCAAGGGCATCGTTTTGCTGCAAGACAATGCTCGTCCGCATGTGGCGAATCAGACCAAAGATCTCATCACATCTTTTCGATGGGAAACTCTAGATCATCCTCCGTACAGATCCAATCTTGCGCCCAGTGACTACCATCTGTTCCTGCACTTGAAGAAACACCTGGGCGGTCAGCCTCTTCATGACGAAGTCAAAACAGTGGTGATGCAGTTGTTAACAAGTCAGACGACAGACTTCTATGAGGAGGGTATTCAAAAACTGATTCATCGTTATGACAAGTGCCTCAGTATTGACGGAAATTATGTAGAAAGGTATATTAAGGTACAGGCTTTCATGTAAAAATAAAATTATTGAGATATCTTACCACATCTTTTTTAAATTTCAAAACGGTACTTACTTTTAAAAAAAACGCCTCGTATTATGAGAGGTAACCAGAATAAATCATAACTCTGAATAGTGACCACTCTGTACCATTGTAGTATATACGTGAAGAGAGTTTGTCATCCAATCCTACGACATTTCGGCAACTGAAGAGCATAAGACAACAGCAAAAGATAGTGTGATTCTTGCTGCTGATGTTGTAACTGAGACTGATTAGGAATGTGATGTTAAGTACAGCATTAATAAGGGCAAAGAGAAACTTAAACAGCTTAAATATGCTAATGTTAAAGTGAAGTGTCAGACACCTGTGAAACTGTAGACGTGACTTGAGCCGTGGAGTGGCCCACAATAAGGAAGAAGACATTAGATAACAGAAAGTGGATGATCCAGCACAAGATAATGATAGTGATGATTGTGATAAAGGAGATTATGCTGCTATGCAGATGCAGGATGTCGTTGTCTTTAGTGCTCATTCTAAAATCTTATAAGACAAGTGTTTTTAAAATAAAACCTCTTCTAGAACAGAAATACACACACACACACACACACACACGGTCATTCACTATGTGATCAAAAGTATCTGGACACCCCAATAACATACTTTTTCATATTAGGTGCATTGTGCAGCCGCCTACTGCCAGGTACTCCATATCAGCGACCTCAGTAGTCATTGGACGTCATGAGAGAGCAGAATGGGGCGTTCCGCGGAACTCATGGACTTCGAACGTAGTCAGGTGATTGGATGTCACTTGTGTCATACGTCTGCACGCGAGATTTCCACACTCCTAAACATCCTTAGGTCCATTATTTCCGATGTGATAGTGAAGCGGAAACGTGAAGGGACACGTATAGCACAAAAGCGTACAGGCCGACCTCGTCTGTTGACTGATAGAGACCACCGATGGTTGAAGAGGATCGTAACGCATAATAGGCAGACATCTATCCAGATCATCACACAGGAATTCCAAACTGCATCAGGATCCACTGCAAGTACTATGATAGTTAGGAGGTAGGCGAGAAAACTTGGATTTCATCGTCGAGCGGCTGCTCATAAGCCACACATCACGCCGGTAATTGCCAGACCACGCCTCGCTTGATGTATGGAGCGTAAACATTGAACGATTGAACAGTGGAAAAACGTTGTGTGGAGTGATGAATTACAGTACACGATGTGGCGATCCGATGGCAGGGTGTAGGTATGGCGAAGGCCTGGTGAACGTCATCTGCCAGCGTGTGTAGTGCCAACTGTAAAATTCGCAGGCGGTGGTGTTAGGGCGTGGTAGTGTTTTTCATGGAGTTAACTTGCACCCCTTGTTGTTTTGCGTGGCACTATCACAGCACAGGCCTACACTAATGCTTTAAGCACCTTCCTGCTTACCGCTGTTGAAGAGCAATTCGGGGATGGCGACTGCATCTTTCAGCATGATCGAGCACCTGTTCATAAAGCACGGTCTGTGGCGGAGTGATTACACGAAAATAACATCCCTGTAATGGACTAGCCTGCACAGAGTCCTGGCCTAAATCCTATAGAACACCTTTGGGATGTTTTGGAACGCCGACTTCGTGCCAGGCCTCACCGACCGACATCGATACCTCTCATCAGTGCAGCACTCCGTGAAGAATGGGCTGCCATTCCCCAAGAAACCTTCCAGCACCTGATTGAATGTATGCCTGCGAGAGTGGAAGCTGTAATCAAGGCTAAGGGTGGGTCAACACCATACTGAATTCCAGCATTACCGATAGAGGACGCCACGAACTTGTAAGTCATTTTCAAACAGGTGTTCGGATATTTTTGATCACATAGTGTGTGTGTGTGTGTGTGTGTGTGTGTGTGTGTGTGTGTGTGTGTGTGTAACACTCTGATCCATCATTTTATAATATCTGCCATATATAAAAGAAATTAGTTAGTGAAAGAACTACAGTTATACAGCAAATTAGTATGTCTAGCTAATTACTAAACAAAAGAAGTCTGACACAGCCATCGTAAAACACACTGGAATCTAGTTTGATGGCTTAGGCTGGAATATAAAATGATTTTAAAGTTGTTCCATTATCAGTCAAAACAGAGGAAGATTAGTGTGCAATGTTTTATCAAATAGGTGGTCATTAAATGCAGAGCACAATTAGGGATTGGGGAAGGTACAGATAGAACATCAGCCTTGTCATTATGAAGGAATCATCCTGACATTTGCTTTAAGTGATTTACGGAAACCATGACAAACTAAATCTGGATAGCTAACTGGAATTTTAACATCCATCCTCCTAAACACGAGTCCTGTGTGCCAGCTGCTCCTATTGGTGTATGAGCCAATTTTAATGGTCACTGCCCCATTCAGAGATACGTCAGTATGACCACATTCTGTGACTGATATGGGGTATGCCATGGCTGTACGAATAGTTTCACTGAAAACAGTTCACTGTCTGGGAACGCCAGTTACTCTTGGTCCTACAGTTGCAGTCCTTTTTGATTCAACATTTAGGTGACAGACAGTAGCGGAATGGGATATTGTGTCACATTGCAATCTCTGCAGACCATCTTGGCTGCTATGTACTGACACTTTTTTGCACCAATGCCCACATGCCCCAGTACACAAACAGTTCTTTTCCTCCTGCAACAGGATAGAGTGGCACACCTAAATACATAGGACCATTTTTCTGCTGTGTTCTCTGCACTAAATACAATATGAGTAAGTCGAAACATGAGGAACTGGCTCAGAAAATTACTATGCATCCATTTCTTCTTTGAGTCACCCTTTTTTTTGGGGGGGGGGGGGGGCTGGGGGTCGGGGAAGTCAGTCTTCTGACTGGTTTGAGGCATCCCACCACAAATTCCTCTCCTGTGCCAACCTCTTCCCCTCAGAGTAGCACCTGTATCTGGCGCCTCAATTATTTGTTGGATATAATCCAAATTCTGTCTCTCCTTACAGCTCACTCAAATACCACACGAGTTATTCCTCGATTTATTAATACATGTCCCACCATCCTGCCTCCTTTTTGTCAATGTTTGCTGCATGTTCCTCTCCTTATTTTAAGGAGAACCTCTCATTCCTTGTCTTGATAGTCTACTTAGCTTTCGGTGTCCTTCTACAGTACCACATCTCAAATGCTTCGATTCTTTTCTTTTCTGATGCTCCCACACTCAGTTCCAAACAATGATGTGCTGTAAATGTACATTCTCAGAAACTTATTCCTCAAATGAAGGCGGATGTTTGATACTAGCAGACTTTTTTGACCATGAATGCCCTCTTTGTCTGTGTAATTTTGTAAAATCGACGTACTTATCTAATACTTTACGAAAAAAATAGATTTGAGGTACATTCTTTACTATAAGTAGTCAGATCTGACATAGTCCAATAATCGAAGGTTGCTTTTTATCCCAGTCTAGGTCTAAAATATGAATATTTGTCACACTCTTTATTGAATAAAATCCTTTATACGAATCTAGAATGACCTTGTTGAAAACTGCAGCAGTACCACTGAAAAAGCAATAATAAGAAAATCAGATAGCTGTCGATTTGTAGTATCAGGGGAAACCTATCATTTACATATAACAAAGTGTGAAAAGCCACACATTTTCAGAATAAAATTTCTCTCTGGAGAAAAGTAAATACATCAGTTAAGCTAACGGCCAGAATTGCTCTATGTATTGAAGTGAGACACGAACCCTAATCTCTGTCCACTGGGCTTACGTATAAACTCACTGGTGAAAGATGTTTTACTTAGAAGGATGTAGCTCATGAAAACTGAGAAAATCTTAATTTGCAGGCATTCGAAAATAAGTATGACATTTCAGCTAAACTCAGAATGTCGCAGAATTTAGTTTTATACAAATGTATTTTACAATATTCTTCTGTTGCCGCAGTACTTAAATTATCGGGAAGCTATTGCTAGCAAACTTCATCTACTAATAGAAGGAAACTGTAACGTTGTATGGTACAGTAAAAGGTTCCCTCTGTTACCAGTGACTTGCAGTGTATAAATGTAGACAGCAAGATCGTTATTGTTCAGTCGTGATATGTTTCTATTGACATAGGCTCAAACAACATTGTAGACCTGATAATTTCTGTAGTATATAGTTGCTTCTGCGCTGAATATTTTTCTGGTTTGCATTCGTGGTATCTGTCTTGCATTCTTTTGACTGCTTTCCCCCTTTTCTTTCAGTTTACCTGCTTAGAGTTACAACCACAGTCTAACATGTCAGACTGTGGTTACAACAGTGATTTCCTGCAAGTGGACCTTTCACAACATATGCATATCTGTACGTTGTGTTTACATGGAAGCGCTTTGACTGATGCGTCATCAGTAGTGAAGTAGTGGGGGTGGGGAAGGTAAACAAATGTTCGCAGTTCACAGCGTTGGTAGCAAATTCACATAGATGAAGTATTATTGCTTCCACAGGCAGCGGCCAGCGTGGGACGCAAAATGAATGGTAAGAATTAATAAACATCCCTTTTGTGTGCTTAGTAATCAGTGTCAAACAATGGGTTACGCTTGCGACAGAATGTGATTGTTGTGAATTTATGTTGTGTTTTTATCGGAGTATGAACAACAACTTTAAATACAATAGCCAGTGTTTGTGGAGACGAGGAATTGTCGTTCCGCGTACTTTTTTTATATGTAAAGTTTACGTTTCTGCCAGCAAAATTTTGCAAGAAGACAATGTGTCAGTCTCATTTTGAAATGTTATCCTAAAAGTAGAACCCATAAAGTTTCAGTCCTTAAGTTACCATGTACTTTCCGTGAGACCTGTGGAAACATGTTGCCTCGTTGTCTAGGTATACGATAAAAAAAAGCATATTTTATTGTAAATATAAGGTGAAATGCCCTGTGACCAATTATAAGGATATCCAGCTCTGTAGCTTTTCTCTGCAAGATAAAGGGCAAATAACTGAGAATTCTCCAGGAATTTCTCGCAATTTAACATTGTTCTTCTTTGTTAATCGCTTGCATTGGCCTTTAGTCAAACTAACACATCTTCATTACCAACTTATGTGAACTTTAACTGAGAACATTAAATTCATCATCAGCAGTTATTTTTTACACACTATTGGAGATAGTCTTCTTCCAAACATTCCCACGTAGGGACTATTACAGACAGTTTGTGCATCTATGTTTGTTTCTTTATACCTTACAGCTAGGTTCCTTTAGGTAGTCGCTAATTTGTTTTATCGCGAACGACTTAGGAGAGAGGTTTTTGAAATTTTGTTCCAGTCCCGTTGGCCATATGCTCAGTGCATTTCCTGTTCAGTAACTTATTATTGTAATACGTAAACTAGTTTTGTACCTGTCACTAGTGTCCTCGTATTAATGTTTGTTGTTGCTATCCTGAGATTGCTTCTTTTTATTACTCATTGGCCAGCTCTTAAATATAAACAATTAATTTTACACTGTGATATATTCTCAAAGAAATTACTGAATAGTAAACAAACTTGAAGAAAAGCAACCACTCACTTATAGCTGTCGTTACACATAACAGCTCAAACACTGAGTTCTATATTTTGAGCTATTGCTCTTGAATAATGTGGTACACATTGTATCAGGGTGCCATACAGAATCCCAAATGCACCGACGCCACCTCTAGTTTAGTTGTAAATATTTGTCATGTATTATTGTTTTCCTGACATGTCTCTACATATGTCTGCTATGTCTGTACATATACCACAAATAAGTCAGCCATAGTTGAGTCGTTGTCTTTCCTCAAACTGCCTATTGTTTCTATCATAGGACAGAACTGGAAACAAGTGTCTAAGTCAATTCATTGTCAAAGTGGAATACAGCAGCTATGTTTAAATAAAGATGATGACTGGTAAATGATAGGAATGGAACATTGCATTGAACCAAATGTAGGGAAGCCAAACAACAACATTAGGCTGTATTTACAAAGGACTGTCTGTTGGTTTAAGAGTGAAATATCTTGCTCATTGTCTTTTTTGTTTGGTAAAATGTAATCAGTTAATTTGAAATCCTTGTCAAATTAATTATCAATGTGAAGTTTTTTGTTTCTGTTTTAAGGTGTATTTTTAATTCCTTAAGTGTGTGTTGGGTATTAGTAATTTATTTATCACAGGATAGTTTTACATTCTTACAGGATTTGTCAAGGAGAGCGTAGGCCAGGTTGTTACACATTTGTGGCTTTATTGATGAAACCATTCTGACATGTGCTTAATGTGATTTAGGGAAACAGTGGAAAACCTAAATCATGATGGCTGGACAGAGCATGAGGCTCCATCCCAATCGGAGCCCGGTGTCTTAACAAGCGCTACTTCATTTAGTTATCCCTTATCTGCAGTTGTCATGTGTTAGTACATACCGAGAACAAATTAAGTTATATACTATAAACAGTCTGTTGAATTTCAGTTACCCTACACGATAAACTCCACCAATATAAAGGTCAGTGATTCAACAAAATACTTACAGGGTTTTTTTGCACTCATAGTCTTCTGATTGGTTTGATGTGGCCCACCATGAATTCTTCTCCTATGCCAACCTCATAACTTCAGAGCAGCATTTTCTACCCAAGTTCTCAATTATTTGCTGGATGGGTTCCAATCTCGTATCTTCCTCTACAATTTTTCCCATCTACAGCTCCCTCTGGTACCATAGAAGTAATTGCCTGATGTCGTAGCATTGTGTCCCTTCTTCATGTTAGTGGTTTCCATATAGCCTATTCCTTTCCTCACTGATTGTGCGGAGAACCTCCTCGTTCCTTTCTTTATCGGACCACCTAATTTTCAACATTCTTCTGTAGTGCCAAATATCAAATTATTTGAGTTTCTTTTCTGGTTTTCCCACAGCCCATGTTTCACTACCATACAATGGTGTGGTGCAAAAGTACATTCTCAGAAATTTCTACCTCAAATTAATGTCTGCCTTTGAGACTAGTAGTCTTCTCTTGGCCAAGAATGCCCTTTCTGCCAGAGCTAATCTGCTTTTTATGTCCTCCTCGCTCCATCCGCCATGAGTTACTTTACTGCTTAGGTAGCAGAATTCCTTAATGTCATCCATTTCATGATCACAAATCCTGATGTTAAGTTTCTCACTGTTGTCATTTCTGCTACTTCTCATTACTTTCGTCTTTTTTCAAAGTACTCTCTCCATATTTTTTACTCATTAGACTGTTCATTCCATGCAACAGATCCTGTGATTCTTCTTCATTTTCACTGAGGATAGCAACGTCATCAGCTAATCTTATCATTGATATCCTTTAATCTTTAATTTCATTTCCACTCTTGAATCTTTCTTTTATTTCCCTCATTGGTTCTTCAATTTCTAGTTTTAACTGTAGGGGCAAAAGACTGTCTTACTCACCTTTGAATCCGAGCACTTCATACCTGGTTTTCCACTCTTATTATTCCCTCCTGGTTCTTTGACATATTGTATGTTACCCATCTTTCTCTATAGCTTATCCCCATTTTTCTCAGAATTTCAGAGATATTCACAATTTTACATCGTTGAGCACTTTTACCAGGTCAGCAAACCCTATTAACTTGTCTTTGGTTTTCTTTAGTCTTGCTTCCATTATTAACCGCAATGTCAAAATTGCCTCTCTTGTGCCTTTACCTTTTGTGAAGCCAAACTGATCATCATCTAGCACATCCTCAATTTTCTTTTTCATTCTTCTGTATATTATTCTTGTCAGCAACTTTGATGCATGAGCTGTTAAGCCGATTATGTTATAATTATTGCCCTTGTTGGCTCTTGCAATCTTCGAAATTGTGTGGATGATGTTGTTCTGAAAGTCAGATGGTATATCACCAAACTCATACATTCTATGCACCAATGTGAATGGTCGTTTTGTTGCCACTTCCCCAAATGATTTTAGAAATTCTGAGGGAATGCTATCTATCCCTTCTGCCTTACTTGATTTTAAGACTTCCAGAGATCTTTTAAATTCTGAGTCTAATACTGGATCCCCTGTCTTTTCTATATCGACTCAAGTTTCTTTTTCTATTGCATCATCAGACAAGTCCTCCCCTCATAGAAGCCGTAAGTGTTTTCTTTTTACCTATCTGCTCTCCTCTCTGCTTTTAGCAGTGGTATTCCCATTGCACTGTTAATGTTACCGCCCTTGCTATTAGTTTCAGCAAAGCTTGTTTTGACTTTCCCAATGCTAAGTCAATTCTTCCGACAATCATTTCATTTTCGATTTCTTCACATTGTTCATGCAGCCATTTCATCTTATCCTCCCTGTGCTATCTATTTACCCTGTACTCAGTTGACCACAAATCATTGTCTTCTTTCCATTTCCCTTCACTGACCCCCACTATATCTAGATTTAGCCTTAGCGTTTCCTTTTTCAGATTTTGTATCTTTCCTACCATGTTCAAGCTTCTGTATTCCATGCCCCGACTCATAGAACATTGTCCTTTCATTGGTTATTCAATCTTTTTCTCATGGTCACATCCACGTTAGCAGAACCCTTCTTGAGATATGAATGGGGTGGTATTCCAGAATCTTTTGCCAATGGAGAGATTACCATGACACTTTTTCAAGTACACGCCACATGTCCTGTGGATACATGTTATGTGTCTTTAATGCAGTGGTTTCCATTGTATTGTGCCTCCTCATGCCATTGATCATTGCTGATTCTTCTGCCTGTAGGGGTAGTTTCCCACCTAAGGGCAAGAGAGTGCCGTGAACCTCTGTCCTCTCCTCTGCCCTCTTTGACAAGGCCTTTTGCTAATCAAGGGATGACTTCTTAAGACAAAAGTCTTCAGCCAGCACTGCTGATGATTTTTATTCAAAATTTAAACATACATGGGGTTTGAACCCGAGATTGAGGACACTTTGATTACTAATCAAAGACGCTATCGCTAGACCATGGGTGCAATCTAGAGCTTGTGAACAGTTTACTTTTAAGTTACAATCATCACATAGAAAATATTGTTGAGAAACTGAACCAAAGATTGTGTTTTCTGCTAGATCGCTTAGGAGGCACTACAAATCTACAAAAGAGATTGGCTCCACTACACTTGTCTGTCCTTTTCTGAAATGTTGCAGTGTACGGAACCCTTACCTAGGTAACAGGATTGGTGGAAGCTTGTAAAGAGATAGGGAAGAAAGTGTCACAGATATTATATGCAAGTTGGGATGGTAATCATTCAAACAAAAGCATTATTCGTTGTGGCAAATTATGTTCACGAAATTCCAATCACCAATTTCTTCTCCGAATGCAAAAATATTTAGTTGACTCCCATCTACATAGGGAGAATGTAGGTGTTTATTGTACCATGTTCTATTAGAGAGGGGAATGGTCTGACAGTATTTCTGTGAGCTATCTGTCAAGCACTTGAGTGTGAATTGCAGAGTGGTCATGTAGAAATAGCTGAATATTATAATGTTAGCATATTTTGTACTCTCTTCATGTTTTTCATTGTTTACAACTACACATACTTGCAGATGATTAGGAATGACTACACTTTCACACCACTGATACAGCTCCTCCTCTTCCTTTCTGCATGTCTGAAAAACTAAATCCCCCCCCCTATTGGGAGTGAGATGTTGAACACAGAAAAACGGAGAGAATTGGTGTTATGCATCAGCGGTCATCTTAATCCACAATTAAGAGTTATTTAAGTAATCTTTATTTTTGTAGTAAACAGTATTTAAGAGGTAAATGTGTGTTTTGACAACCTTTGTAAATAAATGTATTTTAGTAATCTCTTTCATCTCCTAGGATGCATTGTTACACAGTTTTACTTCCTATGAAAAATACTGATTATAATTTTTGGTTTGTTCTTCCCTGGTAAATGTAAGTACAAATTATATCTTGTTCGGTTACTGTGAATAGAATAATTTGAGACATATTACTGGAGATTTTCCTGATGTGCACAATGTCAGATTGGTAGATGATACAGTAGTTGTTGTAAACATATTCAGTGTTTTAACTTATGATTTTTTTCTGTAGTCTGAAAATTGTGTCCAAGTTTTTTGGATTTTATTTCCAGAAAAGAAACCCATAACTAAGAATCAATTGTACATAGGCGTAGCATGTCACTACAAGACACTGGGTGTTACACATTGATAATATGGCACTGAGAGTGTAACATGCTGATGACACACTCTTTGCCAATATCATCATGTGCTCATTCCATCTCAGTTGGCACTCAATGTTCACCCTAAAAACTACACAGCCTACAACATTATCATTTTTACCTATTTAAGCTGAAATTCATGCTGTTTGTTTTCTTTGTGTCATATTGCTCAGTTGCACTCATTCTTAAGGTTTTCATTTGTCATATAAATAGAATGTTTTCTTGTTTTATCAGTGACTTGACTGATGCTCTCATCAGCAAAGAGAATCCTTTTCCATTTGTTAATATGTCTGCATTTTTTGTACTTTATTTTGTAAGTATGACTGGAACCACTCATTCACTATTCCCCCTATGCCTACTACACACTGTTTGTTTAGTAATATTTTATGATCAACAGTATCAAAAGCTGTGGGCAGCCTGTTATGCAGCCATCCTTGTCAAGAGCTTTAAGTACTACTTTTGTAAATCTGTGCTGCCTTAGAAAGCAAACTGTGCTTCATTAAGAAGATTTTACACATTAAAATAACTCAGTTTTCTGTTTTTCAGTAATTGATTTTACAGTATTTGAAAATGATGAGGGGGGGGAGAGTTTCCCATATTTTCACATTAGCCGTCTTTAGTAGTGGCTCAAATAGTGCATGCTTCAAATGTTTTAGGCCTCTGGTCTTTAGTCCAGACATTGATTTGATACAGCTCTCCATGCTAATCTATCCTTTGTAAGCCTCTTCTTCTCTATGACTACTGCAGCTTACATCCAGTCTATGAACTCGTACCTTTCGTTAGTCAAGTTGTGTTATAAATTTCTTTTCTCCCCAATTCCATTCAGTACCTTTTCATTAGTTATCTGACCTGCTCTTCTAATCTTCAGTATTCACCTGTAACACCAAATTTCAATAGCTTCTATTTTCTTCTTGTCTGAATCGTTCATAGTACTACATTTTGCTTGAACTGTACAAGAAAAGGCCGCCTAATACTTAACTATTTATGTTCACTGTTAAAAGAATTCACTGCCTCAGTCACCTGATTTAATTTGAGTACATTCCGTAAGCCTTCGTTAATATTCAGCTTACAGCATATTTGGAAGACACTGTCCATTATATCCAACTAATCTTCAGAGATGGCGAAACTAAGTTCTTATTTCTTCACCCTGAACTTCAGTACCCTGCCCAAATTTCTCCTTAGTTTTTGTTAATAGATTTATCTATGTAAATAGATATGGAAAATGGCCAATGAAATCAGAAAAAGACACTATTTTTCAGATCAATCAGTTTTAATCTGTATTTTTCATTTTTGGTCTATAAAGTCAATTTTATACCATGGCCATTGTAAGAGTTTGACAGGATATGAAAATAAAGGTAAAGTAATGTTTTGTATGATGGATGGATTGACAAATAAAACAATGGAAACTCCAAGTAGGAATATCAGCAGTGTAGGAAAAGGTAGATTGCTACTTACCTTAAGGAAGACATGTTAAGTTGCAGATAGGCACAATTAAGAGACAGCTTTTGGCCACAGCCTTCATCAGCAAAAGAGAAACACACAATTCATACACACACAAGCAAAGACACCTCATGCACTCACACTGCTAACTCCAGAATGCTTTTCAGCAGGAGAAGGAGCAAGTCGAAAATTTGTGTCCTGCTTTGCCAGAGTAGCTGATACTAGTTGCTGTAAAAAATTGGAAACTGTCTGTAGAATTTGTGGAATTTGTGTTCAGTGTTGGGAGAGCTCGTGAAAAAAGACAGATGAAGTATGTTTGATATTTAATAGCATTGTTTGGGGGCACCTAGTACTTCCATTTCTTTTTCAGTGTTTTGAGCTTTAAGTAATGGTAAACCACCGTAACATTCTCTTCAGGCGAACTCATGATTGCAGCTGAAACAGAAACGCAATTTGTGCAATTCCCCAGTGGGAAGACCAGTGTTGCACCAAAAAGTGTCACATCACATGAACTTTATTGCAACATGTCATATCATGTGTCATATTATCTCAGTGTGAGCTGTGCCTAAGAGAAGCTGTTGTGAATGTGTTCGAGGGAAAGGCTGTGGTGATCACTCAGGAGCTTCTTCAATTGACATACACAGCTCATATCAGATATAAACAGTACTTTGAAGAGGAGAAAAGAGTGGCTAAGGCAACAAAAAGAACAGGAAAAAGAAGAATTGTTGTAACATAAAGGAAGAGTAAGTTTGAAAAAGAAAAAGTAAATATAGAACACAGTGAAGAAGCACCAAAGACCACTGAAAAAAAAAAGATTGACTGTTGACAGATTAATGGATGTGCAAACAAGTGTTAAGAAGCTGCCTTGACTTGGGTATGTGTCCAGTAACATGTAACCTCAAATATAACTGCGCCAGTGTAATGTTGAAGACACCTATACAAATAAATAAACCAAATACATTAACTGCATTTATTAGTATGCTCAGTTAAAAATGGAACTCTGGTATAACTGAACACCAATCCCTCTTCCAAGAACAAGGTACAGCAAATAACAAAGCAAGAAATGTAGTCACTATTGCAAATACAATCCGACCTCAGCTGCACGGTGTATTGGTGACGGTGAAAATTTGTGCCAGATTGGGACTCAAACCCAGATTTCCCTAAGCTTTACCACTCACCAGTGACTGCAGAATTCCGTAATTTCATCTACATTGTGATCGCCAATCCGGATGTTTAGTTTCTCACTGTTGTTATTTCTGCTACTTCTCATTACTTTCGTCCTTTTTTTATTTACTCTCAATCCATATTTTGTACTCATTGGACTATTCATTCTCTTCAGCAAATCCTGTAATTCTTCTTCACTTTCACTGAGGATAGTTATGTCATCATAAATCTTATCAATGATATCTTTTCACCTTGAATTTTAATTCCAGTCTTGAAGCTTTCTTTTATTTTCGTCATTGTTTCTTTGATGGATAGGTGGAACAGAAAGAGTGAAAGACTACATCCCTGTCTTACACCCTTTTTAATCTGAGCACTTCATTCTTGGTCTTCCATTCTTATTATTCCCTCTTGGCTCTTGTACATGTTCTATCTTTCCTTACAGATTATCCTTATTTTTCCCAGAATGACCAGACCTCAGTTGCACAATGTATTGGTGACAATGAAAATTTGTGCTGGATTGAGACTTGAACCCAGACCTTCTGCTTTACGCTTTACCGCTCACTGATGAATGCTGCAGAAGGTAGCACACTGGCTTCTTGGCTTGGACTTGTAATCCACCCCCCTCCCTCCTACTTCCATCTATAGTCCATATAATACAATGTCTTTTAGGAAGATTTGAGAGGAGTGAGGATTACAATAAATTTTCTAGTTTACTTTGTGTGGCATGCTGAGATGGCTCCAGTTCTTCTTGTCTAGGGGTCTGATTCTTGAAGCTGAAAATCTCAGGTGTTGGACTGAACTAAAGAAATTTGAAGATTGTTGGAGAATTTTTATTTTTATGTAACTATATTGTCTCACATTTTAGTACATCATACAGTCTTTTGATTTTTCACATTAACAAAGCCGAAATTACATTGTTCTTACAAAAATATGTCCAATAACATCAGAGGCATGCTTATGACTTCCATGCTCTGCGGACATATCAATATTCCAACGGATTTTTAATTTTTCTTAACAGATGAAGTCTGCTAGTTTTAATTATTATTTCATAAATGAATTCAGAATAAACATAGTAAAGTACAGGATTGTGTAATTAATTATAGAAATGTTGTGTGTGCCAGTAATTCATAATTTCCTGTTTCTTAAAAATATAATTTTAACTATACATTCAGAACTAGTACTTATCGATTATAATATTAAAACTAAAATAGTTTATAAAGTAATTCCTTTTCATACATTTTAACTTGAAATGTACTGTAATTGAAATACTGTGTATAAAATTATGTGGAAATTTTCAGAAAAGCAACTGAGATAATATTGACCTGTCCAAAATTTGAAAAATAATACTGGTATCGACAACTACTTTTGAGGAAAAGTAATGCTAGAGGATTTCCCGTTACAGACTCCAGCCATGGACCATAGTAAACTCATTGTACTCACTGTGGGCTGGGTGTAGACTGACCAAAGAAGTGAAAAAAAAGATGAAATAGGCTCTCCATCTCCTGGTCCCTACAGTGGAAAGACTTTTTCATACTAAACCTACCAATCAGTCTCAATCCAATAACAATATTGAACCGTACCTTACTTAGTTCACTACTCCCATCCTACTGTGATTGACTCCCATTACCCCTAAATCAACCCCTGTCGACTTTTCAGAATTTTCTAACCTTGAACCTTGTATCATCGTCATTCCACAAATCCATCAACATGGAAGCCAGTCTTACATTGCAGGAAAAACTGCAATCCACTGTCTAAAAACTAATCTCGACCCTATAACCCTATGTGCAGACAAAGGTGCCACTACTGTGATTATGAAGTGCAGGGATTCAGATTCATAGATGTACAAACCATCCCACAGAGGCCCCATTCCAGAAACCCAGCAGGATCTCCAGTCCCCCCTCAAATCCTTAGGTCCATTTCAGAACCTCTCCCCTGAGTTTTATCTCACCCCACACCCCTGCCACTCCCCACATTCCTGTCTACATGCTTCCTAAAGCCCATAAACCCAACCACCCAGGACACCCCATTGTGACAGATTACTTGCCCCCACAGAGAGAATCTCTGCTCTCATGGACCAATATCTTCAGCCTATTACTTGCAACTTAACCTTATATACTTCGGTTCCTGTTCCTTTACCTGGCACCCCACTCATCACTGTTGATGCCACCTTCCTCTATACTAAACATCACTGATGCTGATAGCCTTGCAGCTATTGAACTATACCTTTCCCAATACCCAACTGACTCCAAGGCTGCAACCTCATTCCGGGTCATCATGACCAGCCACATCCTCACCCACAGTTACTTCTCATTTGAAGGCATCACCTACAAATAAATCCAATCAAAAGTTCTGCTCTTCCTGCCATTACACTTCAGTAATTCTCACTATATTTAATTGCAGTCTGCCCATATCTCTCTTTAAATTCTCTACACCTTCTCCCCCATTTGCTTCGCCTAGTCCTCTTCAACCCAAAAGGCAACCTTTCTTAATGTTGTCCTCCACATGATGGTCTCACTGAGCGAGGCCTTCACAGACTGATATTACCCTCCCAACCTTGTTCAGAAACAGATCTCTCTGTCCCAACTCTCCAGTCCCCTACCATCTCCCAAATACGCACCATCTGGCCACAAAGGAGCACTCTTCTCATGGCTCAGTACCATCCTGGACTGAAGCAACTGAATGACATTCTCCACCAAAGTTTCAACTAGACGTAGTTGTGCCCTGAAATGAGGAATATCCTACTCACTATCTTCCCTACCACTCCCACAGTGGTTTCCCATTGTCCTCCAAACCTACACAATATCCTTGTCCATTCGTAATCAACCCCTGCTCCCAACTCCTTGCCTGGTGGTACATATCCCTGAAATAGATGCAAGATCTATCCCTACATTCTCCAACCACCTCCTACTCCAGTCCTGTCACAGGCATCTCTTATCCCATCAGAGGCAGGGCTGTGTGTGAAAGCAACTATGTGATCTTCAAACTAAGCTGCAACCACTGTACTGCTTTCTACATGGGCATGACAACTTACAAGCTGTCCATCCACATGAGTGGTCACTGCCAAACTATGGCCTAGAGACAGCTGGACTAATCAGTTGCTGAACTTGCTGCCCAACACAATGTGCTTCAATTAAGTGAATGCTTCACAGCCTGCATCATTTGGAACCAACAACAGCTTTCCTGAGTTCCGCAGCTAGGAACTGTCCCTACAATGCATTCTTCTTTCTCTTAACGCCCTTGGCCTTGGCTTTTGCTAGTCCCAATCCTCTATCTGCTTCCCTGCTCCCACCCCAGTATCTCACTTGCCTTCCTTCTGTTCCACTTACGCATCCACTAGTCTTCTCTAATTCTCCCTCCCCACCCTCTCTCCAACTCCGCAAAAGATTGCAACTGCTGCGAAAGACTGTGATCAGAATTCACATACCATTTGGGTATACAGTATCAGTTATACAGTCAGTTTTTATGGTGGTTTGCCGGCCGAAGTGGCCGTGCGGTTAAAGGCGCTGAAGTCTGTAACTGCAAGACCGCTACGGTCGCAGGTTCGAATCCTGCCTTGGGCATGGATGTTTGTGATGTCCTTAGGTTAGTTAGGTTTAACTAGTTCTAAGTTCTAGGGGACTAATGACCTCAGCAGTTGAGTCCCATAGTGCTCAGAGCCATTTGAACCATTTTTTTTATGGTGGTTTGTAACATTTGAACCTATTCCATAATATAAGTTTAAGCAATCCAAAGAAATATTTTAATGGATAATTAATTATAAATGTGCAGAGGTCTCAACCATTAAGTTTAGGGGGTTAATAAGCCATCCATTACTTACAAGCACAAATAACACTGAAAGTAATGAAATTAACAAAAAGCCTTCTAGAGCACCCATTTGTGTGTTTGTACCTGATAAGAAATGTTGAAAATTTGATTTCCATACATTGAAATAATCTTGAAATCATATATTTGACCTTTGAAATAAAGTCTTGGAGTCATATATTTGTACCCAATCCGTTCAGTGTCATGACAAGTCTTACCACATGTTGGAAATGCATATTTGCTTCATTTTTTACTGTTGTTTTGAATTGTCACAAGTGTGTGACCAAAGTGTAGTGAATGTAGCAAGAGTGATGTTGGCATTGCAAAACGATTATTGATGAAAACTGATGTTAATTTTCATAAATGTGGTACATTTTTTGTTTGGTGAATGATAGAGCATCTGTGGTGTAGATTCAGTTCAATGAGGTACAGCATCAAGTTTCATTTCAAGATGGCAGTGATGTGGACTGCTGAAATATGTTTACTTGATTGCAAGGTTGTCTGGCAAACTTGACAAGGACACAAGTAGTTGTTATGACTGGAAAGCCTATGCTGTCAGCCTGGGTGGCAGCAGCTTGCTTTGGTTGTTCTTCTTTTTTTTTCATTGAGGTTCTCATACACACAGAATAGTGCATGCATTTAAATGCTGTACATGTGAAAAGCCCTTTCTAGTTTGATAAGTGAGTTAATGTAAAACATATTTTAGTATTATTTATGGGATAATTAAAAATTGTGTATTTATAAAGAGAATGGCCAACAATGCTGTTGTAAATTTTATTCTTGTGAGTGAAAACTGAAAGGGGAAGAAGTAGGTTCAGCTTGGGGGGAAAACGGAAACCTTCTCATTGGCACACCACAAAAGCATCATGCATTCAGAGATGGTGATGATGATGTATTGGTTTGAGAGAGAGAGATATGAGAAAAGTCATGGGATACCTCTATTGCCTGGCATAGTGCAGAAACTCAACATTAACTCAACAAGTTGTTAGAAGTCCCTTGCAGCAACATTGGGCTATGCTACCCCTGTAGCCCTCCATAATTATGAAAATATTGGCAGTGAATGATTTTGTGCACCAACTGACCTCTCAATTATGTCCCATAAATGTTTAAAAGGATTCATGTTGGGCTCTCTTGTTGGCCAAATCATTCACTTGGATTGTCGAGGATGCGCTTCAGACCCGACACGGTGTTAAGGTACATTGCTGTTTTGGAATACGAAGTCCATGAATGGCTGCAAATGGTTTCCAAGTAGCCAAATGTAACCATTTCTGGTCAGTGACTGGTTCAGTTCGACCAGAAGACCCAGTCCATTCCCTGTAAACACAGCCTACATCATTATGGAGCCACCACCAGCTCGCGCAGTGCCTTATTGACATATTGGGTCTGTGGCTTCTTTGTGTCTGCACCACACTTGAACACTATTATCAGCTTTTAGCAACTGAAATTGGGACTCATCTGATGAGGCCAGTGTTTTCCAGTTGTGGAGGGTCCAACTGATATGGGCACGAGTTCAGGAGAGGCACTGCGAACAATGTTGTGATGTTAGCAGAGACACTCATGATCGTCATCTGCTGTCGTAGCCCATTAACGCTTCATTTTGCCACACTGTCGTAATGGATATGTTCGTCGTATGCCCAACATTGATTTCTGTGGTCATTTCATGCAGTGTTAACACTATCAACTCTACGCAAATGCTGCTGCTGCTGTAGGTAAGTAAAGGCCATTGTCCACTGCATTGTCCATTGTGGGAAGTAATGCCGGATATTTGGCATTCTTGGCAGACACTTGACACAGTGGATTCTGCAATATTGAATTCCCTAACAATTTTTGAAATGAAATGTTCCATGCATCTGGGTCTAACTACTATTCCATGTTCAGAGTCTGTTAATTTATATCATGTGGCCACAAATACATTAGAAAACTTTCCAGATGAATCACCTGAGTGCAAATGACAGCCCTGCCAAAACTCTGACCTTTTGTACCTTGTGTGTGTGATACTACTGCCATCTGTATATGGGCATATCGCTGTCCCATGACTTCTGTCATTTCAGAGAGAGAGAGAGAGAGAGAGAGAGAGAGCATAATCTTTCTTTCTTTTTTTGTATTCATTTTTCCTGCACCACATTCACAGGCAAGATGTTGTATTTGTATTTCTTTGTTACTATTCCTTTTGTGTGTTGTTTGATGTGAGAGATATTATTCAAGAAACTATAAGACATTGACAGTTTTACTTAGCCTAATTTTATGCTTAATTCAACTAACAATATTGTAACTATGAAATAATTGTGCTTTAATTTTACACAGATAAAACAGATAACCTTCTGAATGGTGGCCAGGATCTTGAAAACCTGGTTCTTGGTGAGGAACCAGATACACGACTGGAACAAGGAACACTGAGCTTTAGTGAGACCCCAGGGGCACATAGTGAAGCCAGTGCCCATATAAGTAATTAATTGTGCCACTTTAAATACTATTAGAAGTAAATGATTGTGTTTTACCTTATTCTTTTGTATTAAGAATGTGGAATCCCATTCTGTGTTATTGGATCCAAATTGTGATATTTACAGCTGTTAGAAAAAGTTTACTTTTTCTTGCATTGCTATAAATCTGTTTAATAATTTCACATTTAATTTTAATGTGCTGACAAAATTTAAAATGTGAACTAGTGAAAAGTAAGCGTAAGATGTATGCTTTGCAGGTATTTGTGTCATGTATGTAGTGATGCGCATAAAAACAATAAATAAGCTACTTATTGCAATAAAATAGTGAACAATTATGAAAACTTGATGTGTAAACAGTCACAGTTCTTTTGCCTCTGGTAGTGCACCATTTAAATGTGATAATAGATGCTTATATTATCAGATAACTAGTAGTGTTTTTTTTTTTTTTTTTTTAATTGATTATTGAATTTATGCAGCAGGGCTTGTTAGTGACATAGATGGATATTAATACAAGAAAGAAAACTCAGTGTCAATCTTGAATGTTGATTTGACCATTGTAGCTATGTGACAGATAGTGACACTGTAATAAGAATTATAGAAATGATGCAGATAATGAAAAAAAAAAAAAGGTAACCACTAAAGCAGTGGGATTTATTACTGGAGGGATGAGTACTTAGTTATTGAATTTCATGTCTATCTAATGGCTTCACCCGCTATTATTTTTTCACTTCTACAAGTGATTTTGTGGATTTTTCAGAGAAATCCATCAAATCATAAATTCTTATTCCAAGTGAGATCCAATAAGCAGCTGGTCATGTACACACTGTGGCGGCAAGGTAGATACTAGAGCACAGCACGATATCAAGTGAGCTTGTACTGGCAAGGTGGTTGGTTTTATTTTCTGCATGTTGTCAGAGGCCTAGCCCGTATAACTGCTTGTAGGTGCCTCTTATCGGTTGCTGGTGAAGTCTTTGGCAGCATACATTGCAGATTATTGGCCTTGCTATTGAGGATGTATATATATCATCCTGCCCCTCTTTAACTGGTCCATAGCTTTAAAAGTCACCTTGTTGGTAGTGGGGTTCCATACCGGTAGGGGAGAGGTGCGTCATGTTTGGGCAGACAAGCTAGGGGTTCAATGTCCACCATCACATCAGCTTGTGTTTGTGGTTGTGTTGTGACCTCTACTTACAGCAAGGGCATTGTCATGATGCTGGAGCTCACTGGTGCTGGTACTCTGGTCTTTGGGTCACCGCTGGGAGTCATTGGTGCTGGATATGGGAAGACACCATATTCCACAAAGAACCTGTTTAGACTTGAACCTGTGGTTGTTGGCCTGTCTCGGTCTGGCATCTGAAGTTGTACTGAGCTGGTGCTGGGACCGGAGCTTGTAGTGGAAGTTGCTAAGCATGGTTGCAGCTGGTTTACATGTCATATCATGATGGCCCATTGGCTTCTTTGGTGAACACCTGTCATGTTCAGTTGTCTCTGATGATGTGTGGTAGCCATCATGGAGCTCTCCCAAAGGCAAGTCCAGACTTCTTGAGGGGTTATGGTTGGGCTGGCATGGATGTATTTTAAGCTGCAGGGGGTTCCAGAGTGTCAGGTGTCATTGGCCCTGCAGTAGTTCCACCAAAGTGTGACCCTGGATTGGTGTCGCCTTGTAGGTGGCCATGAACTGGGTTAGGACTTCAGCTTTGGGTGTGACTGACATCATTTTTCACAGCAGCACTTCAAATATGTGGACGATCCGCTCCACTTCACCATTAGAGGCTGGGTGGAAAAGTACTGTTGTCAGGTGCTAATGTCACTCTGAGATTGGTTTTGCCAGGAAATGACTAAAGGCTGTGTAAGTTGAATTTTTGTCTGTGGGTTATATATATTGCTGAGTTGCTTGGAGTCCTTTATGATTCAATGTGTGGTCTTAGTACCCCATGTGACAGATTGTGCTCTTATCTGTTTTGTTGTTGTGTCTGGAACACTTGACATAATAAGTTTGTCAGGTGTTGCTCTCTTGTAGTGTGACAACTGTATTGTCCATATAGTTTACTGCATTCAAAATGTTTTGAATCAGCTGCTCCAAAAATGTTGGAAAATTGCTGATGCACTAGCAGTTCTGAAGACCATCCTGTTATGTCTGTCCAATCCAAATGGTGTGTTAATAATCATGAATTGGAATGACTGTTCATCTAACGGCAGTTGCAAATATACTTCGGATAAATCAAATTTGGAGAGATACTGGCCACCTCATAGTTTTGACAAGAGCCGTTCTGCCCTTGGGATGGGATAGATGCAAATAATCAATAGTGCATTTATGATTGTGCATTTGGAATGCACAAAAGTGCCAGTGGTGTTGCCCGTTGACTTGATGTCTTGAGTGTGAAGAGGTCTTGTTGCCAAGATTATCTACATCCATCTTGAGGTCATCACGCAATGCTACTAGTTCTGATCTAGCACTAAACTAGCAAGATACTGCAGAAGATTTTAACTGAGTGTGAGCTACAATATAGTTTGCACACCCTAAGCATGATGGAAATAGATCTGAAAATTCCGTGCATAGTAAACAAGGATCATCAAATAGTTTAATAGTAATAATTGTGTATGACTTAATGACCTAGTGCTAGTCTTTCTATTGGACACCACTTCAGTGACTTGCGTTTCCATGGCTGCCAATTATTACAGATTGCCCATAATTTATCACCTTAATTACAGAGTTACGGGAAGTCACTAAAAAATTATGGAAATTATTATTTTACAATTGATGTTTTTAAAAAATCAAAAGAGGTACGGTTTGCACTTTGCTAATCATATGCTACTAAAATGTTTTGTAAATTGTACCAGTTTCCTCCCTGAATACACAGAAATCCAATCTACAAATCATATTGTCACCACAGCTTACTAAAGACGTGTTTACACTGAGTTTCAAACATGGTCTGCAATATTGTTTGCAGCTAGTACTGGACTGCAGATGTTCACAGCATGTCATCAACATGTTGGCAACACAAAACCAGTGTTTCACGGTTGTGTGTGTACAGATCAAAGGGACATTGTTCCTAGGCTGCTACCATTAAATGCTGGTATGCAGCACTTTTGTTTGTTTTTGCTCTGTCTGTAGTATTGTGTGTAGTTTTTGCGTGTCTTCCTTTCCAAAATGGAGCTGACAAGAAGCAGACTTTATGATTTTGTCACTAACTGTGAGGCAGAGGAGTGCCAAGTGCCTTTGGAATCTTCAGAGGCATAGTTAGATTTTTTTTTTTTTTGCTAGGCAGAAATGAATGATGAATGGATGTAGGAAGCAGCAGTCATAGTATACAGGGTGGTCCATCTGAAGTTTCGGATGATATTATCTTGAAAACTATACATCGGGTAAAAATAGTGGGTAAGACAAGTTTGTAAGCTTAATGGGGGACATCAAATGATACTACATGTGACCCCCAGCCCCTGCCCCCTTTGTTGGGGTGGGGGGGCAACTTGTAAATCTTAAATGGAAACCTCCATTTTTTATTGCAGATTTTGATTTTCCTTAAAAACATTTTTTTAAACCGGTGACAGATGGCACTGAAATCGAGAAACATTAAAATTGGGGAAGAACTCCAATTTATTTAGAATTATCCAAGAAAGATGCACCAAATCGATAAAAAATGTGCAGCAATTCTTTCATTACACCAAATTAAGCTTTTTGTTACAAAATGTATCCTACCTGCCACAGTTTTTGATGAAGGGAGGTGGAATGGTATTAAAATCTCATTAGGGAACTCTTCACAATTGCATTACCCACCCGACTGTGGCGCTACCATGGCCAAACTGCGAACTGTGGCTCAGTATAAAGGTTGGTGTAATGCGATCAGACGTCACTTCACTTTCAGATTGTGAACTGTAAACATCAATTGACGAAAGTAAATTATTCTTTAGCGAAACATGGCTCTCTATCCTCCTACAGAGATTGTCGATATGATGTTAATTTTAGGTGACTGCCATAACAATTACGCTGCTGCTGTGCAATTGTATGCGGATCTTTACCCAAACGGATGACATCCAAGCAAGACCATTATTCGAAATTGCACTCAGCAAGCTCGAAATGGATATGTGCACCATCCACCTCGTCATCGCGAATGCAATGAAAATAATGCTCTTACCCTTACTGTTCTCACCTGTGTTCAACTGGATCCCGAAATTAGTAGTTGTGCGATTCAGAGACAAACTGGAATACCAAAATCAACTGTTTTGAGGATTTTGAAGGCACATAAATATCATGCAAACTGACACAGGCATTAACACCAAAAGATATGCAAATACGCATGCATTTCTGCCAATGGGCCTTGGAAATATCAAGAGGTGACAATGAATTTTTTAGGTTCATTATGTTCACCAATGAAACCACATTCAAAAACGATGGTGAATTAAATCGTCATGATTGTCATTATTGGTCGCCTGTCAATCCGCACTGGCACAGACCCGTTGACAATCAACATAAATGGTCGTTAATGGTCTGGTGTGGAATTTTAAATGGTTACTTGATAGGACCGTATTTTTATGACCGAAATTTTACTGGGGAATCTTATTTACAACTTCTCTGTGATGATATGTTGGAGCTAATGGAAGATGTTGATTTAGAAACTAGGCAACAAATGTGGTTCCAACATATCACTCACATAGGGATTGTGTGGATAAGATTAGAATAATTACTGCATTCACAGAGGCATTCAAACAGTCTTTCTTCCTGCGCTCCGCATGTGAATGGAATGGGAAAAAACGCTAATGAATGTTACAGTGGGATATGTACTCTCTTCCATGCACCTCACAGTGGTTTGCAGATTCTAGATGTAGATGTAGAAGAGGCAGAGAACTAATCTGAGAATGGGTTTCCTCATTTATTATAGAAATTGGTGAACTGGTATCAAGTAGGAATTTTGTTAGCAGGTTGTTGATTATTTGTGGGAAATAGAACTTTTGTGAGCATGTTGTGAAAGGGTTCAGCGGCGGCTGTAGCCTATTTATGTCGAGCAGAGCAATGCAGCCTTTGCAGACTTTCGTCACATGTCGTTGTTTACAGCAGTGTCTCAGCACATATCCTTATGTGGGCACTGATTGTGCATATGTTTAGAAAAACACTCTGGGTACCACTTCCTGCTGTTATAGTGAGATTGGGTAGTATAGGGACTACCTTAAGACTGTGTGTCAAATATGTGCCGCTGCTGATTTGTTGTCTGTGCCAGGTCTCTAAATGAACATCAGAGTTTGAATCATTGAGTTGGATAATGATCATGATGAGTTCTAATCACGCTTTCTGTGGCGAGAACAGGAACATTAAACAGGAACATTATTTTACCAAAAATATACCACTTCCATCAAAATTTGACTGCTGCACATGACATTTCCAAGTTTTTTTGCTGTTCCTCGAGAACAAGGTTTGTTAATTTAAATGCTTGCGTACAAACTTCCTTATCAGGTGTGTTCTTAATTATTACATCACACACTAATGATTTGGCTTAGGATTGTTTACAACTCTGATTTGCACATAGAAATCAACACTTTTGGGTCAGCCCTTTGAGATCAGCTGGTATGACATGCATTTGCTGCTGCTAATGTATAGAGAGCAAACTATTGATTTGTAACAATTATACCAAGGGAAACTCCCCATAGCAACCCCCCACCCCCTCAGATTTAGTGGTAAGAGGGTTCAGTGGACAGCCTGTCAAAAACTGAACACAGATCAAGCATGGAAACAAGAAGAAAGTCTACTAAACTGTGAAAAAAAAAAAAGCAAAATAGAAACAGTGAATGGACCAAGCTTAACAAGTGCAACATTAAGCAAAGGAGACAGGTGGCACTGTCGCTATCAAGTGGTCACGGTGTTAGGCTGCAATGTGGGAGAGCCGTGTTGAAAGCTCCCTCGTGCATTTTTTAAAATTTTGTTTTACTTTTTTTCACTGTTCGCCGTATTCAAATTTGTGTTTGTGTCAAGGTGTAATGGCCATTTACAATGGTGAGGTGTAAGGAAGGGACCTATAATGAAAGTTGTTGATTCTGGACAACTACTCTGTCAGCAGTTGAAAGGAAGTGTATTTCAAATGGGAACTGCAAACCTTTGATGACGAGGCAACAAGTCAACTGAATCCTCCACTGGAAAACACGTCTGGTGTGTCATACACGATATTGGTGAGAGTGTGTGTGTCATATGATAGGAATCTCTTATCTACGCACCTAACTTGTATGCCTGGTGAGTGAGTGAGGTATGCCTCCCTTCCAGATTTAGATGTTGCTATGTCAGTGTGATCACTCCCAAAGAAATGATGATAATATAATAAAAACAATCCTGTTGGAGGAACATTATACGAGAGGTTGACAATACCGCTACAGTTGTAAGGTTCTTTTATTTAGAACATGACTGGTTTTGGGCTCTTATACACCCATCTTCAGATGTTGCACTGAAAATAGCAAGAGACGGGTGAATTTATTTATTTTTACAAGCAGCAATACACATTAAAAAAAAAAAAAAAAAATTCCAGGTAGAAAATGTAAAATCCACTGGTGGGATAGGTGCTGTAAAACCTAAGTCAATGCCAAAGTGATGCCAGACAATACTACATTAAAAGTGCATTATGCGTGGTGAAGGAACATGTTGAACAGAGTAGTAAAAAACTGTAGGAATACTGAGTGGAAGCTGGCAACATAAAATTTATGTATAAACCATAAAACACAATGAAACTTCTCCCTTTACATGAGTGGCATGCAAGTTTTTAGTTTAGTGGGGGTGTATATATATGAAAATATAATATAAACAGTCCTGTTGGAGGAACATTATACGAGAGGTTGAAAATACCGCTACAGTTGTAAGGTTCTATATATATGGAACAATACTCCACAGCCATTAGTTAAAAGAACATACACAAGTGTCACTTCTGTTTGTAAGCTCCAAAATGAGATGGAAAGTAGCAAAACCTTACAGCCCACATTGTCAAAAACTATTATGCCAATTAATAGCTAGTAGTAATAACACCAATGTTGATGAGATCCCATACTCCGAGGAGCAAGGACACATTAAAAGTGGGGTCAGTTTAAAAACTGCTAACTAAAAGTTGACAACCAATCAAGGCTTTAACTTTTTTCATGTGACTTCCTAAATAATGTTTTTTTCTTTTTTTCATGTTTCATTTTAAATGTAAATCACTAATTCAGATTGTTAATGGCCTGGCTAGCGGCCCCGCGTTCTTCCTACAACAGATGGCGGTACTTTTGCCACTCTGGTTTACCAGTTTGCTTCCTCCTTCATGTGCGCCACTTCATGCTCTTGCACTCACTGGTAGCACACAGAGTCTTGTACACCGCGCCGCTCGGGGTCACAGCACCAAGTACAAGTGTTCTGGTATTCTTTGCATATTTCTTTACCCAGGCAGTCGTCCATAGTACTGTCTGGTGTCACTTTGGCATTGACTTAGGTTTTACAGCACCTAGCCCAACCGGTGGATTTTAAATTTTTTATGGAATTTTTTGTTTCGTTTTTTATGTGTATTGCTGTTTGTAAAAAAAAATATCTCCCATCTGTTGCTATTTTCGGTACGACACCTGAAGATGGGCGTATAAGAGCCCGAAACCAGTTGTGTTCTATATAAAAGAACATTACAACTGTAGCAGTATTTTCAACCTTGGGGAAAATGTAGTTTGTCACATAAGCTGCAACAAATGAATGCAACAGTTTCACAGTCACACAGTTTCTCTGTGCTCTGTCACAACATATGTTTTTAACGTTTTTGAAGTTGCATTCTGTGTGCTTCTAGTTTAAGAATCTCACATAATAAACAGTCCAAAGGAGGCCCAACTAAGTCAATAACCAACCGTTCAGCAGTAATGTCATCAGTTGGAATTCTTTAGAGAGATTTAATAGAAATAGCTTTTCTGAACAATTCAGTACATTCATAAATTCCAATTCAGAATCAAGCATGTGCCCTTCTGAACCAATTTTTAGATGTGGAATTGGCTTCAAGTGATATAATAAGCATTCTTTTATGAGTTCATTAGATAGCAAACAAACTGTCTAGTGTGTGTGTGTGTGTGTGTGTGTGTGTGTGTGTGTGTGTGTGTGTGTGTTTTATTTAATACAATACATGAAACTAAAAGTGCAATGGGTTCGTGGACATCCTTTACTTTTACATTTTTGCTTTGCTCTCAGTTCATTGTAAAGAATGGAGGAAAAACTTCAGTTCTCAGTTCTTCATCACAGCTTTTGGCCATTTCAAGTAGATCATCGCCACGCTTTCAAAAACAAAAGACTCATACTAACTTCAGTACTTCTTCATGTGAACTATCAACTGATAGAGCCTTCAGCTGCCCAAATGATGGGAAGGATATACTGCCTAACAAATTGTGGCATGAAACTACATAGGTGCACTACTTAGTTATATGAACAGATTCCTTTGAACAATGGAGAAAGTCTGAGGTATACTTCTTGTGCATATCATACATCTTGTACTCAGGTTCTTGTTTTCTGTGCTCATGCAATGGAATAAGATGGACACTATATCAGTGAAAATTCCAGTAACCAGTGGGTTTGGTATTCAACGGCGTACTTTTGACCAAACTTTAAATTGGATCAGATTAAGTGATTCATTTCCTTGAAGCTGGAGCTTCAGTATTATCCTTTGAAGTTTGAGGAGTGACATTTGACCTTATCTTGCTCTGTGCCATTAGAGGCAGTTAACTTTCCACCAAACTATGGTTTAACACATGTCAAAATGTATGTCACTATAGAAGGTATTAACTGCACATGTGACTCAAAGCTTAATATGGATTATGAAAAGAAAAATATACTGAAGGAGATCGATGGAGGACTCTTGAACTTAGAAGTCACATGTTGTCCATAGCAATTTCAGCTTCAGTGGAATGAAGGTCAATTCCACCATTGTCAAATGTAGCTTATGCTTGTCTGTATTTGCCCAGAAGCTTGGTTTGGCCAAGCACACTCTTTTTGCACTGTCTCTTCATAATGCCCCTTCCATCGAGAAGTAAAACACATTACTTTGTGTGACTGTGTACAAGAAACTGCATGACCTGGTAGGCTATGCTGAGCACATGTTACAGGTTTCACAAGCTCACGCCTTGGCTCTTGCCCTCGAAATAAATTTGCGCTATTATTTCTAGCCTATTTGCCTGTGGAATGTCTGCAAGGAAGGGAAAGAGGACAAAAGAAACTTAAGGAACCTGTGAGTAGTAATGATATCCTCAGGCTGCCATTTAATCACAATGGTGTAGTGCATTCCACGGCTTGGTTGCTCCCCAATGCATGACCGTTGTTGGTTTTGTTGCTGCCATCAGGTGATGAGGAGTCTAAGCTGACCATTGGCACTATTACTTTTGAATTCACCTGTAGAAGGTGTCAGAAGGATATAAGTTCTACCTCCACTTGTGTTATTCCATTTATGCCACCAAATGTAGATGTGAGGTTTGTAAATATTGCTACCAGAGGTGGTGAGATACTGTTCTTCTGTCAGTCAAGACGATACAGTTGCTCCGTGCCCACTTGTTGCGAGTTCAGACAGCAGTGGTGGAGAACAGGGTCCAAAAGCTTGAAAAGGAAGCTGCAGTGCAGCCGCTCAACAGGAACACCAGCAGTTGTGTCAAAAACCTTTATTCTCAATGAGAGTGACACTCATAATAAAGTGGAGATGAATAGGCAGCTACATCCTGTGAATGCGGTCTGGCTTTGAACGTCAGACAAAGTGGAGTTAGGCCTTGTTTTAGCTGTTGTGTGGTTTATATTCTCTAATATTTTGCTAAGTCAGATTTTGGCTAATGTTTCACTGTTTATAGTGGCCAGCAATGCTGGGGGTTGTGAAATTTAATTGCTTTTGACTGCCATTAACAGTTGCTGTGGTCCACTCAGCATCTTTGACACAAAGCTGTCACCTCTGAAGTTACATGGGAAATCTAATCTACTACCTCCATCAAATATCTCTCCCAAATAATCTGAATAGAGCAGATAACTATAGGCTTGGACCATCCTTGGTGCCAGCCATCACAGCCCAACAGGGTATGCTAACAGCATCAGATATAAGTGTTACTAATGAGATGAGCACAACAGATATCCCTCATGAGGCTACCAACTGTCACAGTAAACTACATCTCATTCAGCACACTCATATAAAATATGTCAATGGGCAACAGCAGAGTGCCACTCCTTGCACTACAGAAAACTAACTTTATTAAGTTTCCATTTCTTTCCACAATCGTATCAACATTCTTTTGAAATTGCAATGTAATCCAATAGCCAGTAGAGGTGTCACAACAAAATAAAGCACACCGTGGATAACACAGTACAGCAGTTCCCTCTTTACGAGACCCAGAGGAAAGCAACCCTGGCCTAAAGACTGATGTAGATGCAGTCACCTCAAACTAATTCTTTTCATCACAAGTTTCATGCAACACAGAATTGACAGGAAACTTTGACTTGTTCCTTTTCATTAGTATCTTTTTTTAAATGGAGTTTTAGGTGCTTTTCAATAGAGAGGCAGTGCGGTATTCGATTCAATTATTGTCTTCACTGGGACAATAAATTATGAAGAACCAGTACTCTGGGAGCAACTGATAAGGACTGCTTCATGGTGGTAGCAGACAGTGTGGCATGCCCAAACAATATGCACCAATCACTCTATTCTGATGCTGCTATTGACACAATGCTGTATAGTGACAGTATTAATTCATCTCATTACCAGTATCACTGTAAAACTGATCTCCAAAACAGCTCAAATGCCCATCTTTGTCTCTGTCCATGTGGTGCCCAGTGCCTTTTGGAAATGTGGGAATGTGGCATGTGCCTGTTTCTCTGCATCTGGAATTTGCAAACCATTGTGTTAAATATATCAGTTGCATTTCACATGAATGATGTTTTCTGAACCTGTTCTACTATTTGGAGAGAAGATGTCATGTGTGGAGATACATAGTATATTTAACTCTGAATATGTTCTTGGGACTGTGCAACAGGCAGATGTTAAGGAGTGCCATAAAATCTTTGTACACCCTCCCCCATTTAAAAATTATTTTTGATTTTTTATTATTATTTTTTGTAAAGAAAAGAAAAGCATATATACTGACTGGGTCAGATTTGTGTAATGGCAGTAAAAGTTATGTATTGATAATTTATTTTAGAGTCGTGGTCCAAGGTGAAACGAGGTGTTATTAGCAGTCACAATTCAACAGAGGAAAATGAAGTGGATGATGCAGCCATTTTTGCAGAGCCTGTTCTCAAGTTTGAAATAGTGTCTGCGAGGACAGTAGAAAAAGAAAATGAAAAGAAACATGTGGTGAGTTTCAGAATTATAGTTTAGCTTTTTACTTCATAAAAAATGTGAGTTGCAATCCTGATCACCATTGTAATTGTTTGTCCTGTAGTTGTTACTCAACTGTCAATCTAATATTACTACTTTTGTTATCTGCTGTAGGCATACACATTAATGATTCGTAAGGACGGTGTACAACCTGATCCAAACCCCGCTGTCATCGAGCGACGTTACACAGATTTCCTTGAACTTTATGATGGATTGCGGCGAAACTTTCCAGCGTTAATGACAGGCATCGCTTTCCCCAGAAAGGTCTTGACAGGTAATGATATGTGTTTACAATCTTAACGTCAAGTGGGCGTGTCTATGTACACAGTGCACCAACCACAAGTAACATTGTCTTACATGGTTCCATTGTTGTTTTACAATTGTCAGTCCTCGTGTATGCCTTTGTCATAGCTTCAGCCAAAACAGAGATGCGTTGTGTTGTCATATGTCCAAGTGAGCAGCAGTAACATAAAATAAACAGCGAGCTAGGTGAGAAAAAATTTACGATCCATGCAAGAAAATGACTCAGCAGCATAATCTCACAATGGCGCAGTTATCTACGAGACAATTAGTGATAAAATAAATGTTTGGCAGGGATCTGATGAAACTATACTGTTTAATGCTCCGAGCTTATTACTTAGGGGGAACAATTATATGCGGCAACAGAGTGATGCAACAAAAGCTTATTTTATTATGGTTTAACTAGACTGTGATATAGCTCATATGATATCAGTTCATTTTATCATTGTTTAATTAAGCTAAGATTAAACTGTAGTTTTGCTCAAGCATGTTTGTATGACTACAGCTATTCTTTACGTGTGTGCAGAGTACGCCGTGCACCTGCTTGTGTTATGAAAATTAGAGCACCCACTTGTGGATTAACAGACATAATTATGTTCTTACAAATAAATTAATCTCATGAGATACATGTGTTTTTAAGAAATGACTTCTCTTCTACTTAAAGATATGTTTCACACACAAAAGGATTTAACTTTTACAAGCTATCGGAGACAGTGACTCCTTCTTCTGGCAGAAGAGTTGAAGGGGAAAGAAGAGGGGTGAAGGAAAAGGACTGGAGAGGTTTAGGGAAAGGGGTACAGTTCAGAAAACTCACCTAGAACCCCAGGTCAGGGATGAGTCCGGTAAGACTTACCGGATGGGATGAGAAGGAAAGAAAACCTTTTTGTGTGTATGGTCCTCTGCCACCACTTGGTGGGTAGATTTTTATCTATCCATTTACATTATATTATCAGTAATTGATTATTTTGTTGTTATAAAGATATGTTTTGTGTGAAAAAATTTATCATGCACCCCCTCCCCCTCCCCCCCCCCCCCCGCCACACACACACATACAAACATACTGTAAATAAAATACTAAAAAGAATCTAGTCGAGGGAAAAGGACACTGCAGCATGAATGCGTCTGTATTACCACAATTTTGAATTATTCTCTTATTTTCTGTTAGAGAAATTAGACTTTATTGCTGATGCATTACATGCAGAAGAGAGATTTTATCAGTGTTGCTGTTGTTTGATGTGAGATTTTTCAAGCTAATGCACCACACTGTATTACTGTATTCAAAAGAAAGTTATTTATTTTCTTCAATGTGTAGTAATAACTATTTTGGAGGTATGTTTATTAACCTATTTAAGGAAACAATAAGACTCGCCTTAATTCTTTAGCATTCTTTTGAAAAAAAAATAACATTTTTATTGTTAGATTACAAAGCCAGACTAAAAAAAATCTTAAGTTTATAAAACCGAACTGACCTTTAAAATTTCTAAAAAGCATCATGCCAACTTTCTTCTTCTTCTTCTTCCTCTTCATCATCATCATTGTCTTCTTCATATATAAGTAGATTTTCACTGCCATCAAGAGTGTTACTTATGCCACACTTCTGGAAAGAAAGATTAGCAATAATGTTTTCCCACACTCTAGACCATGACTGTTTTATCCGTTGATACACTTGTTTGATTGTAAGTCGTTTTAAAACTCCCTTCGGCATGAATTCGTGTTGGGTTTCATCCATCATTCATTTCTTTAAATGGTTTGTTTATCGAAGCATCAAGAGGTTGCAATTGTGAAGTAAGTCCTGCCAAAATAACAGCAAGCTCTGTATTTCCTTGTCTCAATTTCTCTTTCACAGATTTTTTTTCAATTGACTACTGACCTGGTCTTGCACAAGAAAAGAAGTCTTCCTCAGTAAAGCACCTCTCCTTCTCTCCCACACTCTGTTAATCCATACTTCATACCAGCCTCATCTGTCCAACCCTTGTCATGTACGAGAGCAACAGCACCTGACGGTGTTTCTGAAGGCGTGGCATTGTTTTACACTCGAAAATGATCATTGGATTAGGTTTAATACTGTCAACACAGCATGAAAGGATAACAGGGTAGTGCATTATTTCATGTCCACTTGTTTAAAGTTACAGTTTTAGCACATTTCACGGAAATAGTTTTATTACTCGGCACGTCCATATTACTTATTTGAGTTAGCTCCACACTGGTTTTCTTTTGATATTGAATAGTAAAACAATGAAAAGATAATATTTCTCTTCATGTTCTTATGGAATTTTCTGAGATATTTTGGTTTGGGTTCGCATGCTAAGCCCATGAAGCTTGATAAACTAGTGGCTCCAACCCACTCAACCTTTACAGTCTGTAGGTTTGCCTGTAACTCTAGCTTATGAGCATGTATTTGAATCATTTTTGTATTAATTCCAGTGCCTTTTTGACAGAGTCTTTGAACCCATTTCAATATGTCATTTTCTAGTTTCGGCCATTTTGCATTCAGTCCTCTACTTGCACATTTTTTTCCTGTCAATCTTTAATAGATTTTGGCTGAGAGCCAAAATGCCATTCTGCTGCTCTGTTTCCATGTTCTTCTGCATATGTCATTACTTTTAATTTATAGCCTGCATTGTATGAATACCCTTTATTTTTTTCCATTACGAAACTAGCTACTAACAAAAATATTGTACTGTTACTGATAACACAAGTCACTTTAAATTAGAGTCCACTTGCACGATAGACTGCTATGACGCCTTGTGGGCTATACAGTGTTTTGGATTTGTGATGGTGAGGCGGGAGAGAGAAGTGTTAGCAAGCTTATGAATCCCTGCAACTCATGTTGGTTGCATCAGTGCAGTGCTGCTTTCAATTGAATCCATTGTTACCAGATAGAGATAGGTTTCCCGTGGAATCAAATATATATAGCCATTTTTTAGAGTGGTGGGAATTATAAATCAGAAACTGGGCATTTTTATATTAATTTCTAATATAATATGCTACTGAATTTTTGAGAAAAATTTTCAAAGAAAAGTGCACCTTATAGTCCGTAAAATAAAGTATCTCTTTAGGATGTCTGTTGTATACTATTGTATATTACTCCCTAATAGACCGTGTCTTTTTCAATCTTTTGTTTATTTTATGATGCGTATCACTTCTGTAGCATTTGATGTGGCCCTGGGTTCAAGCTAAACTGTAATCTCGAGCAAGTACAAGTGTCAGAGGGTGAAACTGAGAAGTTATTGAACTTGAGTAAGGATGGGGTTGGGAGGGGTATTTTGGTGCTTCAGGCTCTTCATTATCATTGACACTCAGCATGATTCAGCAAATGCATGGTCCTCTTAGCCCCCCCCTATCCCCCAGCCTCGTTGCACACTTCCCCCACTGTCACACTGCTGTATAAACCCGTGGAGTGGGAAGAGGGAGAAACTGTGAAAGTGGTGCATTTAAATGCCAGTTGAGATGCCCTGCATACTACTTGGTTTTATAGTTCGCATTTTGCAGCAAGTAGATCATAAATGAATGAGATTTTCTGTATTATTTAATTACTTTTGCTCTACTGAAGATATAATATAATTTTTATCTGGTGCAAACTATTGGCATACGCGCAGACTCAGACAATTTCACAATTTTCAGACAGGCCACGTAATCATAACCTATTTAGTTTTGCAGTTGATCAATCAGATTATTGTAGCACTGTTGCAACCTCATTATGGAGACATGAAAACTCTCAACGTACGTGTCCTGGAAAATTCTAATGTGAGAGAATTTGTCACAACAAATGGTCTCGAAAACAGATGTAAAGTTGACAGTGTCCTCAAAACATTTAGGAAACTATTCTGTAATTCATTTAAGGCCACAGTTCATCAAACCTCACATTTTGTTTAACAACAGTGAGCATAGGGTGCTGGACTGTGTTTATCGGATTGTGTTCCTTCTGTAATGCAATTTTGTTTTTAAATGTGTCACCATCAAATCAGAAAGAAATTGTTTCTCACTTTGCAGTGTCGTGCTGTGGAGAGTGCATTGTCAAGTCCACTTAAACCGCGAGGGCTGCAATGCATTCTGGATGTTATAATGTTTGTTTCTGCAGTCCTTTGTACTTCATGAATTCAACAATAGTGAGTTTTCAATCGAAAAATCATTCCCGGCATGCCTCGTGACTTAACCAATGAACTTTGCAGTAATATGTAATCTCCATACATTCAGTTCCTGAAAATGTTGCAACTGACAGTGGAATAATGCATGCAGTTGTATTACTGATACCACCATTTTTCATCGTGTCTGAATGCCTGCAAATTTAGCACCAAATGCTTTTTGGTGTACAGAACAAAGAATCTCACGTGTCGATTGTAGTAATTTTCTGCTCTTTCATTGTCAAGTAAATCTTTAAATTCTTTCTTCATAGTATTGTAATATCCTTTCATTGCAAATTCGCAGTTCCCATTGTTTTGCAGCTGCATAATATGTATTGAGAATTTTCATCCGTCTCTTTTGTAATTCCTATTCATTTTTAAAGACTTGGGATGACAAATCACTTGACTGCCACCTTTTGTGCAATCAGGCTCTGGACCTATGAATGTCCTTCATACATGAACCAATAGTGAAGGGTAAACAGTGCTGAAACTACAATTCTGCTGAACTGAAGAGAGCCGTGTTGAACAAAAAATGCCACACCACAGTACTAGATGAAATGTCATGCTGTACCAGTACTTCCAGGAAGGAGTAAGCAAAGTCAAGACAGGCCAAGCCATGGCTCACATATGGCCTATGTGAAGTTTTCCACACTGTGGCCAGCACTGATTTAGGGAAATCATTTAAAACCTAAGTCAGGATTACCTGAGGATGATTTGTATCTCATTCCTACCGAATATGATTCACTTGTCTTTTCTTTGTTCCACCTCACTTGGTATATGATGTTAGGTGAAACAATTTCTGTTCTCTACTATCAAGCTATTGTGTTCTTTCAACATTTATATTTACTTCTGGATATAACAATCTCAAAATCAACTGTTAGTTACGGCATAAAATTTTGATTTTGTTGTAGTAGAATCCAAGGACAAGCAGGTTGCATAAAGGCATGCTGTGAAATTCCTGTTGAACTTGTGATGCCATTTGCCTGAGAAGCTGACAGCTGCACTCAGTATCAACAAAAATATCAACTGTTCTTTGACAAGTTTTCACCTTGATTGAAAAAGCAAATGTATTTTAAGTATTTATTTGCCCCAGTAAATAGTTTTTAGTACATTGCTGGTATGTATGAGACACATGAAGTATAACAATTACTTTATAATTACAGTAGTTGTAAGAGAAACTACTATCAAGTACAAAGTGATATAATACTCAAAGATATATTTTACAATATTTGGTAAATCAGGTTTTACATAATATGGTGCTCCAGGAATTCAGAGAAATAGTAGAAGCAGTGGTCAAGCAAGAATTATTTTAATTTTACTTTAAATATATTTAATGTTGTATGCATTGTAAATAAGAAGCCACACTGTTATGTAATGTATCTCCAGTATGATACACTCCTCACTTTCACACATTTATACATACTATGTTTACGTATAAAAGGAACAACCATGTGTGAAGGTGTTTTCTTCTTTTATGGGGATTTATTTTGTAAAGATTAGTATCTTTCTTTTTAAATTGTGGAATTCCCTCAAAAAATAATGCAGTTTATCAGTAGTGCCTGCATACTGCCATTGTACTTTGTCACCATTGGTGAGCAACTTGTGTTTTGACTCAGAATTCTAGCAGCATACATAAGTGTATCCAGTTTTTTTATTGAAATTTCAAAGATGCATTTCCCATTTCAAATGCTCCTCACTACGTATGTCTAAAATTTTGTCATACACATTTGAGAGATATTTTCCATCAATGATGAAAACAGGGATTGCCATACATAGGTTTTGTTTGGTGTGGATTGTACCATCAAAAAATGCGTGTCAGTTTCATTGAATTGTGAACTGTTTTCACTGTTGTCTGTGCTCTCATTAAAAATATTATCAGAACATCACAGAATAAGGACGTTCTTAATGTTGTTTTCAATTATGCATTTGTTCTCCCATAATTTCCGTTTGTGTTCCACAACAGTATGCCTCTCATATGATGAGTGTTGGTTTGCACCATCCCTTGCCAATTGTTCTGCTTGTGCCAATGCATGTCTTTGTTGATCTTTGGTCATTTAGCTTCTAATTTTAGCTCATATAAACTTTATGCTGTTAAAATGGCAATGGTTTGGTTGGCAGAACCTTAATGGTAACATTTCAGTTAAGTCCCTGTTAAACATACAGCTGCTACAGGATCACATAATTCACCTATCTATGTTTATTTCATTGTAGCCAATAGACAGCTGAAAAGTGGCAGCTCAAGGGACCTTATCAAAAGTGTCAAATGATGTGAGACATTGTCCATTAAAGTTAGGAACTGCTTACTTAAGGTTTTCTTCAAGAAGTCCCGATGCTACCACCGATATGAGTTATTGTACATTTCTTCATGGTATTCAGTAATTTGCACCTATACAGGGTGAACATTAATATAACCGACAGAAAGCAGGGACGGATTCTGACTGGAAATGGAGGAAAAAAGGTTCTGTGAACAGGTGTCTGGAAATGCATTGTTACAATGGCAGATGGCACTGACGAATGAAAGTTCCTCTGACTCAATGCCCTATCTTCCTGGTGTATTCAAGTATGTGTGGTAAATGCAGTGTACTGTAAGCAGAAGAATGGCCTGATATTCATGTCTGGAACAAGCCAAGATGGTGTTTGTGTACGGCCAAGCAGATGGAAATGATCGAGAGACAGCACGGCTATACCAAAACAAGTACCTTCACAGACACCGACCACATCTCACAACATTTCAAGCCTTTTTTGGGTGCTTGTGTGAACATGGATCCTTTCAGACAAGACAAATGTACAGGGAGGCAGCGGACTGTATGTACGCCTGATTTGGAGCTTGTACTAGGGTTTGTCTCAATATCCTGCAGAACGCAATCCTCCAGATCTGGTGTAAGCACAGCCTGCCACCTACCTGCATGTTCATCTGTCTTAAAGGATCCAGGCTTGAAACGTTGTGTGATGCAGTTGTCTGTGAGGCTACTTGTTTTGTTATAGCCATGCTGTCTCTCGCCCATTCCCATCTGCTTGGCCGTACACAAACACCATCTTGGCTTGTTCCCAATACGAATACCGGACCATTCTGCTGCTTACAGTATATTGCGTCAATCACACAGCTTGCAGCACACAATAAACACACGGCATGTTGTCAGAGGAACTGCCATTTGTCAGTGCCATCTGCCGTGGCAACGATGCATTTCCGGACATTTGTTCATAGGAGCTTTTTTCCTCCATTGTCGATCGGGAATACATCCATGCAGTTTGTTGGTTTTATTAATATTCACCCTGTATAAACACCCATCACTCAGCTTTCCCCAGATCCCTGCCAAAGAAAATACATGGAAAAGAATCTGTTACATTCCTCGATGAGTACGAGCGTGGTGTCAGCTACTGTATCATGTTTTAACTTTTATTATTTTCAATAAGCCATGACTGCTATCTGAAATTTCAAATATGAACAAAACAAAACTTTATTTCTTCAAAAATAGAATTATGTACATGTACACATATGTAATACAACCAAAAAAGTTTTATTTTGTTTTCATCAGTGTCCTTCCACGGATTTAATGACTGCCTCACCAATTTGAGGCATGCAGTCAATAGGTATTTGTAGCTTTCAAGAGATGTTCCTTATTTGTTATGTGAACTTTCTGGGTAGGTGTGTCCACATCATCACAGACCATTTCAGCAGAGTTACAGTCAGGTCTTTTGGGATGGCCACACCACATTTTTCAGTGCCTTCTGTTTCTCCTTTAATTCGATGTACTTCTTACAGAATGCTAAGTGATGTTTTGGCTAATTATCCTGTTGTAATGTGAACCCTTTCCCTATTTAGCATAATCAGTATGGTTTTGTATGATACTAAGTACTACAGTTTTTTTAAAGTAAACCAGTGGGTCGGCGATAGTGTGTCTCTGTTAAATTTCAAACCAAGATTTAAAAAATCTTTTAGTCTTACATAAACGTGAATGATACCTTTAGGTGACATGATAAACTGTGTACAAAAGGAGAAAACTAAACACATTGCTAATGCAGCTTAACACAAGGACATGTTAATTCCCTTCTGTAATTAGTATGGGCTTGGTGTCCTAAAATTTGTACATATAAGTGATAATAAATCACTGTTTTCATTCAATGACTTTTGCTTGTTTGGTGGATAATCAGATCTGAAATTTGAATTTTGGACCCTGTCAAAGTGTGGCTAGTTTTTCTTACAACTTTTTTTTGCCAAGAAACACTAACTGTCAACTAGGGCAGGCTTGATTCTGAAGAACTCACCAAAGGAGAGTGAACTTTCTATAGCAGGACACCTAATTGCACCATTGCAAGTAAAGTTTTTCTGTTTTGTATAAAAAATTGAATTCACATTTTTTCTTCACAATCAGTTTATTAGTGATTTCAAAACTATGAAGTAAAATAAAACACACCACATCATTTCTAGTAGTTGCTTGGTAGTGAATTTTTTATATGGGCATTGTTATTATGATGTTTTACAATTAAGTAGTCTGCCAAATTTAAGTCACAATGAACAATGAACAATGTGGCCACTGTGTACTTTACACCATTGCAATTTAGATTTAACCCTTAACTCATTAGGTGACTTTTCTGTAACGTATACTACAAGGTTTGAGCTCTGCAACCCCTATCTTTAAACTGTGATTTAAGCTGTAAATCATTTGAAAATTTAATTTATGTTATATAACACTTATGGTTGCAAATTAAGTGATGTTTCTATACTCCTTGTTGATTATATTGCACTAAATAAAGCCAGCAGTATTTTATTTTTGAATCACACAGAAATCACATACTTCTGTGAAGCATTTTCAGTAGTGCACGTAAACGAACTGTTAGAGAACTAAATTTTACGTTCTGAAAAATTATGGTATGTATAGAAAGCAAATTTTCACATAAAACTAATATCCAGTGTTTAAACTTGCATGTAAAAACTGAACTCAGAAAAAGAAAGGCTGGAAAATTGACATTCAGTACTGAGGTCTACAGTTTTCTTTACCACCACTCAGAACACATTTAATTTTAACTAACACATTTAATTTTAACTAACACATTAACTATTTTATATATCTAAAAACAAAGGTGATGTGACTTACCAAAAGAAAGCGCTGGCAGGTCGATAGACACACAAACAAACACACAAAATTCTGTTTTTGCAACCAACGGCTGCTTCGTCAGGAAAGAGGGAAGGACGAAAGGATGTGGGTTTTAAGAGAGAGGGTAAGGAGTCATTCCAATCCCGGGAGCGGAAAGACTTACCTTAGGGGGAAAAAAGGACGAGTATACACTTGCGCACACACACACACACACATATCCATCCACACATATACAGACACAAGCAGACATATTCAAAGGCAAAGAGTTTAACTATTTTAAAAGAGTTTAACTATTTTATTGGAGTTTAGTTTAACTATTTTATTGGAGAAACACAAAGGTCCTCATCACCATTGTCCTGAAGTTTCTCTGAATGGTTCTCTTGTTCACTAGCAGAATTTTGATCACAGGCTATTGAAAAATCATTGTCTCCTCCTCCTACTTTTTGTTCTATATCATTGACATCATTCGCCATCCACTGACTAAAAGTTTCATAAAATTTAGAGTGCATAAAATTGTCACATTCTTGCAAAACACATTTTGTACTAAACTAACAAAAACAGGTGCATAGTTCACAAGGCGCGGTCTAAGAGACCCCATCACATGTCAACAACAATCAATTGAGGCAATAATGCAACTGACAATAATAATTTGTAGGGTTTGTGATTAAAAGAGGGTACCTGGTGTATTAAATCATTCCTCCGTAGCTGACCTATGAGAGCGACTTAGAAAACTCTGGCGTGATCTGAGAGACCACACTTCTTGAGTTAAGGGTTAAGCTTGGCACTATATTATGTACAGCCATTACATAAAATACATTTACAAAATATTAAAATGAGGTATGGCTCTTCTTCTAAATTTAAAAACTATTAAGATGTGTTGGCCACATTTTGTATATAGCTACAGATGATCTAAAGTGCAATGGTGGATAGGTTGATGTTAGATATAGTGGGAGTTACTGAAATGTGGAGGCAGGAAGACCAGAAATTCGGGTCAGATGAGTACATGATTATCAACTCAAAATCAAATAGGGATAATGTAGCAGTTGGACTAACAATGCATGAGAAAATTAATGAATGCAGGAAGCTCGTACCAACAGTACAGTAAATGCTTAATGGTTGCGAAGATAGATACAAAACCAGCACTCACCATTGTAATTAAAGTTTATTATTTGCTTAGTGGTTTTCATAGATTATGAAGAGATTGAAAGAATTATTCAGGTAGTTAAGAGAGATGAAAATTTATCTGTAATAAGGAATTGGAATTTGATATTAGGAATCAGAAGAGAAGGAAAATATGAGATAGCGGACTGGGAGAAAGCAGAGGAAAGAACAGAACTTTTTGTAATGCATAATTTAATCATTGTCAGTACCTGGCTAAAGAATCATGAAGGGAGGTTATGTGTATGGAAGGTACTCGGAGACATTGGAAAGTTTCAGATAGGCAGCTTAATGGTAATACAGATATTTCCAAACCAGATCCTAATCTGCAGGGCATTCGCATGGGCAGATGTGGACTTTGACCTAATTTATTGGTTAAGAACTGCAGATTACACTGAGTTGACAAAAGTCATGGATACTTCTTAATATTGTATCAGATCTCCTTTTGCTCAGCATAGTGCATCAACTCGGCGTGGCATGGACTCGGCAAGTTGTAGGAAGTCCACTGTGGAAAGATTGAGCATTGCTGCCTCTGTTGCTGTTCATAATTACGAAAGTGTTGCCATTGCAGGATGTCCTGCAGGAACTGACTTCAGTAAATCAATCACGAAAAATTGTGTCCTGGTGACATAACATCGTTGTTTGGGAACATGAAGTCCATGGACGGCTGCAAATGGTCTCCAAGTAGCTGAACATATCCATTTCCAGTCAATGATCAGTTAGTTCAGTTGGACTGGATGACCCAATCCATCCCGTGTAAACACAGCTCACACCATTATGGAGTCACCACTAGTTTGCACAGCGCTGTGTTGTCAACTTTGGATCATAGCTTTATCGGGCCTGCAACACACTTGAGCCATAGCGTCAACTCTTCCCAACTGAAATTGGAACTCATCTGATCAGGCTATTGTTTTCCAGTTGTCTATGGTCCAATTGATATGTTCCCAAGCCCAAGAGAAGCACTCCAGACAATGTCGTGCTTTAGCAAACGAACTTGTATCAGTTACCTGCTGTTTAGCCCATTAACACCAAATTTCACTACACTGTCGTAAAGGATACATTCATCGTACATCCTTCATTGAAGTCTGTGGTTAATTCATGCAGTGTTGCTTTGCTGTTAGCTCTGACAACTCTACACAAACACCGCTGCTTTCAGCGGGGAGGGGGGGGGGGGTCACACTAGAGTATAAATGAAACATTCAATATCATCATACAAGGACTAAAACAACAAGGCAATGACTGTCAGTCAGACCATCACATAGTAGGTTCTTAGCCACAAATTCATGAACAGCCTAGAGGACCAGGTCTTCAGACATACGATAAAACAACAAAATACAAAGTTATATACTGGTACTGTTATTGCCATAATATGTGTTATTGATGAACCATATACACACGTAAAACATCATGAAATAAATAATTTACATCCTAAAATTCATTTCACATTAGAAACAGATAACACACTAAATTTTCTGGATCTCAACACACAGAGAATAAACAACACGCATGATTTCACAGTATATAGGAAACCCACAACCACAAGCACCACCACTATTGACAGTCAATCAAACCACCCTTGATGCCCAAGCAAGCAAGCTTCAGATTCATGTAAAGATTAAACAGAACACTCATAAACAAACGAATTTGCACGCAGGAGTTAAATCATCATCATCATCAGTTATCTGCTATATTAGCAGGTCCTTTGCCTCTCCATTTTCTGTGATCCATTGCTTCCTTCTTAAGGCTGCTGTATGTTGTACCGTCCATCAAGTCATCCAGTATCTGGAATCTCTTCCTTCCTCACTTCCTTTTCCCTTCTACATAACCTTCTAAAACTGTTTTTATCAGTCCATCATTCTTTCTTAATATATGCCCAATCCATACATTTGAAATTTGATACATTGGTATCTCCATACATAGGCACTCTGTTTTTGTACTCATTTGCCGATACACCCCACAATGCTGGCTATAACTTATACATTTCAATGCACTCTAATAATAATGCTCGGTCGTCCTGTTTTGAACTCATTTTCCACACAACAGAAATCTAACTTTCTTGGTCTGTGTAGCATGCGAGAGACTGTCAGTGTCAAAGATATTGTTAATACTGCCCGGAGACAGCATAATATTTCTGGGCAGTGCAATATATTTCCAAAGTTTTGAAGTTCCCAATGTTATTGCACAACCTTTCAATCTCACACCTAGACAGTCAATTTTGTTGAGTATCCGGGAAATATTGTCATTTTTGTTGATCATCTAGTGGTCCATTTTGACCTTGCACAGCAACAACAAGTAACAATATTAAACAACTCATGTCACACACACACACACACACACACACACACACACACACACACACACAGTGACCACACAAAGAGTACAGGCGAGCAAAACCGATGCACAAAACAAAATGGCACACACTTCACCTACAATAATAAAACAATTCACATACAGACACAACAGAGAAGAAATCCAGAACACAGAAAAGCCCACAGATAAATTCAACCAAGCAGGCTTACAGGTTTTTAAGTGGAACTCTCGTCAGTCAGTATACCTTGGGTGTGAAGTTCTACAAAAACATAAATTGTGTTTGTCTGTGTATCTCCAAAACAGGTGAGAACAGATATTTTGAAAGTAACTGTAACTAATCACAAAATATTTTCACACAGCAAAGTTACATTTATTCACTCCTGGAAATGGAAAAAAGAACACATTGACACCGGTGTGTCAGACCCACCATACTTGCTCCGGACACTGCGAGAGGGCTGTACAAGCAATGATCACACGCACGGCACAGCGGACACACCAGGAACCGCGGTGTTGGCCGTCGAATGGCGCTAGCTGCGCAGCATTTGTGCACCGCCGCCGTCAGTGTCAGCCAGTTTGCCGTGGCATACGGAGCTCCATCGCAGTCTTTAACACTGGTAGCATGCCGCGACAGCGTGGACGTGAATCGTATGTGCAGTTGACGGACTTTGTCTCCATGAAGCTGGGCTACGGTCCCGCACACCGTTAGGCCGTCTGCCGCTCACGCCCCAACATCATGCAGCCCGCCTCCAGTGGTGTCGCGACAGGCGTGAATGGAGGGACGAATGGAGACATGTCGTCTTCAGCGATGAGAGTCGCTTCTGCCTTGGTGCCAATGATGGTCGTATGCGTGTTTGGCGCCGTGCAGGTGAGCGCCACAATCAGGACTGCATACGACCGAGGCACACAGGGCCAACACCCGGCATCATGGTGTGGGGAGCGATCTCCTACACTGGCCGTACACCACTGGTGATCGTCGAGGGGACACTGAGTAGTGCACGGTACATCCAAACCGTCATCGAACCCATCGTTCTACCATTCCTAGACCGACAAGGGAACTTGCTGTTCCAACAGGACAAAATCACGTCCGCATGTATCCCGTGCCACCCAACGTGCTCTAGAAGGTGTAAGTCAACTACCCTGGCCAACAAGATCTCTGGATCTGTCCCCCATTGAGCATGTTTGGGACTGGATGAAGCGTCGTCTCACGCGGTCTGCACCTCCAGCACGAACGCTGGTTCAACTGAGGCGCCAGGTGGAAATGGCATGGCAAGCCATTCCACAGGACTACATCCAGCATCTCTACGATCGTCTCCATGGGAGAATAGCAGCCTGCATTGCTGCAAAAGGTGGATATACACTGTACTAGTGCCGACATTGTGCATGTTCTGTTGCCTGTGTCTATGTGCCTGTGGTTCTGTCAGTGTGATCATGTGATGTATCTGACCCCAGGAATGTGTCAATAAAGTTTCCCCTTCCTGGGACAATGAATTCACGGTGTTCTTATTTCAATTTCCAGGAGTGTAGATAAAGTGATTTGTTAATGTGACAACCAAATTCACAGTAATGTCGTGTAATTGGTGATCACTAGCAATCGATATGCTATAATTAAAAGTGTCCTACAGAACCCAAAAATGTAGAAAAGTTAAGGTAATAACAACAACAGACAAAAACTGTTTTAGGTGTAATTTCATTACAATAATTGTAACTTAAAACAAGTTGACATTTTACAAAACTGAATTAATGTACCCTCCAATGGTGGCATAAAAGTACTCACACACATTTGGGCTTTATTGGGAAAAAAAATGGCTGTTTGCATAATAGGTGGACCTGAAACCCAGTATTTTTTGTTTGTGAACATGGCTACTGCTAGAGCTTCAAAACCAAATAATAAACCAATTTGAATTTTTATTATGTGCCAAGAAATTTTGATTTTTGCCCTAAATGAAAGTGTGCAATGATTGAGAAGCTGGACTCATATTTTGGAGAAGAGGGATTAAAGTCTTAGTCTGACAGTTCTGATTCACTTTTTCCATGCTTCATCTTAATCACTTCAGGAGAGTGCAAGGAAAGTTCCTTTAGTTATGTCATGGCTGATTCCCTACCTCGGCCATGTCAAGTTCAGCTGGTGTCCCTACTCTAATGACCTTGATGTTAACAGATGGAAAAATATTACGGTTAAATGCTTAAGCATGATTGTCAAGTTATCGAATCCTGTGAAGGTAGGCAAAAGCAGTAGTTTGCTATGGGTTATGAAGTTCGGAAAAAACCTAATATAGTATGCAATGTGCCAGTTTGAAAATGAACGGCTTAAATATGACAAACCATTGGCAGTAAACAATAAATGCATCTGTATTTAATTTCTTTTGAGCTTTCCAGGTGTAGTTAAGTGGATGTGAGATATTTCTTAAGCGACAGTGCTCAAAAATGTATTACTTTTTCCCTCAGAACAGGTAACATTGAAGTGGATTTATTTGAGTAAAAAAGGGCCTGTACGGAACGCAAAATTTGTTTTCGAAAGTTTGGTATGATCTCATTATAGACAAGTTACAAACAAACTTATTGTTGGTTTTTAGCCGGCTGATTGCTTTCAGCGTGGGCCGAGAGAAATCTGCTGTAGTGCATATTGTGTTAAATGATAATGTGTGTCTTTCAAAAATGGTGACTTGTAATAAACAGACAGGGAAGCAAAACAGAGGGGAGTTTATTCTTTTTTCCCCCTTGCGCACAAAGGGACTTCAAAAAGTGAATTTCAGACGATGTCCCCCACTAAGACCATTACACAGCATTGTCAGAAGAGAGTACATGTTGTGGTTTCCTGCAGAAACAGTTCTACTGCAGTACGGATAATGGCTGAAATACTGCATCAAATGGAAACAACTCCAAAATTGAAGTACACAGGACGACAGAATGATTCTTGTATGAGAAGCATCTAAATTGTAGACAGAGTCACAACAAATTGTAGTCTCATGTGGACCAAATGCAATTTTACATCCAGCTGTAGTGAAATGGTGCCATCAACTTAACAACGGCTACACATGCATGTCATGCTGACGGCGACAATGTCCAGGCAGTCGAAGAAATGATTCACAATAGTCACAGTTTTTCTGACAATCAGGACGTTCATGCATCAGTTCTTGAATGGCTCTGTGACCAAAGAGTAAATTTCTACCATAAAGAAAGTGAATGATTGATAGAATGTTTCAACCATTGTTTATGGACTGTTGGAAAATAGTGTTATGTATCTGTGTCACTTTGAAGTGTAATGCACCATTCAGTAAAAGCTACTGTGACTGTCATTATGATGTTTAACTTACTGTTTGAAATCCCTGTGTACTATAGTGCATTAAAAGTTTTGATCTTTATGTATATTTTCATTATCTCCCTCTGTTTTTTAGGAAATTTGAATCCTAGTCTCATATCTGCCCGAAGTTCAGGATTTGAGGCTTTACTGGAACATATAGGTCGTGAAACACAGCTGAGAGAGTCTGCTGCCCTCATGAACTTCTTACAGAATAGGGAAGAGGCAGAAGCTCGGCATTGGATGCAAGCTCAGCAGTATGACCAAGCTGTCCCCCTTCTTGAAAACATCTTCAGATTGCTCAATAAATTGTACACTGACAGGTATGTATAATTATCTCAAATACTAAACTCCTTTCTTACTGAAATCACTAAATGGAAGAGACTAGTCCAAAGATTCAAATGAAGAGTAGAACATTGAGTCTGCAGCTAGTAGTTAGTGTAGTAGTTAGTGGTGCAATTCATATTGAAGTCATGTTCATGTGTTCAGCTGGTGGTCAACTCGTATTACGTAGCTGGTAAACAGGGGTTAGATATACTATTGGGAAGTGAGCACAGCGTAACGATTATGATTAATAAAATAATAATACATGGAAAAAGGGTGAAATGGTCAACACAAAACTAAAATGAGGACTAAATTAAAGGAGGATGGTGATAGGAAAGATGGAATGAACAATGAAAATCAAGAAAGACAAATATTAACTGGGAATGATTTGTAAAGGGAGGAAATCATTGCAAAATTTTTGTAATTCTCTCCAGGAAATAGCAAAAACACAAGATGCACTAAAGAGAGTTTTCTGTCACAAAGTCCAAAGGGTGCAATATCTGAGGTATGGGGAGAGTGTTATCATTCTGATGTAAAAGTGTACTCCTAGTCTTCCATATACTACTCCTAGTTCTGTATATACAAATTAAGAGCTGTAGTTATAAAATTGTGGTTTATCTAAAATGGAAAAATGCAAATAAAATGTGAAGAAAAAAAGGTTAAACATATCGTGCGTAGGCACTTAAAATCTGCCATTGTATTTATTCATTTTTTAAAAACACTTATGGTGCTGGTCTCATAGATAGCTGCCATTACTTATGAACTGGCTGAAGTCTGTGGCTTTCAGGAAGGTCCAACTTGTGTGTAGAAATCTGTTGTTGGAATTTCAAAACATTGTTTGGTATATTGGTCTTTCTACTTCAACTCACTAATTTTCATATTGCTGGTGTCAAAATTAAATACACTATTAAACTTTATTTCAGTAGTTTTTATTCATAAAATTTTCTGAGGCTTCGAGCCACGTCCAGTCGTTTAAAATCTACAAGCTTTCGGCTGAGTTTTCCTCAGCCATTGTCAAGTGGTGACGCGTCTGGAAGCCAGAAAAAATTTTACTAGTATATATCGGCGTGAAACTATGCATTTGTATAGTAGTTTTTATTGCCAAAAATACATAAGCAATTATGTGTTCTTTCTGTTTGTATTTCCTTTACAGCCAGTTTATGCACTGTTATGAGATGTCCTTTCTGTCAGCCTTCTCTGCGAATTTTTTTTTTCATTTTCACCGCATACCACATACCTTCATCAGAATCATTCATATCAACACAGTCTGTAAAAATATTAACAATAAAGATATGCAGCAACTTAGCTCCAAACAAATCTAGACTTACACTATTTGCAGGCGACATGTAATCTGGACTATTGTCAAACATAGAGAGAATGCGACGGTCATCTAATGGCTACAAAGCAAGCAACAGTGACAAAGGCTTTAGTAGCGATGAACCAAATGTTGAGGGAGTCATGAATATATGTTCGATGCCAAGGAAAATCATTGTAACTGGCACAACCTAGTATCACATCTGCTGGAAATTTCCATTTCCTGCAGTCTCCGTAATGTTATGTCAGATGCACAATTAAGTATATGTGTGTGACACAATACAGGTTAGAGGAAAACTAAGTCTTCTGTTTCAACACTTTCATGTGTTCACTATTTTTTATCGGACACAGTGGTAGTAGTTTGTTTTAGGTGTATTTGCATTTTAAAAAAAACTTTGTGATTACCCTATGTTTTATTACACCCATTTTCAGCATGGAAGGAACAGAATCATTTTCCTCTGCACACGTTTCCCTTCAATTATGGTGCCTTGTGATCATAAGATAAATATAATGTTGCAGCTGTTGACAGTTTGAAAGAAGATGGTAAAAGATAATCTTCTCCGTTACAAATAAAGGGGAGCTGGGTCATAAATAATGATTTAAATTAACTACTATTTTTGTTTTTTAGCAGTTTTCAGAAAATATCTTTGCAAGTTATTTAGAAGCAAAAGTGCAGTGGTCATTACTTTTCAGATACACACACATCAAAAAAACTTTCACATCACACTGGTTCCCAGATCACCTGAAGATAGATGTTGACTGTGGCTATTGCATCACAGACACAGTCCCTTTGACTGTTCAGAGATGTCACTAAATTCGCCCAATAGCAGCACCTAGTAGATGGAGAGGGTCCAACAGTCCATGAGTTCCAGTCATTCCACCAGGAAGGAGGTACACGGCTCATGTTGTCTGTAGTTCAACCATGCCTAGACGGTCAACACCGTAGTTCGATCACATCCCCATTATTACTTTGTGCCAGGAAGGACTCTCAACAAGGGAAGTGTCCAGTTTCGGAGTGAACCAAAGCGATGTTGTTCGGACATGGAGGAGATACAGAGAGACAGGAACTGTTGATGACATGGTTGCTCATGCCGTCCACGGGCTGTTACTGCAGTGGATGATCGTTACCTGAGGACTATGGCTTAGAGGAACCCTGACAGCAATGCCACCATGTTGAATAATGCTTTCCATGCAGCCACAGGATGTCGTGTTATGATTCAAACAGTGCGCAATAGGCTGCATAATGCGCAACTTCACTTCCGACATCCATGGTGAGGTTCATCTTTGCAACCATGGCACCATGCAGTGCATTACAGATGGGTCTAACAACATGCCGAACAGACCGCTCAAGATTGGCATCATGTTCTCTTCACCGATGAGTGTCGCATATGCCTTCAACCAGACAATCGTTGGAGATGTGTTTGGAGGCAACCCAGTCAGGCTGAACACCTTTGATACACTGTCCAGCGAGTGCAGCAAGGTGGCTGTTCCCTGCTGTTTTGGGGTGGCATAATGTGGGGCTGACGTACACTGCTGGTGGTCATGCAAGGCACCGAACGGCTGTACAATACATGAATGCCATCCTCTGACCGATAGTGCAACCATATTGGCAGCATATTAGTGTGGCATTCGTTTTCATGGACAACAATTTGTGCCCCCATCGTGCACATCTTGTGAATGACTTGCTTCAGGATAACGACATCGCTCAACTAGAATGGCCAACATGTTCTCCAAGCATGAACCCTATCGAACATGCCTGGGATAGATTTATAAGGGCTGTTTATGGATGACGTGACCCACCAACCACTCTGAGGTATCTTTGCCGAATTGCCATTGAGGAGTGGGACAATCTGGACCAACAGTGCCTTGATGAACTTGTGGATAGTACGCCATGACGAATACAGGCATGCATCATTGCAAGAGGACATGCCACTGGTATTAGAGGTACCACTGTGTACAGCAATGTGGGTGACCAGCTCTGAAGGTCTTGCTGTATGGTGATACATCATGCAGTGTGTGGTTTTCATGAGCAATAAAAAAGGTAGAAATGAAGTTTATGTTGATCTCTATTCCAATTTTCTGCACAGGTTCCAGAACTCTGGGAACTGAGGTGATGCAGAACTTTTTTGGATGTGTGTCTTTAGATAGTTAAACTTTTGAGAAACTGCAAGCTCTTTGATGGATTCTGAAGTACAGATCATAACTTTATATTGTTCAATGATAGGAAGTGCTTTGCTTCAACTATATATAATTTGTCACAAATTGGTTCTGTCTGAAATAGATTACTTTCATTCGCATTTGCACACATACAACATTTATATTACAGTTGAAGTTTCTCAACATTGATTAATTTGTAGATTCTAATTATAAATCACTGTAGAAAAATAATCTTGTGAAGTTTTAAACAGTTGGCTGCGGTATGTTGTTTCCGTGCAGGCTCTTTGGTAGACAGTTGAAATGGCAGTGTATAACTTATGTAAAACTATGTCAAAAGTGCTACTTTTTATCAGTCCTCAAAATTGCGTTCATGTAGAGTTAAATATTTATCTATTTCTTTTTCTGATAGGTGATTTCAAAATGTTTAACAATGTTCTTTTATAGCTAACAACTGCACACATACAACCACTCATCTCTGCAGCAATACAACCTGCTGTCTCTGCCTTGGGATGACAGCTCCCCCCCCCCCCCCCCTCTCTCTCTCTCTCTCTCTCGGGGAGGGAGAGCTGTGAAGCTGAAGGAGGATTTATCTTAAGCGCTGCACAGCATATGAGGGAAAGGGGTTATTAAAAATTGAAGGGAAAGGATATGAGCTTTAAAGTTACTTGTAATTATGATCTGCACGTTAATCAGTTCATTTTGTGCAATCTTACCGCTTAGACAGCTGACATACTGTATAAATGGTATGAGGAGAAAGTGATTTAATTCATGCATAATAAATTAAAAAAAAAACACTTAAATAGACCTGTACTATATTTACTAAATAGCACTGGATAGCACTGTATGATCAGAAAACCTTGCAAATACGTCAATACCTGTGTCAGAAACAACATAAAAAAACCATCAGTATTCCAGCCAGCAAAGCTGGCCGTACACTCACTCCAACAGTAGTGGTGATCTGTGTTTAGTATGGGTGTGGGACTGAAATGAATAGTTGGTGGTAGGAGATATCAAATGTAATCCATGAAGAAATATCTAAATGCTTAAAGAAAGTTATAGTTGTGTTAAATTAAGTACGTAATGTATTCTTACCAGGATGATGATTTTATCAGTCATTCTTTTTTGCAAGCACACAAAACAACCATAGCTTCATATTGATATAGATGCTAATTTTCCATCAAAGTGAGTGAAGAAAGTAGACAATACTAATTAATACCGTATGTCATATCCCATACTGTGTCACATATTAATGCAGCTGATACATGTACACTATGTGATCAAAAGTATCCGGACACCAGGCTGAAAATGATTTGCAAGTTCGTGGCGGACTCCATGGATAATGCTGGGATTCAGTAAGTGGTTTTGGCCCACCCTTAGCCTTGATTACAGCTTCCACCCTCACAGGCATACATTCAATCAGGTGATTGAAGGCTTCTTGGGCAATGGCAGCCCATTCTTCATGGAGTGCTGCACTGAGGAGAGTTATTGATGTCGGTAGGTGATGCCTGGCATGAAGTCAGTGTTCCAAAAGATCCCAAAGGTGTTCTGTAGGATTCAGGTCAGGACTCTGTGCAGGCCAGACCAATACAGGGATGTTATTGTCGTGTAACCATTCTGCCACAGACCATGCTTTATGAAAAGGTACTCGTTGTGTTGAAAGATGCAATCGCCATCCCCGAATTGCTCTTCAACAGCGGTAAGCAAGATGGTGCTTAGTGTAGGCCTGTGCTGTGATAGTGTCATGCAAAACAACAAGGGATGCAAGACCCCTCCATGAGAAACACAACCACACCATAACACCACCGCCTGCGAATTTTGCAGTTGGCACTACACATGCTGGCAGATGATGTTCACCGGGCATTCACCATACCTACACCCTGCCATCGGATCGCCACATCGTGTCCTGTGATTCGTCACTCCACACAACATTTTTCCACTGTTCAATTGTCCAATGTTTATGCTCCTTACACCAAGCGAGGCATGGTCTGGCATTTACTGACATGATGTGTGGCTTATGAGTGGCCACTCAACCATGAAACCCCAAGTTTTCTCACCTCCCACCTAGCTGTCATAGTATTTTCAGTGGATCCTGATGCAGTTTGGAATTCCTGTGTGATGGTCTGGATAGATGTCTGCTTACTACACATTATGACCGTCTTCAGCTGTCGGCGGTCTTTGTCAGTCAACAGACGAGGTCAGCCTGTATGCTTTTATACTGTACGTGTCCCTTCACGTTTCCACTTCACTACCACATCGGAAGCAGTGGACCTAGAGATGTTTTGGGAGTGTGGAAATTATGTGTACAGACACATGACACAAGTGACGCCCAATCACCTGACCACGTTCGAAGTCCGTGAGTTCTGCGGAGCGCCCCATTTTGCTCTCTCACGATGTCTAATGACCACTGAAGTGGCTAATATGTAGTGACTGGCAGTAGGTGGCAGCTCAATGCACCTGGTATGAAAAACATATCTATTTGGTGGTGTCTGGATACTTTGGATCACATAGTGTTTGTAGTTAATAAGTGATTTTATTATTTTCTGTATCGCAGTTGCTCTTGAGAAAAAATACTTCCCTAAAAAAGGTAGGTTTGCTGATATACAGTGGACCGTTGTTGAGTGTTATTTTTATATGTATGGCACATATATTTTAAACAATGAAAAATCCGGGATGGAATGTAATAATATTATGAGAAGTCAAACAGTGGAAAATCCAGGCTGGAACATAATATTCTGAGAAGGAAAGTTGCTACTCACCATATAGCGGAGATGCTGAGTCGCAGATAGGTGCAACAAAAAGATTTTCACACTTACAGATTTCGGCCAGTGGCCTTTGTCATCAGTAGTAGACACACACACACACACACACACACACACACACACACACACTAAAAACTCATGCAGACGCAACTCACACACATGACTGCAGTCTCAGGCAACTGAAACTGCAGTGTGGTTTCAGTTACTTGAGACTGCATTCATGTATATGTGTGTGTGTGTGTGTGTGTGTGTGTGTACTATTGTTGACAAAGGCCATTGGACGAAAGCTATAAAAGTGAAAATCTTTTTATTGTGCCTATCTGTGACTCAGCATCTCCACTATATGATGAGTAGCAACTATCCTTTTCACAATATTGTCACATATATTTTATATCTTTTTCTGTTATGATCATTAATATCGGCATCAACAAAAATGGTTTTATGGAAGTTACATTTATTCACAGGCATCCAGCAGTCCTGTTGGCACTGTGTCGTCTTGTAGCATGCAGCCATGCAGCAGGAGAGTCTGCACGCCCTGAACGTTTTGCTGATTTAGCTTTGCATCGCTATGAAGCTGTAAGTGATATTGATTTGTTGCGTTTTTATGTACCACTGCTACAACTTTGTGTTCGGCTGTGGTGGGCACTTGGACGTGACAAAAGACCCCTGGAAGCAAGGTTAGACGACCTCCGTCGCCGTGGTATAAAAGTTGATGGATGTCCATCTCTTTTAGATGCTATTACAGAGTTTGACAGCAAAAAGTAACTAGCCTGTGCACTCTTACTTTCCTCATTTCAGAATACTTTTATCCCTAATGTGGTAATTATGTTTGCTCTTTTTTTCCAATTCAGATCCGATTTTATCAAGCAACACTTTTTTCTTTTAAAACTTATTTTTTATATTAGTTTTAGGATATATTGCAATTTTAGATAGGAGATTGGTGTACTGAAACACCAATAAAATGTTATTTGCTGATAGAAACTAAAATATGTTACCAGTTTCATAGGTATTATTCAGATACTCATTCATTCCTGGAAACACTACAAATGTGTGTCAATAATGGAATGTAGTTCATAAGTTTTTATTGGCAGCATTTTTGTAATGACATCCAGGCATTTGTTGATCATTTTAAAAAATAATTTTAGGTGAAAATCAGGAAGAGTTACCCAAGAGTATGTAATTGGGTTTAAGTAGTTTTATGTAAACTTGTTTTATTTTTTGCCTCCCAGTATTTTGAATCTCAATCATATTCTCACTTCTTTCTTGCCATAAGGGTTGAAGATAAAACTATTCCATCTGCATAAAAAATTGTTGCCTTTCATGCTGGATACTCTCTTAAGTTTAATCATTAAATTCTTCATGTACTGGTCATGATCGTGCATCTCATTCTTCTGTTCTGTACTATCTGATGCCGATTCTGTTGCGTAAAGCACTCATTTTAGTAATAGAAACGATTTCTTTATATAAGCAAAATATTCACTTGGAAAAGATCAATTGTACTATTGTATGTTTTAACATTTTATTCTGTTATCCTTTTGTTTGCACCACTTTTTACAAAGTTCCATTTTCATTCATTATCGTACATATGAATAACGACCTTATAGCGCTTGTTTGTATTGTTCTGACTGACTGTTAGATGTAATTACATGCTTTATTTATTTTTATAATTGATAAATAGTGTCAGTTGTTAAGCAAAAGTAATGTTGTTTTGCTACCATACTTATTTTAAACCAGTATTGTGAAATGGCTGTAGTTCTTGTACTCAGTATAGATATCCTAAACAATATGAAGAGTTGCATACTTTTTAGTTTTTTTAAGATATGTAATATCATTGAGTTCTGACTTACATATAGTATGCAGTCTTTTTTGTCAGGTAGCAGCTACAATCTACCATATGTAGGGTGATATGTTTTGTTACAGCATTATTATTCCTGTTGGCAGTAGTGATTGAAAATGAAATTATTGTTATCATAACATTTCCATGAAACCGTCTGCTTGACAAAATTAATAATTGTGATAACAAATCATTTTGCTCACTTGTTATGAATCTCTTAAGACTGTCTAGTCCTTACTCTTGTTGGGATCTAAAAAGATATGATATTATGCAGATACTGCAAATAGTGACTGTCAAGATATAGCTAAGTACCTGGCAAATCTGAGACTATGAAGAAAATAGCTTCCTGGAATCTAATTCTACTTTGAAAAAAGTACAGAATACGCAGAATAGCAACAGGTTGTGTGGTATTCGTATCCTAGAACTACTTTTCTGCTTTTCTGTGTTACCTGTAGAAATGTCTTTGTATTTCTTTGTATTTTTTTCACCACAAGGTATTTCTTTATTTGTCTCATGTAAATATTTTGTTACTGTTAACAGCTAATAATTGATTGAGAGCAGCTTTTAACCTACCCTGTTCCCTAGAAGGCACAATGTCAATCTTTTTCTGAGAATTTTACAGATCTGAAGTAGACTAGAAATGGAAATGTGGAATATGTCTCTTATTTGTGCTTTGATTTCTGTAAAGGACCTTTTGTGGTAAACATTTTGGTATGTGAACCACAAATTGGCTCATATGCTATCATTTTCATCATGGCTGGACATTTAAATGTGAAGTCGTAGAAGAATTCAGTCACATTGTATAGTCTTCCTCTGTGTTCGAAGTGTGAATGTCATATTGATTGTTCACTGCCTCATGTTAGTTAAAGTACTTAATATTGTTAAAAGTTACAAATTACAGCAGTGCAATATTATATATTACCAGTGTACTCACTGCATACAACTGGTTATGGGGGAGAGGGGAGGGGGCATTGAGTGACTGCTAGGCACTTGATTGCAGAGACTGGCAAGAAGAAATTTTTCCCATCTATTTTTGCAATTAACTACCCAGAATGTCATTCTGGTGATATTCAGGGAGTTTGACACTAATGCTGTCAACAAAATAAATATACTGAATTTTGTTACTTTAACTTGCATAAAACCAGCCAAATTAAGTGTGAAATTTGTAACTGTATTATTACAATACAGAGTATTGCTCAAAGCTAGTTACTCAAGGACAGATTGAGCTGAATGCAGCTCATTTTATCAATATGGTAACAAACTTGGTCATTCATGCAAACAAAATTTTTGGTTGCACATGTGAAAATGGTAGATTGCTAAACTTCAGTATTAATGTCAGAAGTACCTGCTTATTCTAATTGAGTAGCTGTTCTTAAATAAAAATTAGCAAGGTACCAGATTTCACAGTTAAATGAATTGCTTGCATTCTTAATTTCTTTCTTTTTGTTTTAAAAATGTAGAAAACTGCTTTTATAGAAATGCTCGACAGACATTAGTGTGAATAATGGTATTGTTTTAGGAGCTACAACCAAAGCAAATCATTTAGTTAATTTCACAGTTACCTTAGACTTTATCTGAATGCTTCAGTTAACACATCAGTTGTCATTGTACAAAATTTCTAAGATGAATAGGTCAAGATTTTTGTATTAATAGAAAGCTTTTTTGTTGACTCATAAAGTATTTACCAAGAGAAGTATTTTTGTGAACATGAGGTAGCACTGTAGCAAAAGAAACATAATGAAGCAAATGGTTGCAATTTGTGTACTTGCTTTTGTGTGAGGTAAACAATATTTATCTAAAGCCTAACTAAATGTACTCAGTGAAACTGTTTAATTTTATGTTAATGTTTATATATTGTCATGTTCAATTTCTTCTCTGTAGCACTACCCACCAAAGCCTCCTTCTGTTCATCACATTGACTGCCATATGCTTAGTGATGGATGTTTCATGGTCATGCCAGGTGAGGCACACATTACGGCGTGAAGCTCTGCTTTTGCTGCCGGTGGCTACATGCTATCAGGCATGCATTTCTGCCATGGCCACCGGTGACCACACAGCAGTCAATGTGTTAATTACATGTGTTATTTGTCAAGTAATAGACATACATGAAGTATTTAAAGAGAAAAGGCAGCTGCTAAGATTAAAAAACACTACCAGGCACTCATAAATGATCAAGAATTTGTTACACCAACTCAGTTTGTAATAGTTGTTACATTTCACAATTGTTCCACTGCTTTTCTATGAAATTAAATAGGCTTTCTGTCGAGAAGAAAAATGGAATTCAGAAAGCTATACAGCAGCAAATAATTTTGTACTGAATAATGGGAAAGCAATTATCAGTATATTTTGGATGCCTGAGTGGCACACATTCAGTTCTGAGTTTAACATGAGCAAAGGAAATTGGGGAATAATTATGATAAGTTAGCATACTTTGTATCTCAGACTGAATGAATTCTGATGAATAAGTTACCATACCACATACAAAGGAACCTGATAATAGCTGAATAATGTATACAGTGTATAAATTTATGTCCAAAGTCAGGTATCATAGGCATCTCATTCTATAGTTTGTAACTAGAGGCCTGCACAGATAAGAAAAATGTTAGCCACATTGCATCCACAAGTTCCTTACCTGCATTTGCAAGTCTTACCTGCAATTGCAGCTATTAAAATATTATAAACCACTTTAATCTATTTGGTACATTGAAGCTGGACCTCATAATTCACATTTTATTTACTAAGAATGTAGTGGCCACTCGTGACATAGTCATATAAGAATCTTTATACATTCCCCAAGTTACCACTGTCAACTGTTTTTACAGAAATTGATTTTGCAAAACATTCAGCAAAAGATTCCTTCAACATTGGGAAGTCTAGTAAAGTTGTGTTAAGAGTTGTCGTCACTTCTTGCATAATATTTAGTGTTAGCCATATAGCCTATTTATCAAATGTTAATATACATAGTTTTGTGTACCTGTAAATATTTTAGAAATAAACATTGATTTTAAACCAAATGTTACTTATCTCAAATGGGTAAATAATAATAATAATAATAATAATAATAATACTTAGTGTGTGTGTGTGTGGGGGGGGGGGGGGGGGGCGTGCATGCGTGTGTGTGTGTGTGTGTGTGTGTGTGGCATAATTTAGAAGGGCTTTTGACTGAAAGCATACTTGTTTAGTAGTCTTCTTGTTGTTCTGTCTCCGACCCAGTATCTCCAGTATGTGGTATCAGTCTATCCTGTTTGTTTTGTAATGTTGTCATTTTTCCATCCAGAATTTTCAGTTGAGGATGAGGATAATTTAAACAGTAATAATCACTCTTACAGGATGCTTGTAAGACAAAACCAGATAAACATTGTAATCTTGATGCTGTGTTTGAAATTTAAAGAACAAAGTAATTATTATCAAACAACAGAAACTCAAGGTTGGAATATCAACAATATTAGGAAAAAGATAGCTTGCTACTCAGAGTAAAGATGACTTGTTGAGCTGTAGACAGGCACAATGAAAATACTGTTACACATTATAGCTTTGAGCCAAAGCCTTCTTCAGTAAAGAAAAAAACACACACACACACACACACACACACACGTATTCACACAAGCCAGCACTCGCCATACACACATGATCACTACCATCTGCAGCTCTGACATTACGGATATTTGCAAATATGCCCATGCATATCTGTATAGATGCAGTCTCTTATCCACAAAGCTAATACTACTGTGGATATCCACATCTGTGCAGACCTCTACCTGTAATTTATGAATTCTGAGCAACATATATAATTTACAGTGCCTCTAACTTTAAAAACAAACTGTCACAGGAGTCTGTATTTAACTTACAGAAATTTTCTGCATTACATTGCATATGGAACTCGCAGCGAGCTGAAGTCATATAAGATTTTCTTGTCTTGTCATTGCTACTTGAAAATATTGTATAACAGCATGAGTTTTTACATTTTTTGGAATGATTTTATGTAGTGTGTTGAAGTAATGACACTCATGTGTTTCCATTGAATTTAAATTGATATTTATTATTGTATTGTATTTCAATGATTTGTACTGTTTGGCTGTAACAGTTATAAATTGTACAGTGGCAAACTGAAAAGAATTTTTTTTGTTAATGTCTTGTTATTTCTGCTTGTTGAAGTGTTCCTGTGTGGGCATCAGTGGCACCTTTGTCATGGTGGTGTCCTTTTGCCATATCTAACGACAAAGCTTGGTGTGTTGTGGTTTCTTGAATGATTCTTGTCCAGTTAGCTGACTTTTCAGAAATTGTGCTTTTACTGCTTCGTAATGTATAATTAACTGTGCCGTGTCAGAACTTGACATCATGTATGTGATTTCCACTAGAGAATTTGTTTTATTGAACTGATTTGTTACACATGACTGATTTTATGAATTGTAGGTACAAATTTTATTTCTAAATGTACATTATTGTATTTCAATTGCATTCAGTTTGAAGATTGTGTTCTTATATTATCTGAAGTGTTGATAATTATATAATAAATGTTAGTGGTGGCTTTGAAATTCTGCTTATGGTCACTCTGGAAATCCCGCTATTAATCCTGAATTTCTAGCTAAGTACAAGAGTTACGACACTTGCAGTCAGCAAGCTTCTCTCCAGTATAAGTTCATTCTACAGCTGATTGAAAGTTCTGTCCTGAAGCGTAATGTTTGGTTCTCTTTTGTACACCTCTCTCTCTCTCTCTCTCTCTCTCTCTCTCTCTCTAACTCACAGATACAGACAGACATTCAGGAGTGGTAATAGGACTAGAAGGATTTCTTGGTGGTGTCATGTATCATACACTGTAAAAACCCATTTTCACTTTCCTGCATTTTATGTTTTCCCACTTTGTACATTAATTTTGTTAGCCCCAACAGAAGTTCTGTACTCTCAATACAATGCTTTCATGTCACTACTGATTTTGTGTCACAACATTTCCTACATTTTAAGTTTTCTTTGGCGTTATCACAACGTTTAGCACTGAATTTCCTACAAATTTCTGCCAAAAGTGCATTGTATTCGTGCTCGAAGCTGGCCTCAGAACAAAGTAGAAAATGCACACTATATACAAAGTTATCAATCATGTAACATAGTTTTAGCACGATAAGCAAGATTTTCATTGTTGGCATGTTGGGTCATGGATGCTTGTATTATAGGCTGGAAGAGTGGGAAAGTATGCTGAATCAGTGCCTTAACAATGATCACTATCTGGCGTTAGTGACTCTAGGAGCAGCCTTCCTTCTGGTCATTGTGTTGTTTTACAACAGCTTTAATTTAATTTCACATTAATTTATACAATCATGTTTGTATAATAAAGAAGGAAAAATCTGTATGTAATGGGGAGGGGGAGGGGGGGGGGGGGCACACAAGCACTCAGCCATTGCCTGTGTGGTTATGAAGGCATTGGCTGAGTGGTAACACACACAAATATGCGCTTCCTTTTTCATTCCGATCGTGTCCAATGGCATAAATAAAACATAGATCAAAAGCCTTTCATGAAGCCACATTAAAAAGATAGTCATTTTCTAATGTGAGATTTATTATTGATAACCATTATAAAATTATGGTAAATAACACAATATTGGTTAAAACATTAAAGTTGGCAGTATTTGTACGCCTTTTTTGTGACAGTTCACTGAAGAGTGTAAAAAGGGGCTTTTATTCCATGCTGTTCCTAACTTATGGTTTCCACAATACATGCATTTTATCTAGTTGCAGCTATTACAAATGATATACCTTACATTGAGTTAACACACAATTGAGCCAAAACATTGCGAACACTGCCCATCACAACAGTTAATGTCACCTGGTGGCATTGCGGGCATATGATGTGGTAAGGAAATTATAGAAGTGGAACATAGGCATAAGGAAAATCATCGTATCAACATACAGTTCTGAAAAACATTCAGTTGATATAAGCGATTTTAATAAAGGGTAGACTGTCATCGCCTGCTGCCTAGAAAGAATAGCTGAGAAATGTAACGCTGGTTGACCCTTCCTATGCTGCTGCTGCTGCTGCTGCTGCGGGCATTTACGAAAAGTGGCTGAAGGATAAATAAACTATGAGTAAACAACAAGGTGCTGGGTGTCCCCACCTTAGTATATGAAGCGTTGGTCAGTTGTTTATCCTCTCTGTAAAGCAAACTAGGCGGTGATCTGTGGGAAATGTTAACAACACAGTACAGTGCTAGTGTGGATCCAAGTGTTTCAGAGCATAGAGCTCAGTACACATTACCGAACTTGGGGTTCTACATGAGACAATCCCTTTGTGTTTCCATACTGACTCAGTGACATTCCCAATTGCAACTGCAGTGGGGTCTTTGAGATTGGATCACAGACCACTGGAAATGTGTTGCCTGGTTGGATTAATCGTGTTTTTTGATACGCTAGTTCCGTGGTTCTGCCCAGATTGATTGCACATGCTAGCAACTTCATGTGCATTACGTCTAACTTCGCTTTTTTCTGAGATGATTCCAAGTGCTTTAACTTCTTAAGTGGTTGGTACACTGAATCATCTCAGGAGAAAGCTAAGTTAGATGTAATATGGTTAAACACCCCGTAATAAGTAGGCTAATTAACTAGGTGATATTGTCTCTTTTAATGGTACTTATCTGGAAAACTTATAGATGACAATAGTGATTGTACTTTGAATTAACATAGGTGGGGATGTTTGGCTGAATCCAACTCAGCAATCCTGCACTAACCATCTTAATAAAGTGTTAGTTTCTAGCTCTTTTCCAACAATTTGCATCAATAATACAGGGAGAGCACAAAGTCTTGCCCTGATTATAACAGTTTATTACAGAATAATCATTTGACAAAATAATTTACATTTGATGCCGTTACATAGGTTAGTGTTACTATTTTTTTATTTATTTTATTTTTATTTATTTATTTTAAAAAGACCACTTACGTTAGTAAACCTCAACGTGTACACCCTTGGTTGCTCGGAGAATGTCGAGGCAGTATTCCAGTTCCTGCCAGGTGTTAAGTAAAATGTGTTCTGTCACAGTACCCACAGCAGCTTGTATCCTAGCCTTCAGTTCGTCTACGTCAGCAACTGGTGTGACGAAGACACTGTCCTTGATATAGCCCTAGAAAAAAAAGAGTGAAGGGGCATAATGTCTGGAGAGAGGAGTAATGTCCGGATCGGTGGATTGGAAGGAACGGTCCAACACCCTGACCACCTCGCTCTCCAGACATTATGCCCCTTGACTTTTTTTTTCTGGGGCTATATCAAGGACAGAGTCTTCATCACACCAGTTGCTGAGGTCAACAAGCTGCTGTGGGTATGTGACAGAACACATGTTACGAAACACCTGGTGGGAACTGGAATACTGCCTCGACATTCTCCGAACTACCAAGGGAGAACACATTGAGGTTTAGTAATGTAAGTGGTCTTCAAAAAATTAATAAATAGATAAAATAATAAAAAAAATAATCAGGGCAAGACTTTGTGCTCATCCTGAATATTGGTAATAGAACAAGCAGTTTTATAGTTCAATATACTTTCTTATGCAGCACTAATGATAACCATCAGTTAATGAAATCTACATCTACATTTATACTCCGCAACCCACCCAACGGTGTGTGGCGAAGGGCACTTTACGTACCACTGTCATTACCTCCCTTTCTTGTTCCAGTCGCATATGGTTCGCAGGAAGAACAACTGCCAGAAAGCCTCAGTGCGCGCTCGAATCTCTCTGATTTTACATTCGTGATCTCCTCGGGAGGTATAAGTAGGGGGGAGCAATATATTTGATACCTCATCCAGAAACGCACCCTCTCGAAATCTGGGCAGCAAGCTACACCGCGATGCAGAGCGCCTCTCTTGCAGAGTCTGTCACTTGAGTTTGCTAAACATGTCCGTAACGCTATCACGCTTACCAAATAACTCTGTGACGAAATGCGCCGCTCTTCTTTGGATCTTTTCTATCTCCTCTGTCAACCTGACCTGGTACGGATCCCACACTGATGAGCAATACTCAAGTATAGGTCGAACGAGTGTTTTGTAAGCCACCTCCTTTGTTGATGGACTACATTTTCTAAGGACTCTCCCAATGAATTTCAACCTGGCACCCGCCTTACCAACAATTAATTTTATATGATCATTCCACTTCAAATCATTCTGCACGCATACTCCCAGATATTTTACAGAAGTAACTGCTAGCAGTGTTTGTTCTGCTATCATATAATCGTACAGTAAAGGATCCATCTTTCTATGTATTCGCAATACATTACATTTGTCTATGTTAAGGGTCAGTTGCCAGTCCCTGCACCAAGTGCCTATCCGCTGTAGATCTTCCTGCATTTCGCTGCAATTTTCTAATGCTGCAACTTCTCTGTATACTACAGCATCATCCGCGAAAAGCTGCATGGAACTTCCGATACTATCTACTAGGTCATTTATATATATTGTGAAAAGCAGTGCTCCCATAACACTCCCCTGTGGCACGCCAGAAGTTACTTTAACGTCTGAAGACATCTCTCCATTGAGAACAACATGCTGTGTTCTGTTTGCTAGAAACTCTTCAATCCAGCCACACTGCTGGTCTGATATTCCGTAGGCTCTTACTTTGTTTATCAGGCGACAGTGCAGAACTGTATCGAATGCCTTCCGGAAGTCAAGGAAAATGGCATCTACCTGGGAGCCTGTATCTAATATTTTCTGGGTCTCATGAACAAATAAAGCGAGTTGGGTCTCACACGATCACTGTTTCCGGAATCCGTCTTGATTCCTACAGAGTAGATTCTGGGTGCCCAGAAATGACATGATACACGAATAAAAAACATGTTCTAAAATTCTACAACAGATCGATGTCAGAGATATAGGTCTATAATTTTGTGCATCTGCTCGACGACCCTTCTTGAAGACTGGGACTACCTGTGCTCTTTTCCAATCATTTGGAACCTTCCGTTCCTCTAGAGACTTGTGGTACACGGCTGTTAGAATGGGAGCAAGTTCTTTCACGTACTCTTGTGTAGAATCGAATTGGTATCCCGTCAGGTCCAGTGGACTTTCCTCTGTTGAGTGATTTCAGTTGCTTTTCTATTCCTTTGACACTTATTTCGATGTCAGCCATTTTTTCGTTTGTGCGAGGATTTAGAGAAGGAACTGCAGTGCGGTCTTCCTCTGTGAAACAGCTTTGGAAAAAGGTGTTTAGCATTTCAGCTTTACGCGTGTCGTCCTCTGTTTCAATGCCATCATCAGCCCAGAGTGACTGGATATGCTGTTTCGAGCCACTTACTGATTTAACGTAAGACCAGAACTTCCTAGGATTTTCTGTCAAGTCGGTACATAGAATTTTACTTTCAAATTCACTGAACCCTTCATGCATAGCCCTCCTTACATTAACTTTGACATCGTTTAGCTTCTGTTTGTCTGAGAGGTTTTGGCTGCATTTAAACTTGCAGTGAAGCTCTCTTTGCTTTCGCAGTAGTTTCCTAACTTTGTGGTTGAACCACGGTGGGTTTTTCCCAACCCTCACAGTTTTACTCGGCACATACCTGTCCAAAACACATTTTACGATTGCCTTGAACTTCTTCCATAAACACTCAACATTGTCAGTGTCGGAACAGAAATTTTTGGTTTGATCTGTTAGGTAGTCTGAAATCTGCCTTCTATTACCTTTGCTAAACAGATAAACCTTCCTCCCTTTTTTTATATTCCTATTTACTTCCATATTCAGGGATGCTGCAACGGCCTTATGATCACTGATTCCCTGTTCTGCATTTACAGAGTCGAAAAGTTCGGGTCTGTTTGTTATCAGTAGGTCCAAGATGTTATCTCCACGAGTCAGTTCTCTGTTTAATTGCTCAAGGTAATTTTCGGATAGTGTGCTCAATATAATGTCACTTAATGCTCTGTCTCTACCACCCGTCCTAAACGTCTGAGTGTCTGTCTATATCTGGTAAATTGAAATCTCCACCTAAGACTATAACATGCTGAGAAAATTTATGTCAAATGTATTCCAGATTTCAGTCTTAAGTTTCTGAGAAACCCTAATACAAACCGGCATAGGCAGAACGATACCTCATCATTGAATAGGATTTTGTTTGTGAAAAATCCCAAATTTATCACCTGATTATGGATTCAGTGACTCTGTGATCAACAAATTCTAATATATTAGAAGGCTTAAGACTTTACAGATTACCATATTACTCACATTTCTCTGTTTTTCATAAGATAAAAAGCGCTAACACTGTCTTTTGTCAATGTATACTTCAACTCAGATCGATATAACAACAAACTCAGCAATATAGTGTTTATCCTTTTTTAATGTCATCCACGTATGTGAATCCCTCTTAATACAGTTTTATTTTCTGACTCAACAGTATTTTTAAATGCCTCTTCTTTAAAAAAAAAAGTTTCACTGCACTATTTTCTTCATCTCTTTAGTTAACATTTCTTTTCATTATCATCATTACAGTAAAGAAAATTATTAGAAAGCAAAGACCAACTCTTTGGTATAATCTTTCCAAAGTTCATTTTCAGTAAAGAATAGGAACATATTTTTGTGGTCTGGTCTTGACCTAATATTTTCTTATTTCTATGATGTTATTATCTTCACTTTTAAACTGATCAAAATCAAGGATGACATCTCTATAGAAAAAGGAACTTATAAGTTGGATGTCTAGTTTTAAATTGAGATAGCAAAATTTTATTCAGCGAAGTACATTATACACCAATAAAACTGTAGACGAGTGCCATTGTTTCCGAAACCTATTATTTGTTTGGCCTATATATAAAAAAGCAAAGACCAATTTTTTGGACGTAATTCTAATTTCTTATGTATTTTTTTGCATTTTTGCACCACCATGGATCCTTGCTCCTTCCATCTGTGTCAATACAGAAAAGTTTCCTTATCTCTAGCCAGATCCTAGTCCCACATATTGTTCCTGCATTGCTGCTTGGCTCATGAAATCCCCCCTAATGGCCGTACCATCAAATTGCCCATCTCTGGTTGCCACCCCTCCTTCCACAATGACCTCCACCTGTTCAGATTCCGCCAATCCTTATCCCTCACCAACATAGTCTTGCAAAACCATATCAACCAAGCCCAATCCTCCTTGCAGTACCTTCTCTCCATCCACAAAATTCTCCTGCTATGTAATCCCAAATTCCTGGAACCCATAACACACATTGAAACTCTTGCTCTGCAGGAACTTCAGCTACATGCAAAACGCAACCTCAAAAAGCTCTCCATCCTGCTCACTTCCTACTCCCGCCTCGGAATACCACTGTCCACCACTTCTACAACAATCTCCAAACCTCCCCCATGCCCCCTCATAGCTGACACACCCTGTCTCACAGACCTACTACATTTACCCCACCCTCCAAAACTCCCTCCCACCACCACCACACAGAACTCAAAACCTAAACAAACCCGCAACACAGTCATGAACCTTTCCTCCAGAAGCCTTAGTCCCACAGAAATATCAGTCCCTTCCAAAGGCCTCACATTTTGGCCCACTCCCAAATTCAACCATGCAGGACTAGTTAAAGACCTTCTCTTCTTCTCCCAATCCCCACAGTGGAAACACTTTTTCACCACCAACCCGACCAATCAGACTCAACCAAAGACCATTATTGAACCTTGCCTAACTCAGTTCACTCCTCCATCCAACCGTGATAAACACCCCTGCCTCCAAACCACCCCCTGTTAACTTTCCAGAATTTCTTATCCTTGAACCTTGCTTCACCATCATTCCCCAAATCTCTCAACATGCATATTAACCTTGCATCCACAGAAAGAACTGCAGTCCACCATCTAAAAACTGATCCCGATCTTATAATCCTACCTGCAGACAAAGGCTCCACCATCGTAGTTTTGAACCAGAAGGATTATGTGGCAGAAGGACTCCGTCAGCTGTCAAATACTTCCACCTACAAACCATGCCACACTGATCCCCTTCCAGCAATCCAGCAGGATCTCCAGTCACTACTCAAATCCTTAGGCCCATCCCAGAACCTCTCTCCAGAGTCCATCACTCTACTTACCCCTACCACTCCCCGCACTCCATTCTTCTACATGCTTCCCAAAGTCCATAAACCAAACCACCCAGGACACTTCATTGTGGCCAGTTACTGTGCCCCCACTGAGAGAATCTCTGCTCTTCTAGACCAGCACCTTTAACTTATTACCCGGAACCTATCCTCGTATATAAAAGATACCAACCATTTCCTCGACCGACTCTCCACAGTTCCTTTCCCTTTACCACATGGTGCCCTTCTTATCACTATTTATGCCACCTCCCTGTACATTAACATTCCTAATGTCCATGGCCTTACTGATATCGAATACTACCTTTCCAGACGCCCTATGGATTCCAAACCAACAACCTCCTTCCTAGTCTCCATGACCAACTATATCCTCATGCACAATTACTTCTCCTTTGAAGGCATTACCTACAAACAAATCCGCGGTATGGCTGTGGGCACCCGCATGGCACCATCCTATGCTAACCTATTCATGGGCCATCTAGAGGAATCCTTCCTAAAAACCCAGAATCCTAAACCCCTCACCTGGTTCAGATTCATTGATGACATCTTTGCTCTCTGGATTGAAGGTGAAGACACCTTATTCACATTCCTCCAGAACCTCAACAACTTCTCCCCCATTTGCTTTACTTGGTCCTGCTCAACCCAACGAGCCACCTTCCTAGATGTTGACCTCCACCTCAGAGATGGCTACATCAGTACCTCCGTCCATATCAAACCTACTGACCACTAGCAATACCTCCACTTCGACAGCTGCCACCCGTTTCATACCAAGAAGTCCCTTCCATTCAGCCTAGCCACCCGCGGTCGTCGCATCTGCAGTGACGAGCAGTCCCTCTCTAAATACACCGAGGGTCTCACTGAAGCCTTCACTGACCGTAACTATCCTCCCACCCTTTTACAAAAACATATCTCCTATGACTTATCTTTCCAGTCTCCCACCATCTCCCAAAGTCCCACAGTCCGGCCACAGAGGAGCATTTCCCTCGTAACTCATTACCATCCGGGACTGGAGCAACTGAATTACATTCTCCGCCAGGGTTTTGATTACCTCTCATCATGCCCTGAAATAGACCTAGATCCTCCTACCACCACCTACTCCAGTCCGGTCACTAACATCACCTATCCCATCAAAGGCAGGGCTACCTGTGAAACCAGTCATGTGATTTACAAGCTAAACTGCAACCACTGTGCTGCATTCTATGTAGGCATGACTACCAACAAGCTGTCTGTCTGCATGAACGGCCACCGACAAACTGTGACCAAAAAACAAGTGGACCACTCTGTAGCTGAACACGCTGCCAAACATGATACCCCTCATCTCAATTACTGCTTCACAGCCTGTGCCATACGGATCCTTCCCACCAACACCAGCTTTTCTGAATTGTGCAGGTGGGAACTTCTGTGCAATACATCCTACGTTCCCGTAACCCTCCTGGCCTCAACCTTCGTTAGTCACTTTCCTCATCCATCCAGCCCCCTCCCTGTTCCCATTCCAGCACTTTACAGCCGTCGTTTCACAGCCACACCTAGTCTTTTAATTTCTTTTTGTTTTTATTTCTCTCCTTTCTGCTACTTACCCCTTCCCCCTTCCGCACCTTCTCTCCTGCCCTCCGTCTAAACTGCAACACTTCACTGTCCGCCACTCCCACCATACTATTTCTCCCCCTCCCCACCCCAGCCTCCTCCTTACCCCCACCCAATCGCCACTCCCATCATGCACTGGTGCTGCTGGTGACAGTGTAGTTTCAGCTCTCTGAGACAGCAGGAGTGTGTGTAAGTTGCACTTGCATGAGTGTGCATGTGTGTCCACTGCTACAAAGGCCTTAATGGCCGAAAGCTATGATTGTGTGAATCTTTTTATTGTGCCTATCGCCACTCAGCATCTCCGCTTTATGGTGAGTAGCAACTTCCCTTCTCTTGTATTATTGCTATATATAAAAAATAAATACTACTAGTGCCACCGCCACTTGAACCCTCGACTTAACATGTAAATAAAGCTCAACGTCTTCAGATGTTGGCGTCTGGTTACAACTTCATCCCAATAGTGTTACAGAACACTCTGACACATGTCACAGATTTCTCTAAGTGAATGCTAGTGCTGAACATAATTTAAAGGTTCCTTTAATGAAATCCTCAATAAGGGAATCACAAAAAAATTTTATCCATATTAGGGCAATCTGTACCACTAATTTTAACTTCCGTAACTAACTGGTCCCTGGTTGGAAAAATGTACAGCAGTTGAGTTATTTCAAAATACTCAGTGCAGCCTCCACAAACAAACAGAATAACTTACTATCAGAAAGCACTGTCTCTCTCGAGAAGGTTCTGTACACCAGTTCAATAACATGGAACCAAAATCAGACCCAATGCTGATTACCAATAATTCTATGATCAAACACTTCCCAACAACAAACTGAATAGTCAGAGTTCAGTGGTGCTTATAACATAATTACTTAATTGACAAACTCAAATTTATGATTATTTTGAATCTTATCAGAGTCCTGACATTAACAAAGTATTAGTAGAACCCGGGCTAAAATCTTATTAGCTTAGCCTCAGCCACTTTAAGAACCCCATTATCAACAGGTAGTCAAACTAACAAGTTGACTTATGTGATCTCTTTGCCTTACCAGATTGTGTCTTTTTTAGGGTGCAAAAACAACCGAGCTCATAAGCAGCCATGTCATAACCTTCAAACACTAATTTAAAGAAAAAAGTTAAAAGCGAGTCCATCTTAAGCCCAATCGATGGAAGGAAAGAGAGCTAAAAACAAGGAATTTTTATTGGAGAAAGCTCCATAAAATGCTCGATAGTGACAGCTGAGGTCCCGAACCAAAGAGTAAATGTCCTTTGCCATATTTCTACAACAGATAAAAAGTAAAACAGACTGACAGCCCGCACACAATTTGCTAAAATTGCTGATAACTCAGACAGCAAACATACATTAGAACATAAGAGGTTAAAAAAAAGGGCATTCGGTCAGGAAATGCTGAACCGTCAGAGGTTGATGACAGTAAGTACAGAGTGGTGGGGATCGCCACTTATCAAATACCAATGGCTAAAAAGACAGTGTCCAATACGCAACCTAGCTAAAATGATTCCTCCCAATAAGAGGGCCGAGAAGACATTGGCCAAGCCACTGGGAGAGCTTTAATTCCTTAGAGCTTGTTCCTGTGAAGAGAAGACAGTGGTGTTGCCAAAGTGACACCACCAGCTGACAGGCGGCAACATGGAGATCATCCGAAGGAATGGAAGAGCTAGCAGGCTGAGGTAGGAGGACTGAAGCCTTGACAGCAGTGTCGGAAGCCTCATTTACCTTCATATTGACATGACCAGGAACCCACATTAACATCACAGTAGCTCCCACAACAACAAGCAACTGGAAGCTTTCTTGGACCTGTTGCACTAAGGGATGGACAGTGTACAGCACACAGAGACCCTGAAGGCCACAGAGAAATGGAGCCTATGACACAATTAAAAAGCCTGTGCCACCTTATGCACTGATTGGCCTGATAGAGGGCAAAGAGCTCCGCTGTAAATATTTAGAAGTGTTCTGGAAGCCAATACCAAAAATGGTCAGTGCCAATGACAAAGGCACACCCAAGATCACGGTCAACCTTACAGCCATTAGTGTACAAGAAGATGCTTTCTCTAAATTGTTTACGAAGGTCGAGAAACTTACGGGTAATAGATTAAATCTGTAGTAGTTTCCTTGGGAAGTGAATGACGTCCAAAATGAAAATGGGCTGTCGCACAAAGCCAAGGCAATGAAGGATACACACCCGTTGAAAACATGACATGTAGTGTGAAGTTAAGCTGCCAGAGCAGTGGCCGAAAGGGAATTCTGGGAGGTAACAGAGAAGAAGGGCACACTCCATAATGGCAGTCAAGGGAGTCATTGAAAAAGAGGGCACAGGGTGAGTGCCCAGGCTTGGCAGACAAGTGGCATGCATATCCACTGAGGAGAACATCATTATGGTGGCAGTTTGGCAGCTTCTGCGTAGAGACTCTCAACTGAGCTAGTGTAAAAGGTGCCAATGGCCAAATGTATTCTGCAATGGTGGGTTGTATTAAGATGGACAGACTGCCGATGAATAAACGAAACACCCATAGCCTAGTTTCGAATGGACAGGGGATTGGTAGAAACGGAGGAGGGTGATCTGATCCACTCTCCAGGAAGTACCGCTGAGGACACGTAGGACGTTAAGGGACTGGGTACAGTATATGGCCAGATAAGACACGTGGGAGGATGAAGAAAGTTTTCCATCAAGCATAAGCTCCAAGAATGTCATAGTTTCAGTGAATGGAAGAGCAACAGGTGCAAGATGTAAAGACAATAGAAGAAACCCACTGCATTGCCAGAAACTCTTACACTGTTTTGTCAGTGGAAAAGTGAAAGCCATTGTTGATGCTCCATGAGTGAAGACAATTGATACATCGCTAAAGATGCCGCTCATGAAGACAAGCCCATGGAGTACCGTAATGGATCGCAAAGTCGTTGATGAAAAGCAGCTGGAGATGCCTGGTGGGAGACAGGACATTAATAGGGTTAATGGCTATAGCAAAGAAAGCGATGCTCAAGACAGAGCCTTGAGGTACCCCATTCTCCTTGATAAAAGTGTCCAACAAGGCTGAGTTCACACATACCTTGAAAACACAGTTTATAAAAATTCCTGAAGAAAATGGGGCAGGTGGCCTCAGAAGGCCCAGTTGTGTAGAGTACAGAGGATACCAATCCTCCAGCAGGTGTTCTCCAAATCAAAAAAACATGGGCACAGTCCGGTATTTCCACAGAAAACCGTTCATGACATGGGTTGGCAAAGTGACAAGATGGTCAATTGCAGAATGGCGCACTCAGAATCCAAATTGTGCAATGGTTAGTAGATTGCAAGACTCTAGTCACCACTCAGTGGGCCATGAATCATACATTTCATCACCTTGCAAACACCGCTGTGAGAGAAATGTGGCAGTAGCTAGAAAGAAAGTGTTCATCCTTACCGTGCTTAGGCACAGATACGACAGTGGCTTCACACCAGCCATCAGCCCAAATGCGATTGTTCGTCTGGAGAAGAAAGTGCTTGTTCACAAGACACAGGTGCTGCAGCATCTGAATGTGAACATCGTCCGGCCCCTGGGGCAAAAGATCAGGATGAAGTGAGAGCTTGGGCTGGCTCCCTCATAGTAAAGGTGGCATTCTAGCATTCATGATTCTGAGAGAAGAACAGTATCACCTGAACTCCCTTCACATATTTCCGAGGGTGGAAGGTGTGGTGATACTGGTCGGAGCTTGAAATCTCTGCAAAATTGTGGCCTGAAGTATTGTAGGTAGCAAGAGGGTCCTCAATGACATCATCTGCTATGGTCAGGCAGGAAGTCTGGGAATGGACCTTGATCCCAGAGAGCCAATGGAGGTTTGCCCCACACGACAGAAGAGGGAATGAAAGTTTTAGAAGAACTGGTAAATAAAAACCAGCTAGTCTTTTAGCTATCCTGAAGAATGTAGTGACACTGTGCATGCAACTGTTTATAATGAATACAGTTTGCCATCATAGGATGTTGGTTAAAAATGTGGAGAGCATGTCTCCGCCCACAAATCACGTCACAGCACGCCTCAGTCCACCTGGGCAGCACGCCTCAGTCCACCTGGGGACTGGGACAGGGTAAGGTAAAGACAAAGTGAGAGGTACAGAACATTCTGTGGCGCTAAGGATAACGTTGATAAGTTACTCTGGTCACCACAGCTGGGGAAATTTCGTTCATCATAGGTTGCCAGAGAGGAGTAAAGCCTCCAGTTGACCCTAGAAAACTGCCAATTGAGTTTGCTCCATCGGTGGTGTCGGAGTCAGCAAACAGATTGTAGCGGGGCTTTAAATTTCGCCGCGCTACACTCGTTCCCTCAGATAAAAAATATCCCGTCGCAGCGGTATGAGCGCTCGACGGCAGAGAAAATACTAAAATGGTAACACTTTTTTTGTTTCCTATCCGTTTTTTGTTTGTCTCTTGTTAGCCGAAGCTTAAGGCAGGCGTGATCGGATGCTGACGTAAAAACTTAATGGCTAATCTTGATCTGATTGTAATGTGTAGACATTGTGGAAGTTATTAAGAAATTCGGTGGATGGAAGTAGCAAAGTGAATTAAATTGCATACAGTATCAAGATGATTTTAATTGGTATAAATTAGTGATCCCTGGACTATTACAAGATTTCGGAGCAGATTTTTTCACGCTGAAATGAAGGAGATTTTTGAAGACGTGGACGCCGCCCGAAAGAAGATAAGTTAATCTGGTAAAGGATGATCTCTCGTCTACGCCACTTCCCCCTGTCAGTTACATTCTGTTATTCTCTGTTTCTTTTCAATAACTTTTGTAGTGAAAATTGGTTTAACTTTTGCTCAAAAACGTCACAAGGACCACCCCAACAATAGCTTTTCCGAATAACGAAGTCCGATAGCTTTTCCGTAATACAAAGTCCGATCTGCATTTCTTTCATTCTTTCCCTTTTTCACGGTCTCTCTTCTCCCATTTTTTTTATTAACCACTACAACTGGCTCCCGCGACAGGACGCAATTTTCGGATGTGTCGTTTTTGAGCAAATTTGAAACTTTAATTTGTATTTTTTTCCAACAGAGAATAACCAAAAATCCTGAAGTTTAAAGGGTAACTAAAACACCAACTTTATTGTACCTAAGCAAATGATTATACAACAATATTGTAAAGAATTTTTGTAACTAATTCAATCTGTTTTCTTTTCATGTCATATATTGATGCAAAACTGTTATTTTGAGACCTTTTGGTGATTATCCGATGGAGATGTATTAAGAAAATCCATATTTTGACGAATACGATTTACGCAGAAGTGTTTGACCAGCCGCTGCAGGACAGAAAATTTAATGGTGAGTCACACAATTATGTTTCATTCAAGCATTCAATAGCCAACTGCAGAATCCATTTTTCCCTTTCCACACATCCTGTAGTTTTCTTCTAGATTTTTCCAAAATTATCTATCTCTATTGTAGTTTGTGGTAATTATAGTATTGTTGTAGCATATGAAGATCGTGAATTTGACAGCCAAACAGTCATTTGTTACGAAAAATTTTGTCCGCCCTGCTGCAGCTTTCTCAATCATTGTTTGCAATAGAGCAATCATTTACATTGACGAGAAAATATTTCAACCTAAATTTGAGTCAAATTTTTATTAATCAGACTTATATTATTCCCTTTTTGACTTACGATTATACATTCTATTACAATGGAACGCGGTAAAGTAGAGATAGTTTCGGCAGATGAGTTAAGTGAAGTAGATTCATCTTTCAACCAACAAGAAAGTCCGCGTTTCCCTCCATGGACCAGTTCACAGATCAATGCAATGATTTTGCCTCAAACTCGCAACATTTGTGATAATACACAGATGGCGATTTTAAATGACGAAATGTGGAATGGACGCGAGACTAGACCGTCAGCGCCATTGTTAACATCAATGTCAGAACCGAATATGAGACAAATTCAGCAATGTGACACAAATCGGACACAGGAAACTGACAAACTGGACCGACTATTAGAGTTATTTGCAGACATGAAACGAGACGTTAGTCAGAAAATTGAAGCAGAACTGGACGCACTTGGTCAGGACTTTAAACAAAGGCTAGATAAAAGCGACGAAAAATTTGACGTATTAAGCCGTACTATGACCGAAAATTTTGAACGAACGACAAAACAGATGACAGAATTAAATAACACCACTCAACAGCTCAGACAGCGATTTGAGACATTGTCCGATCGAGTAAATAAACAGGAAGAAACTTTGGTTACATTCACACATGAAACAAAAAACAATATCACCCGATGTGAGAATCAGTTAACTCAAATAGTTAATGTGCAGCAGGAAGTGAACACTCGTGTGGAAGAGTTAGCTCAGGCTCAAACTTCAGCTAGCTCCACCCAAGAAAAGCTGACTGAAGAAGTGGGAAATATTACCCAACAGCTCATAATGGTAGTTCTTGAACAAATCCACCTCAAAGAAAAGATAGAAAAATTAGAAGACCAAGCGGACCTCGCATCACTAAACAACGACACCAACATGGCCGGAAGAATTGTACATGAATGTAAATTGTGTGACGACTATCTGGACAAAAAACTTGAAACAATTACAGAAGACATACTTTCAAAAACAAAGACACATGTTAAAGACGAGACAAAACACATACAAAACGAAGTGACAAAATTACGAGACAACGTTGTGCTGTGTTTGGCGATAGGTGCAAACGCATCGTCAGGGAACGACAAAACAGCTAAAACCATGGCTAATGACACAGACAGAACACCTACTGTGGAATCACCTATTTCAAATCAAAATTACAATGTGCCGCTTTCTTTTCCACCGAACGAGCAATATTACGTTACCACACCTAGAGTAGCAAGTGACCTAAATCACATCAATACAGTTATGCCAACCGGCATGACCGATGACACGTTTGTAAGACATGGGTATTTCCAGACATTTTCCAGTGAGGACAAGCACAAAGTCCACCCTATTGTGTTTATTAGATCATTTGACGGTGTTTTTCCACGTAGTTGGTCAGAAGTCGATAAAATCAGATACGTCACCAATCTCATGAGAGGACGAGCAGCTAAGTGGGGTGCCGCTATGAAACGGCGGTGCCTTACGTTTGAACAGTTCGAACAAGCCTTATGGACGAATTCTGGTCCGAGAATGAGCAACAGAGTCTAAGGAGAGAAGTGTGCAACCCCGAGACCTATGACCCTAAAAAAGAGACACTAAGACAATACTTTGAGAGGTACTTAGACAAGACACTGTACTGGTTCAAACCAGCCGACTTGTCAGCGAAATTGACACTTTAAAGAGCCACTTACCCTTTCCATACCGAGACAGATTAATAGGAGTACCGGAGAATGACGTTAAGACTTTCTTAAACTTCTTAGATCAAATGGACGTAGTTTACAGAGGCGATTCACGCCATTCAAATTTTACGCATGTTAGTAAACAAAATCAGTACCCACCCCAAAGGAACCGTAGTGACGGTGGTTGGTGGAACCATCCGTCCGCGCCGCGACACAATACGGTGCCTGCGCGCGAAACATACTCAAATGGAAACGTGTATGACGGTAGGAACAACCGCAGAAATTCGTGGAATAATAACAATAATTATCACCCATATCAAAATGGTAACTACAAGCAAAATGAAAATTACAGACAGTACAACAACAACAACAATAGGAGACGTGAGAATAACCGGTACAACCTGGGCTACTTTGACAGGAACATGACATATAACAGACATAATTACCATCAAAACAATAACAATCCCAACAATCACCGACAGAATATGTGGAACACACAAAATTCACGCTTGACAAATCATAACCCTCCACGGAATCCGCCGCCGTTCCCCAGTACAGTTGTGCACTCCCCGCCACGAAGTAGCAATAACAATTGCGGCGCGCCATCAGCTGACGCGTGGGCGCCAACCGGCCGGAATGTAAACATAGTGGAGCTGGTCAATGAACCCGGCCAAACACAGCAGACGACGGAAAACAGTCGACGACCGAGCTAAGCGCTCGTGCTTCGGTCGTGAGGTGTTGTAAGAGCGCAACGGCTGAGACGGTTTGTTTCCTCAGGTACGACGACAAAATGACAGCAGAACAGGAATTAACAAACCTATCGGGTTGACGACCTTATTCTTTTGCGTTCACATCCCAAGTCTACAGAATTAAAACAACTGAACAGAAAATGGCAGATATTATATTCAGTTCTTTCAGAATAGCAAGCATACCTCGCCCAGGTTGTTACTCCCTAGAATACCCGTTATCTCACACGCCGAGGGGGCTGCATCCCCACAGACATTTGAAACCCTTTGTGCACTAAAACAACATAATATAATGATAACTAAGTTGAACATGAGCAAGTTGCTGTGAAAACGAGATCATAAATATTTGTATTGAATACACGAACATTAAGTTATACAGCCTAAGAACACAAACATTCATTTATGGAAATTATATACTGCAGTTACACTTGCACACATAATTATGAAGAGAAGGTAAACCCAGGTGAGTACACTTACTGAATGAGAAAAGATATTCATATAGGAATGAGGTCTACGCAGGTTACATTGGTTGTTAATTGTAAATTATAAGGTGAATCAACAACTAGTTAGTTATTTCAAGGCACTATAATGAGAGAAATAATAGCTATTGACATCAGTAATGACATAGGTATGTAGCAGAATGAATGAGGATGTAAGAATGAATGATCAGTATGAATGAGTTAATATTTAAGTTAATATAAGAAGGTAAGTTACTTTGAAGTAGTTGGAGACAAGAGATTATTTGAGGAAAATATTATTGGAGTTTTATGAGAATGGAAGTGCCAAATGGCCCCACGTATGTGATATATTAATGTTTGATGAGGAATATGTTTAATGTATAAGGATATATATATATTATGATGAATATGTGAGTAAGGAATGAGTGAGAATGTTTTGGTAATATTGTGCTACATGGAGAAGTGAGTAAACAGTCTACATCTTTAAGATTACATAAGAATTTCAGTTTGAAAGAAAACATTTGTGATGAGTTAGAACACGTGAGTACAAGACGTTAAATGTGAATCTATTTTCAGTGCCCTTGAAAAGGAATGAATGCAAGAAAAGCAGAGTGAACATAATGGTGATTACAGCTGTGGAAAGAAGTGTAATAAGAATGTAACTTGGAAACACATTAGCTTTAATTTATTTCAGAAGTGTAACTTAGTAACCTTTCGTTAAGTTTTGTTAAGCCATTGTGTGGAAGAAAACATTTATAGTTCGTGTTCAGACAGGAGAATGATATTTTAAGGAACTTAAGTTGAAATATAGTTTTTACACAGCCCTCATGTGAATGCATTTGTATAAAATTTTTTTTTTACGAAAGTGAAATTTAGTGTCATGTTAGCCTTTATTCTACTTACACATGACAGAAAACCCTGAGGAAGCAAAAGATAGGAGAGTTATTAAGGCTGTTTTGCGACTCGTACAACACCTCCACGTAAGCGAACAGATGACAAAATTACATCTATGTTGAAGACAACATTTGACTTTTCAGGCTATGCAAGGTAAGTGCAAAGGAGCAGTGACCACCCGTGCAACCGACGTCGAGCAACGGACAGTGAGAAAGAGACATTTTACTGTCAATTATAATAATATGTTCTTTATTTATGATTTATAGATAGAAATTATGTATATACACACAACATACATAATGCTTAACCTTCATTAAAGTAGAAGAAAGTTCATGGTTGAACTCTTGAGAGGAAATTTGATATGTTATCATATAATACACATTATGAGAGAGACAATTTCTGAGATACATTTTCCATTTGTATAGACGGTATCCACAAGAAGTGGAGATATTGTGGATGTACTGAGCAGATATGTGATTTACTCATGCAAGGATTTGTTAAGGTATCATACACTTAGTCATATGAACAGTCAGAACACAAACAGAGAATCTGTCATGAGGTTACACTACACAGACTTGACGTAAGGACACTTACATTTACCCATGATTTGGTAAATTGTAAGCACCCCCTTTCACACACCCCTTGAAGGTGATGCAAACATTATAACGTATTGTGTACTCTTTTTAATGTATTAGCAGTAGGATTTGGCAGTTTTTAGGTAGTGAATAGTTTCTTCCATTCTATCTTTCTTTCTTTCTCCATTATCCTACCACCTCCTGCAGCTGGGTATTGTTTGTTTATGGAATGTAAGAATATATTGTGTGACAGTAAACTTTCAGGTATGAATAAAAAGACATGAAGAAAACTGAGTATGGCATTACAAGTCTGGTCAACCACTAGCCAGCCAAGATATGGAATCAAAAGAAAGAAAGAAAGAAATAATCAATGAAGGAAAGCCCATGCTTTAAGTATTCAGTCTGATATTCCATGGCACGCCCAAACCTGAATAAAAAAAATATAATAATAAATAAAAATAAAAAAAATTAATACCCCAATAAAAGAAAGCCAATGGGACTTAGTATTTTTTTTTTTTAGTGTAAATATTTCACGTGTATATTCTTGTAAATTTATATGTATTTGTATATGTGTTAAAACTTTGCATATTGCCAGCATATTTTGAAATGTGACCACGAAATGTAAGCTTTCATAATTAACTATGTAAACATGCTGGGACACCGTGAACTTTGTTAAAATGTAAATGTGGCAAAAAGTGTTGCAAACTGTGTTAAACAGTGAACGTTATAAACGACGAATTTTGTGTTGTTTGTGAAACGTATGGTGCATAAACCAAATAACTGTTTGTAAATCGATATAAACTGCAATTTACTTCGACGATAATGAGGATTTCCACAGTGCAAATGAACGTTTGTTGGCAAGTGTAAACAATGTGGTGAAACACCTACCTTTGCGAACATCGACGCCGTTGTTCCTGGCCGGCCTTCAGATGCTTGGAGACAATAAACTCAGCACCTGTCGTAGGCGATGTGGAGGCTAAAAACTACATCGACCATATATGCCTCGGGAACAATAGTCATGAAAACGCGCAAGGACCTGGAGTGTTGTGTCGTAACAGAAGACATGGACGTTGCTTCAGATCACGCACACGCTCAATCTTATGGTGTCACCGAACTTAACACGCCATTTATGCTGGAATAACAACTTGTAATGAACACTATGTGAGAGCGAATACTGTTGAAGACTGTCGTAACACAGCGATTTTGAAACTGCCGCACGCGAAATTCAGTGATGCTATTGCGCATGCGCAAAGACTGCGTGCTGCCAGAGATGCATTGGGAAGCCAACGATTGCTGGAAGCGCACAACATTAACTGCGCTGGTGAGCAGCTTGCTCAAACACACACTATGTAAACATATATATATTAATTGTCTAAAAAGGATCAAAACTGTAACAAGTGTATGTAGTATATAGATTTAGAAACCAAGTATTGGCAAAGATAATCCTCTAAGTATGCACGTGGCGTTTCCTGGGAAAATATGTATAATAGACATTTAGGTATATCTATCCTATTGTTTGCTAGCCTGCCACGCTAAATGTTTTAGCGTGACAGTCGAGGGGGCGATGTAGCGGGGCTTTAAATTTCGCCGCGCTACACTCGTTCCCTCAGATAAAAAATATCCCGTCGCAGCGGTATGAGCGCTCGACGGCAGAGAAAATACTAAAATGGTAACACTTTTTTTGTTTTCTATCCGTTTTTTGTTTGTCTCTTGTTAGCCGAAGCTTAAGGCAGGCGTGATCGGATGCTGACGTAAAAACTTAATGGCTAATCTTGATCTGATTGTAATGTGTAGACATTGTGGAAGTTATTAAGAAATTCGGTGGATGGAAGTAGCAAAGTGAATTAAATTGCATACAGTATCAAGATGATTTTAATTGGTATAAATTAGTGATCCCTGGACTATTACAAGATTTAGGAGCAGATTTTTTCACGCTGAAATGAAGGAGATTTTTGAAGACGTGAACGCCGCCCGAAAGAAGATAAGTTAATCTGGTAAAGGATGATCTCTCGTCTACGCCACTTCCCCCTGTCAGTTACATTCTGTTATTCTCTGTTTCTTTTCAACAACTTTTGTAGTGAAAATTGGTTTAACTTTTGCTCAAAAACGCCACAAGGACCACCCCAACAACAGCTTTTCCGAATAACGAAGTCCGAGAGCTTTTCCGTAATACAAAGTCCGATCTGCATTTCTTTCATTCTTTCCCTTTTTCTCGGTCTCTCTTCTCCCATTTTTTTTATTAACCACTACAAGATAGCGCAGGGGTAATGGTCGCTTGAGAACGTGTCAGAGAAAGCGGACCACTCAAGATGATGGGCAAGCTGGACAGTGCAGAACAAGAGGCCCAAATGGGAATAGGTATGCGTGAAGTCTGAAAGGGTGTTGCAGTGTTAATACAGATGAGGTTGAATTGATTGAGGTCAGCCAAGAGGGTGCCTCTCAGACAGATTCTTGAAAACCCTCAAAGGGGATGGTGCACATTAAAGTCGCTGGGCAGCAAAAAGGAGTGAGGAAGTTGACCAGTAATCTGGAGGAAGTCTGCCCTAGTGACAGCAAATCATGGAGAGATGTAGACATTACAAAGAGAAACAGTGAAGCGAGGAAAGAAAATGGAGACTGCAACAGCTTGGAGTCAGGTGTTCAGTGAGATGGTTTGGTTATGGATGTCATCCTGAAAGAGCAGCATGAGTCTCCCATGACTTGGGATACCATCTTGGGGAGGAAAGATCAAAGGGGACCGGAAGGAAACACGAGAGGTCAAAGCAGTCACGAGGATGCAATTTTGTTTCTTGAAGACAGCAAATACCAATGCTGTGATTCCAAGAGCAGCCATAATTCCTCCTTACTGGATCTAATGCTACGAACATTCCATGGATAAGAGTTATAATGGGTAATGGGGAGGAGGGAACAAAGGAAGGGTAGTCACCTCAGCAGCTGCCGCGTGCGAGCCTTTGAAGACTCACTGCTACAGGGTACAAGGCTGGAGGATCCTGTTTCATGAGATCTGAAGAGGTGTTAGCATTCTCCAAGAATCAGTTTGCCAATTTCTGGGCAGAAAAACAGTAGGCAGTGCATACCAGTGAAATGGAGGTCGGCTGGGTTAGGTTATCACATAGTGACACTGTTGAAGAGGTCTCTTGAGTCAGAGAAGGAGAAAGCCATTTACCTTTGATTCATTTCTTAGAGCCTTTACAGTTGGCAAACGAAGACACTCAGATGGTTATTGGCTGGAGGTATGGAAAAAGTCTTCACGGGAGTATTCCTTTCGTCCTTTCCAGACTGCCAGTTGTGTAGCAGGTGATTTCGCCACCAGGGGCAAAGATTTGGTGGCTTGTTGCGCAGCTGTAGGAGAAGGAGATGGTATGCTACTGTGATATTGAGCATTTTCAGAACTGCAGTACTGAATTGCAGGTTGCAAGTCTGTGTGGCAATGTCCTTTGTGGAGTGAGGCATAGCAAGAACAGTACTAAAAGTGCCAGATGGTAAAATGCAGGGCCTTCGACTAGCCAACAACTTGCAAGCGACAGGGTAGGGCACTGACCTCCTTCAGTATGTGATACCACAAGGAACCACGGTGCAGCTGAGAGAGTCTTTGAATATTTAGCCTCATTACGTTTATGTTTAGTTGATGTAGACTGAGATTGTGACTGGCTCATTGCGGGAAAGGGGGGGGGGCGAACCACCCATGATGCCAGTATCTCTGATGGTGTGCTCCTTCCAACTGGGGGCCTTCCTCAGAGAGGGACTCACCTTAAGTGATGTTTTACACCTCAGGCCACACCTCCCAATCTCCTGACAGAGAGACCAGTTGGTAGTTGGGAAGGCAACAGTCAGCCTATCACCCTTCCCTGAGCCTGGGCTGTACCTGGAGGAATGTGCAAACCCTACCTATTGGCACGGGGCTGGGAATTACACGTTACCCAGTCACTTGTTACGTGGCAAATGCTTGGGCCACCTTCAGGAGCGTAAAGGGAGGAAGAAGAAACAAATGCCAAAGAGAGGATACAGAGAATAGAGAAAGAAAGAAAAACATGTGAGTGACTGTTTCAATACTGGGCTATCAAAACTGCAAAATGCACTCCCAAAAAAATCCAAGACATGTTCTCCAAGGGAGGGGAAAAAGAATAGCAGGAGGATAGACATGCAGCACAGAAATGGAAGAGGTGCTGCAAAGGCTGGGGGCCTGTGGTAGCCAAGCACAAGCTCCCAAAAGAGTGAAGAGCCTGTTGGGAGGGGGATTACTGGAAACTCACCGTATTGCAGAATAATACTGCAGCAATAAGACAAATGAGAGATTAACATCAAAATAAAACTTCAGTTGCAAAGAAAATGCACCATTTACTTCTGCATCAACATCTATATTGTGCAAACCATTGTGAGATGCAGGGCAGAGGGTACGTCCCGTTGTACCAGTTGTTAGGGTTTCTTCCTGTTCCATTCACATCTGGAGAGAATGATTGAATGCCTCTGCGCATGCAGTAATTATTCTAATCTTATCCACACAATCCCTAAGTGAGTGATATAGTGTTTCAAAAAGGACTTAACAACTTTGAAAATTTGTGTAAATTAATTCATAGTACCTACAGAGGTGATTGTAGTGTCAATTTGTAGGGAAATCAAGTTTTGTCTCGCGTTGTTCGCTGGTGCTGAATTGCACCTTAAGGAGTGCTAGCGGCGTAGCCTTAAAGACGATTGTCTTCACTGAGCTGAGCCTGTCAGCTGTGTGTTTTGGTTTGAAGAATCGAAGTCGGTGACAACAGTTCAGCATAATTTCCATAACAAGTACACTAAAGATGATCGAGAATGAAATTTTTACTTCATGAAAGGTGGTGCATCACCCCACTATCTGGATGATGTCAGGGATTTTCTCGGTGACTGCTTTCCAGGTGAATGGATTGGGCATGATGTGCCAATTTTTTTTTTTTTTTTTTTTTTTTTTTCATCAAGGATATCGTGTTTGTACCTCCTGTGCTGGCTTCTCTACCTGAACTTAGAGCAGGAATTTATGCTGCCACTGAGCAAGTTACACCTGCAATACTACAGCAAGTCTGAGAAGGAACTGACTTCCGATAGGAAGTCACCTTTAGTTTAAGGTAAAAAAACTTGATGTGCTCTCCTACAAAATGACACTAAACCCAGCTCTATATCTCCTTTCAATAAATTTATATGAATTTTTAAAGTTGTAAAGTCCTTTTTGAAACACCTTGTATAGTAGTTTATGGTATATTCCTAGAGTAATCATTTAAAGACTGTACTTTAAACTTTGTTAACAGGCTTTCTTAGGACTGTTTACACCTACCTTTGAGAGTCTTTCAGTTCAGTTCCTTCATTACCATTCGAACACTCTCCCACAGATTAAACAAACTTGTGACCATTCATGCTACCCTTCTCTGTACATGTTCAATATCCCCTGTTAGTTCTATCTGGTATGTGTCCCATACACTTGAGCAAATTCTAGAACTGGTCGCACAAGTGGTTTGTATGCAATCACCTTTTTTAGACTCATTGCACTTTCCTAGTATTCTACCAATAAACCAAAGTCTAATATCTACTTTACCCATGACTGTACCCATGTGATCATTCTGTTTCACATCATTACAGAGTGTACATCCAGGTATTTTTATGACTTGGCCAGTGCCAACAGTGGCTCATTGATATAATAGTCATACACTGATAAGTCATTTCATTTTGTGAAGTGCAAAATTTTACATTTCTGAACATTTAGAGCCTGATTTTTCTATTAATATTGTCTGCATGGACATTAAAAACAATCTTAACAGAAGGGTCCCAACACACTTCCCCGAGGCGTACAAGATAACTTATTGTGTCCTCCTCACAAAAAAGTCAGTTCAGTCACAAATGTACAACAAAAAAATAAAACGCAGTGCATCCACAAGCATCTGCCGACAGCAAAAGGTGTCATAGCTTTTAGGTCAAAGATTATGCAATACTTCGTAACAAAAAACTGCTTTCGATGAGTATTACATCACAACATCTACATCTATATTCTACAAACCACTATGAAGTGTACGGCAGAGGGTACCTCCCGTTGTATCGGTTATTAGGGTTTTTTCCGATTCTATTCATGTATGGAGTGCAGGAAGAGTAATTGATAGACTGCCTCTGTACACGCTGTAATTAATCTAATCTTGTCCTCTTGACCCCTGAGCGAGCGATATGTACGCGGTGGTTGTTTATTCCTAGAGTCAACATTTAAAATCGGTTCTTGAAACCTTGTTAGTAGACTTTCTCAGGATACTTTACGTCTATCTTCAAGAGTGTGCCAGTTTAGTTTCTTCAGCAGCTCTGTGACACTCTCCCACAGGTCTGACAAATCTGTGACAATTCATGTGGCCCTTCTCTGTATACATTCAATATCCCTTGTTATTAATCCTATTTGGATTAGCAATATTTTATAATGGGTCACAGGGGTGATTTGTAAACAATATTCTTTGTAAACTGATTGCACTTCCCCAGTAATCCACCAAGAAACCAAATTCTACTAGCTGCTTTACCCATGACTGAACCTACGTGATCATACCATTTCGTATCCCTACAAAGTGTTACACCAAGTATTTGTACGTTTTGGCAGATTCCAGCTGCAACTCATTGATATTATAGTCAAAGGATACTATATTTTTTCACTGTGTGAAGTGCACAATTTTACATTTCTGTATGTTTAATGCAAGTTCGCAATCTTCGCACGACTGAAATCTTATCAAGATCTGACTGAAAATACACTCCTGGAAATGGAAAAAAGAACACATTGACACCGGTGTGTCAGACCCACCATACTTGCTCCGGACACTGCGAGAGGGCTGTACAAGCAATGATCACACTCACGGCACAGCGGACACACCAGGAACCGCGGTGTTGGCCGTCGAATGGCGCTAGCTGCGCAGCATTTGTGCACCGCCGCCGTCAGTGTCAGCCAGTTTGCCGTGGCATACGGAGCTCCATCGCAGTCTTTAACACTGGTAGCATGCCACGACAGTGTGGACGTGAACCGTATGTGCAGTTGACGGACTTTGAGCGAGGGCGTATAGTGGGCATGCGGGAGGCCGGGTGGACGTACCGCCGAATTGCTCAACACGTGCGGCGTGAGGTCTCCACAGTACATCGATGTTGTCGCCAGTGGTCGGCGGAAGGTGCACGTGCCCGTCGACCTGGGACCGGACCGCAGCGACGCACGGATGCACGCCAAGACCGTAGGATCCTACGCAGTGCCGTAGGGGACCGCACCGCCACTTCCCAGCAAATTAGTGACACTGTTGCTCCTGGGGTATCGGCGAGGACCATTCGCAACCGTCTCCATGAAGCTGGGCTACGGTGCCGCACACCGTTAGGCCGTCTTCCGCTCACGCCCCAACATCGTGCAGCCCGCCTCCAGTGGTGTCGCGACAGGCGTGAATGGAGGGACGAATGGAGATGTGTCGTCTTCAGCGATGAGAGTCGCTTCTGCCTTGGTGCCAATGATGTTCGTATGCGTGTTTGGCGCCGTGCAGGTGAGCGCCACAATCAGGACTGCATACGACCAAGGCACACAGGGCCAACACCCGGCATCATGGTGTGGGGAGCGATCTCCTACACTGGCCGTACACCACTGGTGATCGTCGAGGGGACACTGAATAGTGCACGGTACATCCAAACCGTCATCGAACCCATCGTTCTACCATTCCTAGACCGGCAAGGGAACTTGCTGTTCCAACAGGACAATGCACGTCCGCATGTATCCCGTGCCACCCAACGTGCTCTAGAAGGTGTCAGTCAACTACCCTGGCCAGCAAGATCTCCGGATCTGTCCCCATTGAGCATGTTTGGGACTGGATGAAGCGTCGTCTCACGCGGTCTGCACGTCCAGCACGAACGCTGGTCCAGCTGAGGTGCCAGGTGGAAATGGCATGGCAAGCCGTTCCACAGGACTACATCCAGCATCTCTACGATCGTCTCCATGGGAGAATAGCAGCCTGCATTGCTGCGAAAGGTGGATATACACTGTACTAGTGCCGACATTGTGCATGCTCTGTTGCCTGTGTCTATGTGCCTGTGGTTCTGTCAGTGTGATCATGTGATGTATCTGACCCCAGGAATGTGTCAATAAAGTTTCCCCTTCCTGGGACAATGAATTCACGGTGTTCTTATTTCAATTTCCAGGAGTGTATATGCAGCTTCTTTAATAGAATACTTCATTATAGATAATTGCATAATGTGCAGAAAGTCTGAAGTTACTATTACTATTGTCCGAAAGGTCTTTAAGATACAACATGAACGGAAAAGGTCCCAACACACTTCCCTGGGGTACACCTGAAGTTACTTATACATCTGATGATGACTCTCCATACAAGACAACATGCTGTGTCCTCCCTATCAAAAAGTCCTCAATCCAGTCACAAATTTCACTTTATGCCCCTTAAGATCATACTTACGACAATAAACATAGGTGTGGTACTGAATCAAATTCTTTTGAAAAATAAAGAAACAATTTTACAGGGCACAGTTTTTTGGTTGAGGGATCTATGATAGATTATAGTTAGAAGAGGGGCTAACTCATCTGCAAATTCAATATAGAATCTGACAGGGATTCCTTCAGGCCCTGGAGCTTTGTTCAATTTTAATGATTTCAGTGACACTAATACTCATTTCCTTAATATTTTCAGTGGTAAGAGGATTAAATTAGGGCAATTCTCCTGGATTTTCCTTTGTAAAGGAACATTTTGAAAACAGTACGCATTTCAGCTTTTTCTTTGCTACCCTCTGACATGGCCAATCAAAATCTGAAACAGTTTTAGAAACAAGGCCAAGGGAACGTGGAATGCCTAGGAAGGTTCAGGGAAGCATCTTTCACCCTTTAGTTTAAACACTTTATTTTAACAAGACCCAAAATTTTTTAATGGGGAAACATCTCCAGTGTTTACAGAAATGTAATAACAAAGCTTAAAGGATTTGAATAAATAAAAACATAGCAAAAACCATAGATATACTCAAGCACTTGAGATAGATTTACAGTTATCCAGTTCTTAAAAGAAGAGCTAACCAACTCTCTATGAGTGCACAATTTTAGCAAAATCTTACATTTTTCTCTCACTTAAACAAGCAACAGGAAAATTATTTAAGTATAACCGTGTAAGGAAAAAAATAAATAAATAAATCTGAGATACACCCCAAAAATTTGCTTTCAACTCAAGTTTGTGAATGCTTATAAATTGCTTTATGTAACTCTTGATTCAGTGAGCTGTTTGCAGAACCATTGTTCCTCAGTTGTCACAGGTCCAGGCATCCTTCCACACCGTCACACCAGCGTCATCTTCTGCAAGGCACTAGAACACACTAAGGCCCTGTTAACGGTTGGCTCCATACTCTTCCAGAAGTAGTTTTTATAAATACACACAGGAGGGGAATACAAGTACAGCCCAAAATAGGACAGTGCCTTTGTGAAACCACAGCCAAAATGGAAGCACCGAGCTACCAGTGGCTCAAAAGGCAATGGGCAGAAAACAAGGCCCGCAACCCCCACAAGGCCCTATTGAACCAAAACACAAAAGAGATGTTACGAGCACCTTGAACAAACAGCTGCCCAATTTAGGTCAACTTGGTAGAAGACAGCAAATTGTACAGTTCAAGGATGAGGTTTAAGGATACACATCCCATCACCTCAAAGATGTCAGGAAATATCTGGAATAGGATACTGGGTGGGCCCTCAGATTACCTGAATAAATATGAAACAACTGCCGTCAAGACAACACTATCCAGGTTCATTCTTTCGTGAATTACGCAAGCAAACATCTAAGCCATCAGTCAGTGTTTTGTAACCAGGCTCACAATTTGTATCCAGGATTCGAAGGATGCTGAGCTGCACAGCTCAGTTTCCTCCGCCAAACCCACAAAAAACCCCTCCCTTTTTGAGGCGTTGAGTGTTCAGGGAGAAGGCTAGTTCTCCTTAACCTGAACAGCTTACCCCACTCAAGACTGCTCATAAGTAAGTTGACCAGACCCAATACTTGGAAAATCTCAGTGTGACCCAAAAACCAGGATACCAACTTGTTAGAATAGCCCTTCCCCCTGATTAACACTGGGGTTTCGGACAAAAACCTGTTTATCTATCTTGCCCCTAAATTCTCCATGCTTCTGATAACAACGATCGGCTAGCCTCTGATGGGCCCAATGAATGTTTCAACAGGCCTTCCCCCAATTCTCTTGCAGACTCTTAGTGTCAATATGCTTGGGTGGCAAATAGTTAACTGACCACTAGTTGGCCAGAAGTGAATTAACTTGATAGCTCAACACAAGGGAAGCAGGGGCAGCTTTCAGCGACTCATGTTGGGCTGTATTAAAAGCAAAATTAAGCCTCCCCACAGAGCAGTCCCACTTACTGTGGAAGGCAACAAGAGCCCCTTTCAAATTTTGGTTAACGCACTCCGTGAAAGACAGCTGAGAATAATAGGGGATGGTTGTGATGTGATGGATAGCCTACTCAAAACAAAATCTCCTAAAGTCGTTGGATTTAGAAGCTTGGGCATTGTCGTTGACCAACTTGGCAGGCCAAAGATGGAAATTATCCCTGACAGATGTCGAATAGTAGTATGAGCTATAACCCTGCATCTAGGGATTAACCAACAGAAGCATGAGAATGTGCCCGTCACCATGAATACGTACTGGTTACCATCACAAGTGCGTGGCAAAGGACTAATATAATTGATGAACCACTTATCAATGGGTTACGTGTCCCTAGTGGATTGCAGAAGACCTTTACTGGGGCTAGAATTTGGTATGGCTCTTTTTCTGACTTCACATTAACTCACCATTTGCCGGACATACTTGTATAAGTAAGGCCAAGACATTTGGTGCTTAATATTAGTGATAATTTTGTGGACACCTAGATGCCCTCCAACCACTGTATGATGAAAGTACCGGAACACCAGCTGGGAGAGCTGACAGGGTAAACAGATCCAGAAACAACCTGACCCTGCCCCCGCGACAACAAACCAGGCCTTTATGCATGAGATGGCTGGCCACCTGTGGCCTTAATCCTGGGCTCACTGTCGTGTCTTCCCCTGAGGTCCCCCAAAATGTTGTGGCACTTTGGATAGTATCTTGCCTACACAATCTTCTGCACCGGATTACTTCTCCGGCTGCTGAGTCCCAACCTAAAACATACAACACAAGGTGTCGGTCACCTGATTGTCGGTGCCACGTGTATGCTTCACTTTGAATTGGAAAGCTGAAATTTGAACTCCCCAGCAAACTAAACAACTCACTTTATGTGGGCGTCCCAACAATCAACTGAGGGCTTGATTGTCAGCTTTTACAAATTCACAGTGCTCCAGGTAAAACCTAAACTTTTCTAAAGCAAAGAAGCACTGCTAACAAAGCACTGCTAACACCTCCCATTCGTAGACAGAATACTTAAGCTCTGCCAGCGACAGCCTTCTAGATGCATAGGCCATTGATCTACATTCTCCTTCCTGCTCTTTGAGGAGGACTGCCGCTACCCCGCGAGTAGAGGCATCAGTTTGGACAACAAAGTTTTGAATAGGCAGGATGGGCAGGTTACTAAGAGCTTGCTTAATAGCTCCAAAGAATGCTTGGTGATTTTGACACCAACAGAAATTAACTCATTTCCTGCATAATTCATTAAGAGGGGCAGCCATTGTGTGAAGTTAGGCATATATTTGTGGAAATAGTTGTCCATCCCAATGGCAACCACTTTTTATTAACAGGAGCGTGAAATTTCACAGATCCTTCATATGCTCCAGATCAGTCCTAACCCCTTTGGCCAAGACTAATTGGCCAGGAAAGGAAATCTGATGGTGGGCCAAGGTAACCTTAGATGGTTTCACAGTCAAACCTACCTCCCTAAACTTCTCTAACACTGCTTCCAAATGCTGCAAGTGTTCCTCAAAGGGGGGGCTATAGATAATAATACCATCCAAATAGTTGTATACACACTTAAATTTTGAGTCGCCGAGCTCTCAATTCAGTAACCAACCTAGATAATCCAGTTGCTCCTGTTGACAGACAAAAATGAAAACTCTGTTAAATTCAAAAAGGTTCCAATCAATACAGAACATGATAAGACGCTTGGAATCCTAACAGCAGAATTTGGTAATAGGTTTGGCTCAAAACCAAAATGGTGAAGTACTTTTCTCCAGAAAACTGTGTGAAATGATGAATATCAGGTAAAGGCACAGATTCCAAGATAACCTTCTCGTTCACCAATCTGTAATCAACTACCAGTCTGAACTCCCCCTTGCTACCTTTGGGAAGCAAGAACATTGGTGATGCATAGGGGGAGGTAGAAAGTCTTATGACCTCCTCACGCAACATACTGTCTATCAGGACATAGAGGCTCTTCATTTTGAGGAGGGGGGGGAATGGGAGATGATAATCTGTAGGGCAACTGATGAACTGGGACATTGTCAGTCAACTGAATTTTGTACTGGATCTTGTTAGTCATGCTGAGCACATTGGTGAGGACTTCCAGGAACTTATTGAGCAACTGTGAGAATTGATCCCTATATCATGGCTCCAAATGACTCAGTTCATAACACCCAGTAGCAGGCAAAACAGAACACACTGGCAAAGAAATATTACACAAGCATAAACCAATTTGTTCCTCAGGACAAAATTTAAAAGAAATAGTGCATTGCTGACCGTCCAACATTAATTCCACATGAGATATAAAATCACAGCCTAGGATCAAATTAAGGGACAAATTCTTAACCACTAACAACTTAAAAGGCCAGGAAAACTACCCAATACTCAAACTACCAACAAACTCGCCAGCTAAAAGCAGCTGATGGTCGCTAACATATTGACATTTCTATGAAGAAGTTTGTAAGGGAGCAACCTTGCATAAAGATCAATTTTCCAGATACCAATGGTAGTATAGCAGCGATACTGAGCTTCCAGAATCAACGAAGGTACAACAGATGCCAGAAGCAGGAATAAACGTTACAGTCTCACAGTCCAGGATGCTGATTCCCAGTGACTCATTGGCACTATAGTCATAGGACACAAAGTTTTTTGTTTCATTTTGTCAGGTGCACAATTTTACATTTTTGAAAATTTAAAGGAAGTTGCCAATCTTTGCACACTTTCAAATTTTATCGAGATCTGACAGAACAGTTATGCTTTCAGAGAGAACTTTGTCATAGATAATGGCCTTGTCTGCAACAAGTTTGAGGTTACTATTAATATTGTTCCGAAGGTCATCAGTATGGGGGGGGAGTCCCAACACACTTCCCTGGGGTACACCCAAAGTTACTTCTACATCTGATGATGACTCTCCATCTAAGATAACATGCTACGTCCTCCCTACAAAAAAGTTCTCAACACAGTCACAAATTTCACTTGAGACCCCATATTATCGTACTTTTGACAAAAAGTGTGTGTGTGTGATACTGACTCAAATTCTTTTAGGAAATTAAGAAATACTTCATCTGCCTGACTGTCTTGATCCAAAACTTTCAGTATGTCATGGGAGAAAAGAGTGAGCTGGGTTTCACAAGATCGACGTTTTTAGCATCCATTCTGGTTGGCACTGAGGAGGACATTCTGTTCGGATATCTCTTTATGTTTGAGCTCAGAATATTTTCTAAGGTTTTGCAACAATCGATCTCAAGGATACTGGATGGTAGTTTTGTGGACCATTTCTCCTACCCTTTGTGTCGAAGAGTGTGGCCTGTGCTTTTTTCCAGGAATAGGACACGTTTTTTTGTTCAAAGGATCTACAATACATTGTACTGAGAAGAGCCACAAATTCGGTATAGAATGTGATTGGGATTCCATCAGGTTCTGGAGCTTTGTTAATTTTTAACCATTTTAGCTGTTTCTCAACATCACTGTCATTAATACTTATTTCTCTCATCTTTTCAGTGGTATGAAGATTACATTGGGGGAGTTCGGGGTTTTCTTCGTAAAGGAACATTTTGAAAACAGAGTAACTTTTCTACACTCAACTTCATTTTCTGTCTCATTTTCTAAGAATTGGACACTAACTTTGGTGTTGCTAACAGCCTTTATGTATGACCTGCATTTCTTTGGGTTTTGCGAAAGATTGACAATATTCTGCTACGGTAGTCACTGAAGGCTTCACACATTACTCTCTAGACAGCTAATTGTGTTTTATTCAGTATCTGTCTATCTATAGCCCTATGCTTTGTTTTACACCTTATAGTGCTTCGAGATTTTCCGCGTAAATTCTAGACCACTTGTCCTTCTACTATCTCGAACACATGATATTTTAAATATAAGTGGGAGAGGGGAAGTGTATCTACTGCGCCACCTGTTTCTGTGTGCAGGTTGGAAGTTTGTTATGAGAAGACTGTAAGAGTGGTGGTCCACTGACTATGACAAGTGTTTGCCGCTAGCACCACAGATACTGTGTGAAAGAACACGGAGTAATTGTAGGCTATTCTTTGCTGTGTTAGTGAATGTGATTATTGTAAAAAGACAAACAAACAATTGATTATAGACTTTTAACTTACTTCCTGTCTTAGCCCTGTATGAGGCAAGACGTATGCAATGTCCATAAGTCATTTTGTTGTTAGTCCAATGCTATTATAAATATGTTTAATAGAGTCTAATGTTTGATGACTAAGTTGACTTGCAGAAGTTGTTGTCTGTGAAAGTTGAAAATAGATTATGATTGAACTGAAAGTGTTCTATAAGAAACCAAATTATTTCAAGAATAGAGAAATAATCTAATTAATTCCTATAACCAGCAAAAATCTTCAGAGAAGAAGCTTTTGGGAGATCGACATAGCCATATATCCAGAGAAGAGGATCGGCTAGTCACATCACGTATCTGATGAGAGTGAGGTGTGAATGCAATCCAGTTTCGCACCACTTCTAGTGTCATCAAAACTATTAGAACCTATTATTCAGTAATCTCTGTTTCTTTAAAAGTTTCTTTACAGTAACTGTATACCTTGGAGGGCCCCTCACATTATGAACTGTTCCACTGGTATATATGAAGGGCTTATTTCAATAGTGGTACAAATCCATTTTGTTCATTTTGAGATACAGAGTCCTAAAGTTAAATGAGCACTGAAAAATCTGCAGTTGAGATACCAGAAATATTCAAGTATATGGCTTTTTGCTAGAGATGAACCTTCCTTTCTATTTGTTTGGATCATTAATTTCAGCAGCATTATAGACAGCAAAGTGGAGGTAATGGAGCAGTACCACTATTGAAATGTCCGCCCCTGGTAGCTGAGTGGTCAGCGCAACAGAATGTTATATCTAATGGCCTGGGTTCGATTCCCAGCTGCGTCGGAGATTTTCTCCACTCAGGGACTGGGTGTTGTGTTATCCTTATCATCATCATTTCATCCGCATCGACACGTAAGTTGCCAATGTGGCGTCAACTCGAAAGACTTGCACCAGGCAAACGGTCTACCCGACAGAAGGTCCTAGCCACATGGCATTTCCATTTTTACTATTGAAAGAAAATAAATTGAACATTGTACATAAACCAGTTAATTCTTTTAATTCAAATAATTTTTATTAAAGTTTAAATGTACACGTTCTTACTAAATTCACATGTATAATGGAACTACTGTCAGATATGTTTCAGGTCAATTGGTTTCTGTAAAACTAAGGATTACATTCTTCTTCTTCTTAATGTTCCAGATCTCTGTCTTCTGTTTGTAGAGCAAGGAAATAACTATGTTTGATAGCTGGAATGTAAGGGGGCAAATCAAGCATATCCTCCTTTTTCTTTTTCAGCACTTTTCTCATGTGTGTGAAACTGCAATAATACCATATACATGTGATCTCCCTCTACCACGTTTGGGAGCAAAGTTTAGGACGTGGAAGTCAATGTCATCATTCAGTGTTTCCTTGTAGAGCATTTTGTATGGCTTCTGGCTCTCAAAAAGCATCCATTTTATTTTCAGCCAATTACATTGAACATACTTCTCATTTTGCTTCCTTCTTACCACTACATTTTGTAACTGTTTCAGTGCTAAAAAGTCATAATTATTCATTTTTGTGCATACAAATTTATTTTTTCTCCCAGTTTTCCTAATTGTTTCAAAAATATTGTCGAGGGAAAACAGAAACTCTTTCTTATTTGTTTTTCTATCTGGGCAAAATCCCTATCAGTTGGTAGTTATGAGTAACCTGGGACAGGAATTTAAATCAATAATGCTGACATGAAATTGAGGAGACTGTGTCACTTTCATTAGTGTTAGGGCAATGTTTATGTTCCTGTTTTGCCCACCACACGTGTCACTGTACACAACTACCTGTTTTTGAGAAGTGACACACTTTTCAATATCCTTCAATAAATAGTTACCAATTTCCTGTGAACCCCTTGATCCAGATTTTTCATCCCAAAAATACATATGGATTTTTCAGTCACTTAAATTGTGGCATCCAGAAATATACACGTACATATTTCTTTTGTAGCATGATATCGATGTCAGTTTAGTAAACGCAAGTGCTTTTTTAATGTGAAAGGTAAACACAAACATCTGGGAATCTGCTTCTTTACTACATGCTGTGTCTAGCCATTGCTGTTCTTGCAGCTTCAGCCCTCCTAAGGTGAAGCTCCTTTTCAGTTTGAAGCTTTCTTTTTTCTTCCGCATTGGTAGCAGCGTCCATTTCAAAGCTGAATTTGTTACAAAAAGAGTAAGTGTCTTTACGTGGTGGTCAAAATGACAGGTTGAAGTCTTTGTTAAAGATTTTTCGATAGATTATATGCATTTATCTTTGTACAAATTGTACATTTTGGCCACACGCAGCTCAATACTGGGAAACTTTTGATGTGTTCCTTTACATCATTGATCAGACCTTCTGGTACAGAGAATTTGTTTTGATGTTTGCCCCTTCCATCAAGGTGAGGTGTAACTTCTTCCTTGCTTTTTGTTAAGAGCCTAGAGAGTCGTTCTTTAAAATGTCAAAAGTATTCAAGAAAAAGTTCTTGCATTCTATTGCACAGTTTTCTCTCACATGTAATCGATATTCATAAATTCAGCTTTTCTGAGAACCAGAGCCATCTCTTGGTCGTCGGCAGTTAACTGAATAAACCATTCAGATAACTATTTTGGCGATTAATATCACCCACAGCCCAGAAATTGTCGAATAACACCTTCCTCTCTTTCTGAGAAATTCAATTGAAACATTTACGTGCACACCTGCTGTCCACATTGTAAAATGTTTTTGGAGGAATTATTTTACCAGTTGCTTTTCTGAGAACCAGAGCCATCTCTTGGTCGTCGGCAGTTAACTGAATAAACCATTCAGATAACTATTTTGGCGATTAATATCACCCACAGCCCAGAAATTGTCGAATAACACCTTCCTCTCATTCTGAGAAATTCAATTGAAACGTTTACGTGCACACCTGCTGTCCACATTGTAAAATGTTTTTGGAGGAATTATTTTACCAGTTGCTGTGACGTATAACCCCTCCCCCCCCCCCAGTGCTCCTTTTTTTCTTTCGAATATGATTTTCATATATGTCCATTTTCCTTGTTCCCTTGTTGCTTCGAGTACGCTTCCTTTTTGCCTCCATATTTGCGGCTGCACCGTTCGCACAGGCATCAGTAACAATGTCTCCTGTTTTGTTTGTTGCCGGCCGCGGTGGTCTAGCGGTTCAGGCGCTCAGTCCGGAACCGCGCGACTACTACGGTCGCAGGTTCGAATCCTGCCTCGGGCATGGATGTGTGTGATGTCCTTAGGTTAGTTAGGTTTAATTAGTTCTAAGTTCTAGGGGACTGATGACCACAGATGTTAAGTCCCATAGTGCTCAGAGCCATCCCCATCCATCCATCCATCCTGTTTTGTTATTTTTTGCACTTTCATTGTAAGTTTTATCTTCGTCAGTACTGGTATCTAGATATAGAAAGTAGCACAAGATGATTTATACCGCACCAGATGATTGAAAACATTAAGATGTACACCCTAATTTTCCGTTGCTATTGTCAACACGACCTTCATTCTCGCATATTCCTTTTTTAGAACAAAATGTCTATAACGCTGAGAGAACAGTAAGTAAATTCTTTTTACCTGCAATCGTTTGAAAATCTGGATCATCAATTGTGTCACATCACTTGATAATACTCCTGAATCCATCATCTTTGCAAGAAATAGCAACACGCTGCAATGCACAAAAGCACATGGACTTGTACCACAACTGAAAAAAATTCCTGCTTGCTTTCTCTAATGCATCGGCATTGAGGTGCACTCCGTTGGGCAGCAGGATAGATCTGGAGATGTCCCACTATGCAAATAAATTAAAAATGACTTGTGTGAGTACATACGTGAGGATAAGTCAATTTTTTTGAAAAGTGGACTTATACCACAATTGAAATAAACCCTTCATATGTATACAGTCCATGGTCAACTATTCTTTTAAACTTGAACCAGAGTTCCTCTACATGCTTCTGTCCTGTGCTGAAAGTTTGAAGTTGCTCATTGAGAAATGACACTATCGATTTTTTATCTAGTTTACTGAACTTATTTATCTTTCTGCTTGTTTTAGTAGTCCTTTGTATTTTGGTAATCATTTTTGCTGCAAGCGTGTCTTGGTCACTGATACCATTTTCGATGTGGATGTCCTCAAAGAAGTCTGGTCTATTTGTTGCCATTAGATCCAATATATTTCCATCATGGGCAGATTTCCAGACTATCTGCTCTACATAGTTTTTAAAGAAAGGATTCAGTTATGTTTCACAGGATGTCTTATCAAGCCCACCTCTAAACAAAACTGCAATTTTCCCATTTGACTGTTGGATGATTGAAGTCTCCACCAATGATTACGTATGAATGGGAAACAGGTGAAGTCTCTAAAATTTTCAGTTACATGAGGAGATGGGTCTGGTGGTTGGTAGAAGGATCCAGTTACCATTTTAAGCCCACCACTGATACTGAGTCTTGCCCACACAATCTCACATGCAGCTTTAATTTCTATCTCGGTGGATGTGAGTTTCTTGTTTACTGTGACAAATACACCATCTCCACTTCCCATTTGCCTATCGTTTCAATATACACTCAAGGTTTCCCCAAAAATCTCACTGCCATCAATTTCAGGTTTGAACCAGCTTATTGTGCTTAGTATTATGAGAGTTTCAGTTTATATCAATAGCAGTTCAAACTCTGGTATTTTGTTGCGAATGCTTCAGCAGTTAACCATTACGATTTTAATTCTCTCACCTGTGGGAGGAATTTCTTTTGATCTCACACTAATACTTCTGGGTTTCCTACAGCTGCTGTTATCTGGATTGGGTGGAGAGTAGGCTAATCTAAAAAATCCTTGTGTGCACCCTACTCATAGTCAGCTACCTTGTAGCAGCCTCCGATGTGTAGTGGACACCTGACCTATTAAGAGACCCTACAGTCCACATCCATATGCCGCACATCCAGGAGGTTGCAGCCCAGCTTATCACAAAAGTTCGAAGTCTCTGGTTCAGTACTTCCACTGAATTCAGAAGCAAAGGGGCCACGACCAATTCTGGAGACAATGCTGCAAATTATGAGCTTCATTGAAAATACATGCACAACGCTGGTCTTCTCAACCGTCTCTACCAGTCGCTTGAATGGGCCAAGAATTACATCAGAGGCGAGATGATAGGCATAATTTGGACCGACGTGCGCCACAACGTGTGTAGGTTGCACTCTGTTCCCTCGATATCAGCCTGAATAGACTCCCAGAGATACACGCCGTGTGCACCTGGTGTGCTTTCCTGTCTGTTGCTGCCATTTCCCTAAGGGGATATCATAATTCGCTGTGTGTTAGAACTGCCAACGATTATGTGGACCCCTACCCCTTTGCATTTGCCTGTTATTGTCACTGGACAAAACTGGTTTTCCCAGAAAAGGGTAAGTGAGTTCTACTGGCCCAGTTTCTGGTTCAGAAAATGACAGCACCTCAAACATGTTGGTTAGGTGTATTAGTACAACGCTAAGTCCTCTGTGGACCCCGTCCACCCTGTACAGAACACCTAGCTGTACCTCTGAAACGCTACTTGCATTGCATTGGATGAGTAATGACAGATCCTGTTCTTTCTGCAGAGGAGACAGTATCCATAGTAGTGGGTAGTACTTGAAGTACCTTAGGTTCCAGTACCAAAGGTACATGACTCTCAGGAGGTCTTCCAACACAGCTGTTTGCAGCAGCTGTCAATCATTTAACAGCACCCAGGACGATTTCCAGCTGCGTACAAATGTCAGTCAACTCGTTCCATGTTCTAGATCAGCATTCAGAGTGGCGCTGCATTTTTGCTGGTGCAATGTATTATAGGACGGTGAACTTTAAGTCTGCTTATTATTTTTTAATCTCTTGAACTAAGAAGTTACTGATTCCCTATAAGAAATGAAAAAGTGTGCTCGTGACCATGATGCCAAGTTTCACTGAGTGTAGAGGAGTAGTTATGTAACATAGCATGGCAGATAAGTGGCATATATTTCAGATTACCACATCTACATTCCATTTAACAACATTCACAGAAAAGTAACCAATAATTCTGCAAGGTGTCAAAAGTTAGGGTGTTCACGTCCTCTTGTGCTCTTACACAGCAGCCATCACTAACTAAAAGAATACAGGCACCGGTAAGAACTGCTGGTGGTAACTGCTGATATTAGTGCAGAGCTTTACTCTATTCCTCTTTTCGATGCAACTGATAGAAATCATTTTTTTAACTGAGGTGAGAATGGCATGTAGACAACTGAATCAAAATTCTCTCTCATCTTGTTGAACTGTAAAAGAAATTGTTAGTATACATTCACTCGATACTGTCCTGTGCCATAATCTTACGTGACATTCTGGCAAAAAGAGGTAGCGCATAATATTATATATATTTCATAAGAAGAGTGAATTAGAGGTGAACTGTAGAATCCACTACCACTTTCTCAGAAGTAAAACTATCTCGGTAGACTGTGAATCCCTAGAGTTCAAAATGGAGTTTTACATTCTGGCGCAAAAGTCTGTAAAAGGTTTTTGGTAGACTTCAGGCAGTGAAATGGAAATCCCAATTCAGAAACAAACTATAGCTCATCGGCCTCACCTGTAATTCCTAATGCGTACTGAGGTTGAAACACATTGCACTATGGAACTATTACCTGTAACTTGACAGAACTGATGTGTTGCAGATTTGATTTACTTTATTTGCCTCTGTGAAATCCTCCTTCCGGACAGAGTAAATAACTTCACATGACTTGGGCATTATTTAACTCAATGCTTGTTTCGAAATTGCAGTTGAGAATTTTAGCTCATTGTACAGCTACTTCCTGCTGCCAGGAGTATTAAAGTAATCGCCGACCGCACTAGTGGAGAAACTGTTCATCGCATACAAATATTTTTTTCACATTGTACGAGGTTCTATGGGAGTCAAAAGGTAATTATATGTTTCCAAATCCATCCGCAAATAACTTCGCACAATTAAGGTTGTGTTCGCCCTGCAACTTGTGAAATAAATTTATGTGCGGAAACTTCATTCGCTTACGTTGCCATTGTCTACACAATTTCAATCGGTATTTCTGTTTCTCGGATTCTGTTTGCAAAGACAAGTTACGATCACAGAATATAACAGAATTCTCTGCAATACGAATTTCTGAATAAATAAAAGAAATTTGAGGATGCGAGAGCCTAGACACTTGGTACTGAAATTTCATTTCTATGGCGACAGATGGCGAGCGAGCGGTAGACTGAAACTTGTGTCGTGTGAACACAAAAATTGCAGCGATTTATTGCATGCAAAGACTTTTGTGCAGATATTTGCGCATACAGACAGTTGTGTGTGAAAGGGCGTAGAGCACAATAATTTCTTGCATGTACGTGCCGTGAAGAGTTTTATGTTGGTGCACGGCCGTGGTTGGTGATACTGTACTTGCATTGCAGCATCTTTGGTGGGACGTTCAAATTTAAATGACCGTAGTTTGTTTCTGTATGTTTGTAATGTTTTGTTGATATCGGTGTCGTAGTATAGAGACAGTCGTTTCGATTTTTTTAGAAAATGAACGAGACGTACATTGCAAGTAATGTAAGTACAGGAAGATGCGTAACAAAGGCTCTGCACTCTTAGAAACTCCTGCCCCCCTATAATGAGTAGTAATCTTTTCGCTTGCCTTTTGAGTGAATGGTATCTGAAATGCATTTTGCAGTCGACGCAGCAAGCAGCTTTGGATGCATACGTACAGAAGCTGAAAGAGCAAATAGCACTACGTAATGGAAAACCGTAAGTAATTTTTCTCACTAATTGCTTTGGTGAAAAGGCTGTCAATACTGGTTATTGTGCTGGAGTTGTATACACGCTAAATGATGTATTGTCATGGAGGGCACATAATGTGTATCGAAACTCTTAGCAGCTTATTTTTGCATGCTGTATTTAGCGTTATTGTAGTTTAGCTTTGCTTCTGGAGGTAGAGAGATACATTGCAGAAGCGTCCGATTCCACCAGTCTCTCTGACCCCACGACGTCATCGATATGGTGGAAACCGCTACTTGCAGCCTATACAAAATGACAACGACGTCACTACAAACGCGAAGAAGAAAATAAAAATGAGACAATAACATCTCATGTCAAAACTAAAATTAAAGTAACAGGAGCCCGGCGGAAAATTGTGGTTTAGGGCGGGATGATCTAAATATCCTACAACTAAAAAACACGGCACCATACGAGAAAAAATCTATAAACCTTTAAATTACATTCCTCTACACCAACAAAACTACAGGAACTGGACATCATCCATGACCTGTATAGCTCAACCATAGATATTGATACAAGAAAACTAGCACCTACAACTCTGAAAAGTGCAACCAAAACACAAAAACCCAAATACACCATATTCACTACATCAGTTAAAACACGACCGACCTACTGTGAAATACAACACACAAAACACCACAGTTACTCCAGAATAAAACCAAAACAAAAATTACTACCAACAAAAGCCTCCAGCAATACCACCTCGTGTACCGACAATGCATGCTGGTACATGCCACCAGAACTCTTGTCAACTTCATGTAGTTGCCACAAATGTAACTCCAAACATATTCAGCAATAAGACTGAACATCTGAAGAAACTGTATGTCAGACGTCATCACCCATCTCAGAACATAATGATACACTTGTGAACTTCACTGTGATGTTCGTGTGTAACAAAACAATAAAAAACGTAAACTGCTTTTGGCACAACTGTCACCAAGCTAATCAGACATAATAAAAAGGCAAGACATATAAATGAAAAAAAAGGAAAAAGGAAAAAAAAACACCATAACTCACTGAAATCACTTCCACAACCCTTGTTACCAACCAAAGCCCTACCTAAACTCAGATCCGTGTTAGCACGACGACAACCATAACTCAGATGAACCCACACTACACATTAAACCCTGCATGTCCACATCCACAAACACAGCCAACTCAAAAACTCCATGCCTTAGTGATATCACAACACCATAGGTCAAAGCAGGCTTGACCCACCAAGGTTTATCAAACCCTACAACAGTTCTGCCGTATCTCTGGTTTCCCAAATATGTTAATCTGAAATTGTAACTTAAAAAAAAGAATTGTGTAGTCTATGAATCAATTCTTAACAACTTGTTGCTCACCAAGTTCAACTGTTAACGTCTCAGAAAAGTAGCAAGATAGGAATTTTCCCTGATGTGAGGAATGGAATCTAAATCTGAAAAAAATGGTAACACAAATTCCAATAAAACTGCTCTTTAAAAATGTCACAAAGTAGGTGCATGGTATGTCCTATAACCAAGGATAGGAAAACTAAACATTGTTTCTCTACATGTAGTAACATTTTTTGCTTAGGACACATTGTTGCAATTGAGATTTTTTATTTTGCATTTGGTTTTTGTTTATGGGTATTTTATTTTGTGGTGAGGGGGGTGGTTGGTTTGGGGGGGGGGGGTTGGGGTGTGGCTGGGTTGGGTCTTTCTTTTGTGTGTGTGTGTGTGTGTGTGTGTGTGTGTGTGTGTGTGGTTGGGGTCGAGGGAAGTGTTGCATTACAATGTGTGGTTGTGGCTGTTGGTGTTCAGGTATTGGGAGTTGTTGAGCAAGGGAAGTGTTAGATTCCATTTTATGGCATCGGGAGGTGCTATTTAGCTATACAGATCAAGGGAAGTGGTAGATTCTAACTTGTGGGATCAGGAGCTGCTGTTGAGCTATATAGATCAAGGGAAGTGTCCGATTCCAGGTGATATCGTGTTTAGTGGAATTTTGGGAGTTTTGTGTTGCCGGTGTTTTTCGTCGTTTTGTGTGGTTTTGCATGGGAGTGTCTGTCTGAATTTGTGTATATTTATTTTGTCCCCACCCAAAAACTCCGTATTTCCCGCACTTGTCTCGCTAGTGTCATTAGGTTTTTTGTGGAACGTGTGTGTGTGAGTTTTTCAATGTATTTTCATGTGTATCATGTTTACGTATTGACGTCATAGGCGCCATATTGAATTCGTGGTTTATGGTCATTTCCGCCATATTTGTGACGTCATGGGTCAAAGAAGATGGGTGGAATCGGACGCTTCTGTATTTCCGTGGAGGTTCATAAATATAGTTTCCACCAATATTTAGAACAGAACATTTTTTTTGTATTTCCACAAAATTAAATTTAAGGTTACATAAACTCCACCAGATAATAATGCTTAATTTGTTGACTATTAATGCAGGGATAAAAGTTAAGGACATAGCACCTGAAATTACCATCTGCAGTTCTGTAATCTTTCCACAGTTCTATTGTCTACAAAGATTATAGCTGTTTTGCTAAATTACTGCACTTGGGAAAAAGTATTTCCAATGTGTATTGATTTTAATTATTAAAAGGAGATTGCTGGAACTAGTTGTAGATTTATAAATAATTTTCTAAGGTACATGGCAAGTTTCTGTGTGCAACAAATGTTATGTTCAATTTTGATTCCACCCAAATTTTGTTTTGTATTTTGAAGTAACTACAAAATGTTAGTAATATTTTGTCCTCTTGGACAGGGCTATAATCAGCCTATTATACTGGTGTGAATAAGTTTTATTACTCCAGTAAAGAAGGCACTTCAAACTCCAGACACAGACACAGAACAGACTCTATTAACAATGATAACAAGGCAAAAAGAATGTAAGGAAACAAAAGATTGTGTGTCATCATAAGTGGCAGAGATATAAAAACATCAGCTGTATGAATAAAATATTATTCACCTGCACACAAACTCTCATGACAAGCAGCACAAAATGTAACACTCCCACTCTTGTTTGATAATTTCAAAGACAAGATCTACATTTAGTTTCAAACTTTTCCTTGGTATTGTAAACCGGTCTGTCAGATGATCTTTGGACTAGGCATAGGATACAATAAAAGAATCATCATTTATACGTTCATATAGTGAAATTTTGTCTGCATGTTTAGTCCTTTGGTGGTGGTTATTGTTTTTTTGACAACTGCAATGGGATCTGGTCGACAACAAATAATTGACTTGTATGTTCCAATTTGACACCTAGCTCCACCAAGAATGTGCAAAGCCACATTATTTCAGCAGCTGGATCGGATGCAGGATACTCTGCTTCCGTTTTAGGTCTGGCAACTCATTTCTGAATGCGATATTCTGTATTTTTCTGGGGCTCAAACATTGAATACTGTATATATGGGTGAAGATTTTTCAGTTGAGTTGTGAGTATGCTGATCACCATGTGCCTGCAGACACACTAAGGTGTACCGGTCAGTGACAGCTACTTCTGTGACTTTCTTTTCCCACTTCGTTACTTCTTTAGCAAGTGTGGAAATGGATTTATGTGTATAGAAATTGTAAAGAATGAACTTCAGTGGCAGTTTGAGTCACCACTGGGAGAGCTCAGACAATTCAACTGAGATACGATCAGATAGTTGTACTATGGTTATTATTAAAAACTAAAACTTCGAGGTAAATTCAGAAAATCTACATTAACAGACAAGTCTTAGCATTTTAATGCATGTCGTGTACATGTATTGATACTTTAAAATATTGATTCTGTCCTTAATTTGAGACTGGCTGCAAACTAAAAGGAAAATTTCAGATCAGCTTTCTTAAAAACTGAACATTTGTCTGGTCTTCATGGCTTCTTACCCTGAAGACTGGAGAGATAACAAGTGTTGGCACTTTGTGACTAATCTTTGTGGTACATTATTATTATTATTATTATTATTTATTATTTCTTTACTGTCTCAGACGTTAAGTCTGGTTAAAAATGGAAAGTGACGCGGACCTTGATCAAGGGTCACTTCCTTTTAACTGTATGGTATGTGTTATATTGCATTTAGGAACATTCGGGTAATTGAACATGTATCAATAATTACAGATTTCTGTAGTTGTATATACAAGTTTGGATGTAGCTGTATTGCATTGATGTACTGGTGGATATTGTGTGGTATGACTCCTGTAGTTGATAGTATAATTGGTATAATGTCAACTTTATCCTGATGCCACATGTCCTTGACTTCCTCAGCCAGTTGGACGTAATTTTTCAATTTTTTCTCCTGTTTGCTTTTGTATATTTGTTGTATTGGGTATGGATATTTCAATTAGTTGTGTTAATTTCTTCTTTTTATTGGTGAGTATGATGTCAGGTTTGTTATGTGGTGGTGTTTTATCTGTTATAATGGTTCTGTTCCAGTATAATTTGTATTCATCGTTCTCCAGTACGTTTTGTGGTGCATACTTGTATGTGGGAACATGTTGTTTTATAAGTTTATGTTGTAAGGCAAGCTGTTGATGTATTATTTTTGCTACATTGTCATGTCTTCTGGGGTATTCTGTATTTGCTAGTATTGTACATCCACTTGCGATGTGATCTACTGTTTCTATTTGTTGTTTGCAAAGTCTGCATTTATCTGTTGTGGTATTGGGATCTTTAATAATATGCTTGCTGTAATATCTGGTGTTTATTGTTTGATCCTGTATTGCAATCATGAATCCTTCCGTCTCACTGTATATATTGCCTTTTCTTAGCCATGTGTTGGATGCGTCTTGATCGATGTGTGGCTGTGTTGGATGATATGGGTGCTTGCCATGTAGTGTTTTCTTTTTCCAATTTACTTTCTTCGTATCTGTTGATGTTATGTGATCTAAAGGGTTGTAGAAGTAGTTATGAAATTGCAGTGGTGTAGCCGATGTATTTATATGAGTGATTGCTTTGTGTATTTTGCTAGTTTCTGCTCGTTCTAGAAAGATTTTCTTAAATTGTCTACCTGTCCATAATGTAGGTTTTTTATGTCGATAAATCCCCTTCCTCCTTCCTTTCTGCTTAATGTGAATCTTTCTATTGCTGAATGTATGTGATGTATTCTATATTTGTGGCATTGTGATCGGTAAGTGTATTGAGTGCTTCTAGGTCTGTTACTCCATTTCACTACTCCAAATGAGTAGGTCAATATTGGTATAGCATAAGTATTTATAGCTTTTGTCTTGTTTCTAGCTGTCAATTCTGTTTTCAGTATTTTTGTTAGTCTTTGTCTATATTTTTCTTTTAGTTCTTGTTTAATATTTGTATTATCTATTCCAATTTTTTGTCTGTATCCTAGATATTTATAGGCATCTGTTTTTTCCATCGCTTCTATGCAGTCGCTGTGGTTATCCAATATGTAATCTTCTTGTTTAGTGTGTTTTCCCTTGACTATGCTATTTTTCTTACATTTGTCTGTTCCAAAAGCCATACTTATATCATTGCTGAATACTTCTGTTATCTTTAGTAATTGGTTGAGTTGTTGATTTGTTGCTGCCAGTAGTTTTAGATCATCCATGTATAGCAGATGTGTGATTTTGTGTGGGTATGTCCCAGCAATATTGTATCCATAATTTGTATTATTTAGCATGTTGGATAGTGGGTTCAGAGCAAGGCAGAACCAGAAAGGACTTAATGAGTCTCCTTGGTATATTCCACGCTTAATCTGTATTGGCTGTGATGTGATATTATTTGAATTTGTTTGGATATTAAGTGTGGTTTTCCAATTTTTCATTACTATGTTTAGGAACTGTATCAATTTAGGACCTACTTTGTATATTTCCAATATTTGTAGTAACCATGAGTGGGGTACACTATCAAAAGCTTTTTGGTAATCGATGTATGCATAGTGTAGCGACCTTTGTTTAGTTTTAGCTTGATATGTCGCCTCTGCATCTATTATCAGTAGCTCTTTACATCCTCGTGCTCCTTTGCAACAGCCTTTTTGTTCTTCATTTATAATTTTGTTCTGTGTTGTATGTGTCATTAATTTCTGTTTAATGACTGAAGTTAATATTTTGTGTATTGTTGGTAGGCATGTTATGGGGCGATATTTAGCTGGGTTTGCTGTGTCTGCTTGATCTGTAGGTTTCAGATATGTTATTCCGTGTGTCCGAGGCTTCTTTAGTTCTGTCCTGAACCAACTACTACTACTACTACTACTACTACTACTACTAATAATAATAATAATAATAATAATAATAATAATAATAATAATAATAATAATAATAATGGCTAACCCCCCCTTTTAGTGTGATTAGTTGGTTCAGGACAGAACTAAAGAAGCCTCGGACAAGCACCGTCATGGTCGGGGACGACGCTTGAACCCTATGCCCGCCCACAATGGTAACGACACTGCTAGCCAACTGGAAAATGATTTAAATCCAAATAGAGGTGTTTTGCAGGACATGCTTCCTGCAACCACCCTAGAAGGAAAACAAAGACAGAGGATGAGATGGTCAGATGAAGTTAATCGACACCTCATGTTCTGTTATTACCAAGCAACAAACCTAGGAACCAACACAACTGGATACAGATCACAAGTATACACAATATTTATTACCAGATACCCAGAATTAAAATTTTTAACAGAACGACGACTAGCTGATCAGATCCGTGTAATAATAAAAAATAACAGGATACCCCAGTCAGAATTAGAAAACATCAAACAACAAGTACAACAAATACTGGAACAAAATAATGTGCAATCAGAAGAAGAAGAGAATACAGTAATGGACTCAAACATCCCAGAGCAAACAAACAAAGAACACCACGCACCAATTAAACAATCAGAGGAAAACGAAATCTTAAGACAGCCACCAGAACAAGCACAAATAGAACACGAAGTGCCACAGATGTTAGATATAGAAGAAAAATTTCAGCTAACATATATAGAATACAAAGACACAAATACAGACATTAGACCATTCTTGCATAGACCACCAAATAACCCACAAGTCGAAACAACAATAAAAACTATCAACACAATCATACACAACAAAATAAATGAAAACACAACTATGGAAGAGTTACAACTACTGGTTTATATAGGAGCACTCACTACACTAAATATACACACTAGGCAGAGATCAGAACCAACCAACACACAGAAGAAACCCACAAAACCAGCATGGCAACACAGGCTACAGATCAAAATAGAAAAACTGAGAAAAGACATCGGACAGCTAACACAATTTATAAGAAATGAAATCTCGGAAAAAGGTTAGGTAAAATCTCACAACAAGAAGCGACAGAGCAATTAGACGAAAAGAAGCAGAAATTACAAGCATTAGCCAAACGACTCAGAAGATACAAAAAAAGTGAAAATAGAAGGAAACAAAACCAAACATTCAACACAAACCAAAAGAAATTTTACCAGACAATAGATAACACACACATTAAAATAAACAATCCACCAAACATAACAGACATGGAACACTTCTGGAGCAACATATGGTCAAACCCAGTACAACATAACAGACTTGCACAGTGGATACAAGCAGAAAAAGACTCATACAAGATGATACCACAAATGCCTGAAGTGATAATTTTGCAACATGAAGTCACCCAAGCAATTAATTCTACTCACAATTGGAAAGCCGCTGGAAATGATAAAATAGCAAATTTCTGGTTAAAGCAGTTCACCTCAACACATTCACATCTAACTAAATTATTTAACAGTTACATTGCAGACCCATACACATTCCCTGTTACACTTACACACGGAATAACATATCTGAAACCTAAAGATCAAGCAGACACAGCAAACCCAGCTAAATATCGCCCCATAACATGCCTACCAACAATATACAAAATATTAACTTCAGTCATTAAACAGAAATTAATGACACATACAACACAGAACAAAATTATAAATGAAGAACAAAAAGGCTGTTGCAAAGGAGCACGAGGATGTAAAGAGCTACTGATAATAGATGCAGAGGTGACATATCAAGCTAAAACTAAACAAAGGTCGCTACACTACGCATACATCGATTACCAAAAAGCTTTTGATAGTGTACCCCACTCATGGTTACTACAAATATTTGAAATATACAAAGTAGATCCTAAATTGATACAGTTCCTAAACATAGTAATGAAAAATTGGAAAACCACACTTAATATCCAAACAAATTCAAATAATATCACATCACAGCCAATACAGATTAAGCGTGGAATATACCAAGGAGACTCATTAAGTCCTTTCTGGTTCTGCCTTGCTCTGAACCCACTATCCAACATGCTAAATAATACAAATTATGGATACAATATTACTGGAACATACCCACACAAAATCACACATTTGCTATACATGGATGATCTAAAACTACTGGCAGCAACAAATCAACAACTCAACCAATTAGTAAAGATAACAGAAGGATTCAGCAATGATATAAGTATGGCTTTTGGAACAGACAAATGTAAGAAAAATAGCATAGTCAAGGGAAAACACACTAAACAAGAAGATTACATATTGGATAACCACAGCGACTGCATAGAAGCGATGGAAAAAACAGATGCCTATAAATATCTAGGATACAGACAAAAAATAGGAATAGATAATACAAATATTAAAGAAGAACTAAAAGAAAAATATAGACAAATGCTAACAAAAATACTGAAAACAGAATTGACAGCAAGAAACAAGACAAAAGCTATAAATACTTATGCCATACCAATATTGACCTACTCATTTGGAGTAGTGAAATGGAGTAACACAGACCTAGAAGCACTCAATACACTTACACGATCACAATGCCACAAATATAGAATACATCACATACATTCAGCAATAGAAAGATTCACATTAAGCAGAAAGGAAGGGGATTTATCGACATAAAAAACCTACATTATGGACAGGTAGACAATTTAAGAAAATTCTTTCAAGAACGAGCAGAAACTAGCAAAATACACAAGGCAATCACTCATATAAATACATCGGCTACACCACTGCAATTTCATAACCACTTCTACAACCCTTTAGATCACATAACATCAACAGATACGAAGAAAGTAAATTGGAAAAAGAAAACACTTCATGGCAAGCACCCGTATCATCTAACACAGCCACACATCGATCAAGACGCATCCAACACATGGCTAAGAAAAGGCAATATATACAGTGAGACAGAAGGATTCATGATTGCAATACAGGATCGAACAATAAACACCAGATATTACAGCAAGCATATTATTAAAGATCCCAATACCACAACAGATAAATGCAGACTTTGCAAACAACAAATAGAAACAGTAGATCACATCGCAAGTGGATGTACAATACTAGCAAATACAGAATACCCCAGAAGACATGACAATGTAGCAAAAATAATACATCAACAGCTTGCCTTACAACATAAACTTATAAAACAACACGTTCCCACATACAAGTGTGCACCACAAAATGTACTGGAGAATGATGAATACAAATTATACTGGAACAGAACCATTATAACAGATAAAACAACACCACATAACAAACCTGACATCATACTCACCAATAAAAAGAAGAAATTAACACAACTAATTGAAATATCCATACCCAATACAACAAATATACAAAAGCAAACAGGAGAAAAAATTGAAAAATACATCCAACTGACTGAGGAAGTCAAGGACATATGGCATCAGGATACAGTTGACGTTATTCCGATTATACTATCAACTACAGGAGTCATACCACACGATATCCACCAGTACATCAATGCAATACAGCTACATCCAAACGTATATATACAACTACAGAAATCCGTAATTATTGATACGTGTTCAATAACCTGAAAGTTCCTAAATACAATGTAACATATACCATACAGTTAAAAGGAAGTGACCCTTGATCAAGGTCCGCGTCACTTTCCATTTTTAACCAGACCTAAGGTATGAGAAAAATAGAAATAATAATAATAATAATAATTATTATTATTATTGATAACAATCTTTATGAACAGTTAATAATAGCCATTGACATTGTTTTATTTCTTTTCGTTGTGACATGTCTTAATTTCTTGTGCTAGATTGACTGTTTCACAAATTCCTGGTCCATGTCAGTACTGCCAAGGACTGTTCCTTGAAGAGAGCAGGTGATCCACAATGAGACAGTAGATACCTTTTGCTGCCTTGTCTGAGAAAGATGGTGGTTATACCCTTTACACAGTTCCCTTACCTGTGGCAGCAACTCCCATCACCCTGCTGTAAAATGGTCTCACTGCAGCTTTAATTGATGTGATTGTTCTTACGGAGCAATTCTTTGCATTCAATATGTGTATGCATAGTGGGATGATTTGCTTTGCAGTTTTGTTGACTTAAGTTTACATGGTCTGGTTGTTACGACATTGAACTTGGATTCAAAGGAGCAGGACTGAAATTCTTGTGTGTTCATTCAGATTTAGCATTTCCCTAAAATGCTTATGGTGAATGCTAGTATTGTTCAGAGTGGCATATACCATAGTTGTTCTACCTCAAATGAGTAAATCATCAACCTCAGCTTTCCTTAAATTCCTCAAGCACAGTGAGTCTAGCATGCTAATAGTCATTTAATGTATGTTCTGACACTTGTGAACTGGTGTTCTTAAGGTAGCTTTGAGATGACAAGGAGTACCATTTCTAAAAGATAGCCTTAATTAATTGCATTTTAACGTATTTAGAGGTCACCAGATGAAAATTGTAATTTTAATTTAACTTTTATTATTATTGTTTCATTGCAATTTAACATTGCGACAATGATTATGACAGCAAACCAGGTAAACTTATTCCCAAGGATTTTATTTGTGGCATGTATTTCTGCAGGAAGGAATGGTGTCTTGATGACTTCGAAATAGGCCGTCCTCTAGGTGAAGGGAAGTTTGGACATGTGTATATGGCAAGAGAGAAGACAACAGGGACTATAATTGCGCTGAAAGTAATGATGAAATCAGAAATTACTGGTGCCAGAGTAGAAAGACAAGTTCTCCGCGAGATAGAGATACAGACACATCTGAGGTATTGTATTCATTTTTTTGTCCAAATGTACAATGCAGTGAATGTAGACTTCAATAACATCTGATGTCATAGAGTGACTCACTCCAGTGAGTTCGTATATTTAATAATTATACATTACTACCTTACTGTCAAGATGTCAAAAATGGGATTGCTTAAAAGTGACTATAACAGTAGTCTTCAGACTTGTTCAGTTCTATAAATATGAACAGAGATATATTGATAAGTGAAACTGAAGCTTGTCACATAGGATAACATACTACAAAATATTTGAAAATTTTTCTTTCAAACTTCAGATACAGCATGTTAGCTTTGGAAACATTGAAATCAAAATGGTGGTAAATATTTGGGTCTTTTTATCTCAAAATACGTTAAGGTTGGCTAACTAGGTTACTTGTACTGTGCTCTGATGGACTGATGGGAGCACATCAGAAAGCTGCAATCTTCATTTCATTGCTTCTGAAGCTGTTTGTTGTGGTCGTCAGTCCACAGACTGGTTTTATCCATCTCTCTATGCTACCCTATCCTGTGCAAGCCTCATCACCTCCAAATAACTACTGAAACCTACATCCTTCTGAATATGCTTACTGTATTCATCTCTTGGTCTCCCTCTACGATTTTTACCCTCCATTCTTCTTTCAAATACCAATTTGGTGATCCCTTGATGCCTCAGAACGTGTCCTACCAACCTATACCTTCTTCTAGTCAAGTTGTGCCACAAATTCCTCTTCTCCCCATTTCTATTCAGTACCTCCTCCTCACTAGTTATGTGGTCTACCCATCTAATCTTAAACATTCTTCCGTAGCACCACATTTCGAAAGCTTCTATTCTCTTCTTGTCTGCACTGTTTATAGTCCATGTTTCACTTCCATACGTGGCTACAATCCATACAGATACTTCAAGAAAAGACTTTCTGACACTTAAATCTATACTTGATGTAAACAAAGTTCTGTTCTTCAGAAATGCTTTCGTAGCCATAGCCAGTCTACATTTTATACCCTCTCTACTTTGACCATCTTCAGTTATTTTGCTACTCAAATAGCAAAATTCATTTACTACTATAAGTGTGTTTTTCCCTAAGCTAATTCCCTCAGCATCACCTGATTTAATTTGGTTACATTCCATTATCCTCGTTTTGCTTTTATTGGTGTCCTTCATATATCCTCCTTTGGTGTCCATTCCGCTCAACTGCTCTTCCAGGACCTTTGCTGTCTCTGACATAATTACAATGTCATCGGCAAACCTCAAAGTTTTTATTTCTTCTCCATGGATTTTAATTCCTACTCCAAATTTTTCTTTTTTTTTTCCTTTACTGCTTGCTCAATATACAGATTGAATAACATCGGGGATAGGCTAGAACCCTGTCTCACTCCCTTCTCAATCAGTGCTTCCCTTTCATGCCCCTAGACTCTTAAAACTGCCATCTGTTTCTGTACAAATTGTAAATAGTCTTTTGCTCCCTGTATTTTACACCTGTCACCTTTAGAATTTGAAAAAGAGTATTCCAGTCGACATTGTCAAAAACTTTTTCGGATAAGTCGTAGGATCAGTATTGCCTTCCATGTTCCAACATTTCTACGGAATCCAAAATGATACTCCCTGAGGTAGGTTTCTACCAGTTTTTCCAGTTTTTCAATTCGTTAGTAAACAATTTGTTTTAGTATTTTGCAACCATGACTTATTAAACTGATACTTCGGTAATTTTCACACCTGTCAACACCTGCTTTCTTTGGGATTGGAAATACAGTGAAAACCCGCTTTTACACTTTTCATGGGACTGGTTTAAAATGTGGGAAATAAAATTTTAAGCTGTAAAAGTTATGTGTAGGATATCCCCTGGCATTTTCGCACTTTATGTACATGCACAAAATAGGCGTCAAAATACTCATGTCAGGGACTTATTCATTATCAAACAATGGTTTATTATCTAACAAAAACTGCTGATGTAATGTGAACTGACAATTGGGAAGCAGAAATGTTGGATTAAATTTCAAACGCCATTATCGATGTTTTTGAAATTCCCGCAGCTGTCATTCATAATTTAAATAATGAAACATTGCATCAGTTATATATTTTTTCATGCTTAGCACAGTGCATTTCGAGAATTTTTTCTTGATATCAAGTGAAAATATTTACATAAGTGCTCTTTGTGGTGGTTTCGTATGTGGTGTTCTGCGTCTCTTAAACTGTAGTGATCTTTTTGAGATTATCCAGTACTGTGCTTCCTCAGTTATGTAGAAAACCACAAACTCACAAACTATCACTCACATTGTTTTTTTGTGTAACATCAGAAAAAATAAATTTGTAAATATTGCACTTAACAGTGAGAATAAATCCCTGAAACACGTTTTGCTCAGCATGAGAATGTACTTAATTTGCACTGTGTTTAAGCCGAAAACACTTCAGCAACAGCCACGCGGGTTAGCCGCGCGGCCTGAGGCATCTTGTCGTAGTCCATGCGGCTCCCTGCGTCGGAGGTTCGAGTCCTCCCTCGGGCATGGGTGTGTGTGTTGCCCTTAGTGTAAGTTAGTTTAAGTTAGATTAAGTAGTGTGTAAGCTGAGGGGCTGATGACAGAAGTTTGGCCCCATAAGATCTTGCCACTAATTTTTACTTCAGCAACGCAAATTGAATGAAGGTGTCAAGTAGTGCTACAAGTCACCAAAAGACGAAACGCACTAAATATGGTTCAACAGAAGTGTGACGATGATTACAATAATCGCATAACTGCGCATGCGCTGTAGAGACAATTTTGAAATTGTTGTGATTGGTCATGATACGTTTATTCATACAAACCTAGTTACTCCTATCAGCCACCTTGCAGATGTGACTACTACTTGTCACCCGACATAATGCCAGTATCATTTTATGTCAGTTTTTTTTCCCACGAATATTTTTCATAAAGCATAAATTGCAGGCTAATTATAAATACGTTGATGCAAAATCGTGTATGAATTAACATTGTGGATATAGGGAATTTAATGGGAGTGATAAAAAATGTTGTAAATCGTGGGAAAACTTTAATTCCATGAAAGCAAAAGTATGGTTATACTGTATTATATTCTTCTTGAAACCTGAAGGTATATTGCTTTCCTCATACACCTCGCTCATCAGGTGGGAGATTTTTGTCATGGCTGGCTCTCCCAAGCCTATCAGTAGTTCTAATGAAATATTGTCTACCCCAAAGGCCTTGTTTCAACTTAGGTCTTTTAGTGCTCTGTCAGATTCTTCACACAGTATCGTATCTCCCATTTCATCTTCATGTACATCCTCTTCCATTTCCATATTATTGCCCTCAATACATCACGCTCGTATAGACCCTCCTTCCATCTTTCTGCTTTTCCTTCTTTGCTTAGGTGGCTTTCTTTTCTCGAAGGTCTCCTTAATTTTCCTGTAGGCAGTATCTAGCTTACCCCGTAGTGATACATACTTGTACATCCTTACATTTGTCCTCTGGACATCCCTGCTTAGCCATTTTGCGATTCCTGGCAATCTCATTTTTGAGACGTTTGTATTCTTTTTCACCTGTGTCATTTACTGCATTTTTATATTTTCTTCTTTCATCAGTTAAATTCAATATCTCTACTGTTACCCAAGTATTTCTACTGCCCCTCGTCTTTTTTACCTACTTGATCTCCTGCTGCCTTCACTATTTCATCTCTCAAAGTTACCCATTATTCTTCTACTGTTTTGTTTCCCCCATCATTGACAACTGTTCCCTAATGCTTTCTCTGAAGCTCTCTACAACCTCTGGTTCTTTCAGTTTATCCATGTCCCACGTCCTTAACTTCCTAGCTTTGCGCAATTTCTTCAGTTTTGATCTACAGTTCATAACCAATAAATTGTGGTCAGTCTGCACCTGCCCCTGGAAATGTCTTACAATTTAAAATCTGGTTCCTAAACCTCTGGCCTACCATTATATAATCCATCTGAAACCTTCCAGTGTCTTCAGGCCTCTTCCACGTCTACAGCCTTCTTTCATGGTTCATAAACCAACTGTTAGCTATGATTAAGTTACACTCCACGCAAAATTCTACAAGGCAACTTCCTCTTTCATTCCTTACTCAGAGTCCATATTCACCTACTCCTCTTCCTCATCCTTTCCTACCATTGAATTCCAGTCCCCCATGATGATGATTTTCATCTCCTTTACCTATCTGAGTAATTTAATAATAGCTTCCTAAGCTAGCATGCCATATTTGATTGGTTTTGTATTTGTATATTTTGAAAATAAGCAATTTCATTAATGCATCGCATAAAAGATCTCTCCAAAATGCACCATTTTTAGTACGATTTGTTGTGCAAAAGTGGCAGGAAGTACTACTCTGGTAGATAAAACTGTTCCCATAAACTGAAAGTTTGTGTGAATATTGCATCTCGAGCCATCATTTGTGCCCATGACAACTTTCTTCTACTATACATACTGCCTCAGTAATATATGCTTGGGCTCCAAAGGCAGGGAAAATGGCTGACGGTTAAGCTGCATATCTTAAATTTTCCTGTGGTCCAGCCATAAAAAACGTATATTTGAGGAAAATGCAGACTTGAGGAAAATGTTAAAAACCCCAAAATATGAGCAAAATGTATATAATTGGCTTATATGATTAAAATCATAATCCTCACCAATATGTTATATAAAATCTATGTAAGTGAAGGAAATGAAATGTACAATACAGAGTTTACACAATAATTTGTAGTAATGAATTTCATTGGTTCTTAAAAATCACAGATGTGTAGCAGAAGTAAAAACACATAAAAAAATTGAAATTGGTTTTCGGCTACAAGGTAATAGAGCTATTTTCTGACATACTACAAGCACAAATTATACACCAAAACACGTGTTTTTGGGAGATCTTTCGTTTTTGCTCATCCAGAAAACAAAAATTCATGAACATGTTGAATCAAACTGAAAACTTTGAAGTACAGTGAAGGGTGTGTGAATCTAGTGTGGGGTTGTTGTGTTCTTTCTGTAGTCAGTGGCAGCGCAGCATACTTTGGTGTCACAAGAGCAGTGACCTGCAGTGTACTGCTTGCAAACTTTTCCTTGTTCATTGTGCTGAGTAGTTAAAGTGGAGCATTCTGCAATATTGCCAACATGCACTGTTTGCCTTCGAACTCGTCGCTTGCTGTAGTGCAAACACAGCAGGTTTAGTGAAAACATATATATACACACGAGTTTTTCTTTGCATGTGGTACTTACTGATACCAATGAATACAAAATAAAGTTGAGGCTGCTGTGATTTCACTGTTTCTCTGTCCAAGCAATCTGTTACATTTATGACAATCTGTCTGCCATCGCAATGCATTAAACACCATTTAGGCCTCCAACGAAGACGAATGGGCCACCACACAACTGTTCACTGAACAGGTTCTGTTAGCTGTGGTGCCACATATAGCAAATGGCGTAGCCTACATTGGCTAGCTGCAGTTGATAAAGGCATGATACATTCTGGATTCTGTCAACGTGCTCTGATCAGAACTACCGTAAGCAAAAGTAATGCACAGTAGTGGAGGGCCTACGAGGTATAACAACATAAATTGAACCTAAGTGGAAGCTGTGGTCACTCCATTTACTATACACCAATCACATTGTCCATGTTATGGAGAAAGCTGCCAAGTAAGCTTGCCATTTATCACACTGTATGCTAGAAGTCACTGCATTAGCGTGACGTCACCTATTGCTGTTGGCTGAAGGTGGAAAACAAATATCAGAGATGTTACAAACATCTGAGGTATTGTTATCTGGCAGTTTTCACCATATTTCACAGTTTTCAGTTTATTTCGCCATATAGACCATAAAGTTTTGCCGTTTTTGAGTTGAACGTAAAATGAAAGAACCCTCGAAACTGCATATTTTAAGATACAATTTGTAGCAGTAGTGTGTCGCGAAATGGCTGTTACCTTGTACATAACTAACAAAAGTGATGATCTTTCCAGTTGTGTGCTCTACAGTATTACTAGTGGCAAAACCCCTTTTTTTCCTTAATAGTTTTATTATATAATGTAAAGTTTCCAAATTTCTTGCTTGTTTGTTTATAGATTTGCAATATGGTTGTGTCGGTTGACGTTACGAATGTTGGTAAAATTGCTGTGTAGGAGTAGGAGAATGAAATTCTCACACAGACTTCGATTTATAGCTTCTGTGCCTGTTGATACTTCATAATCTAGTACCTTAGAACTTTCGAATGTTTCATAGGCAAAAGTCTGTAAACGTATTACATGTGTTAGTGTGGCATGGTGGCTGAGCTGGTTGTTGAGTGGTGTAACAAATTGCCAGCCAATAAGAGCTCACTAGCTGATAATGGTTGTTTCCTTGATTCTAACCGAGCATATTCTTCGAGACTCAGTGTTTGGATTTAAAAGGTTGACAATAGATCATGTTGCTGAATACAGTACTTTGGAAATACATGCAAAAAGATGAGACTGAGTTATAAGTGGCACAAGAAAAGGTGGTGGTTGGGCCTCTTCATCACATATTGGTTCATTCTGGAACACTTTGCGTTGACTGTCCTGCTGCAGCAACATAGCAGTAGTTGTATCATAACCATGTGGTGAAGTTGGGTTGGCAACACCTATTATGTATTACATCAGCATTTCTTCTCTCACTCTCTTTTGTGCCTCTTATCACTTGTTCAGTCATATCAAATGCCAATAATAAGAAAATGGGATGAAGTCAAGTGAGGTCAAGGAAGAAACATAAAATCAGGGAATTTTTAGCATTGATCTTACGGGATTTTCACAGGGGCTAAGAATTTATGGCATAGAATTGTGAAAAACATAAAATCGAAGTTCCATGGTATAGCTGAGGTCTTGGGAGGTGGGTGGAACACAGTGATGCATTGTACATTACATTTACATTTCGGTAGAACATCTAAGAATGATTGAGTTCTGTCTTGTTCCACTGCCATAGTGGAGCGAGTTCCTACACTGCAGGAATCTGTGTACTGTTTCCCAGCCAACTGGCCACACAACACATCTGCCATTAACTTAATGATACAAGTATGCCAGTTTAAGAACAGCCTTTTACAGAATCTTCTCAGTGCCCTTCACGTATAAATATGCTACTGCTGTTGTATGGGACAACTTGTGGTCACACCATCTGAATTTTTATGGTAGTTGCCGCTAAACAGAAAATTTTTTGCGAGGAATATTTGAAGACAATGTGCTGTCAGTGATCACACCACAAACAGGAAAGAAAATTCAGCACAGCGGATGTTGCTATTTGCACCCTCTCAGCATATGATTATGATAATTAGGTTTCCACATGGTCACCTGGTATCATAGAGGGGCCTGGATATATTGTTTAATAATGAAATTGATTTCAGACAAAACAAGATGTATGAATACAGGTGACGGTGCCATGATGATCTGATGCTACTTGCAGTAGGTTGCACTTGTATGCCTTCTGTATTTATTTTTTGGCAAAGCACATCTGTGTCATTCGCACTGTCTCTGGTCAGTTCCTGATCAACCGCAGAGCTTCAAAGGACATTGTTTTCCTCTTCATGTGACTTGTTGGATCACCCTCAATTTTTCTATAAACTGTTGAGTAATTCATAGCTTGAATCCATAATGAGAGCAGTGTTGCTGCGCTGTCAGTCATCCTGTGAACTATCAGTCTCTGTCCTTGCAGCTGTTGGCTGGCTGCTATTTTTTCGTTAAAGATATTTGTCAAATGTGGCAGGCCCCTGGTAATGTTCCATGTTCCTTGGTAAGTTTCCTCTGCTGTGTTTGCACATGAGTAGGAGATGAGGTGCATGACAATGCTGCTATTAAAAATTGGTAATGAAGTTGGAGTTAAGAGGAAGGTGTAATGCTTTCTCAAGTGCCGACATAAGGTCATGATCATTTGCTTTGATCATGAATCTGTCATGGATTCTCATCTGGTTACTGGTGTCTTTCTGTCACTGATATTATCTCTTTGCTGATGGTCTGTTGTGTTTCATTGCCCAGGAGGCATTGTCGAACCACTTCAGTCCCCACCCCATCCCTGCGGGCCCGGGAGTTAGAATAGGCCCGAGGTATTCCTGCCTGCCATAAGAGGCAACTAAAAGGAGTCACACCTTTCGGCCTTTATGTGATGATCCCCTGTAGGGTCTGACCTCCATTTTTCAAAATTTTCCCGAAGAGCGGGCCTGTTGGGGAAGGGCACCTTAAATGGTGCATTGTGTCCATCGTGCATTGAGATCTGTAGCCCACTTTCTTGTCGTGGCATTGTAGTCCCACTCATCATCCATTTCTTGAGTGAGGACACCTTCCTGGGTGCATTTTCCTCCACCCACTATGCAGTGTCGTTTTCTGCTCCAACAATGACTATGGAATTCTTTGCACCACGTATCCAGCACGGTAGCCAGTCCATTGTGGTGGGGCCCTCATGTACCCTGTTGGTTGTAGCCCTGTGACTACACAGGGATCACTCTGCTGATGCCTGCGCCATTAACTCCCCGTGAATGCCAAGGAGTAGATGTCCATCACCCTGGGGCATTGGGACTCCCAGCAGTGGCCATCCTGCCAGGTGGCCTATACTGTGGCTGGGTGGCACCCGTGGGGAGGGCCCCCGGTTGGAGTGGGTGGCATCATGGCGGATAATGCACGATGGAGTGTACCACGTCATTACTTGCTGGTGATCAAACGCCAGCAGTCTCTAAGCATTCCAAGTCTCAGTAGAATGCAAGGAAGGCAAGGAAGTATGATCCTAAAATTGTTCTCCTCCATGGCCACACCATAAGAGGAATGCCAGGCAAAGGATGGCAGCAAACCTTGCTCGCCCCAGTACCTCGTATGTATGAGAGCTGATGGGGATTCCTTTGTCTTGATGGAGCATCAGTTTTTTGTAGAGCATGTAGAGGACAAGTTTGGAGAGGTGGACGACTTATCCAAAATGCGATCAGGGTCAGTCTTGATAAAAACGGCATCCTCTGCCCAGTCACTGGCATTACTTGCTTGTGACAGGCTGGGGGATGTTTCCGTTACCATAATGCCTCATAAGAGCTTAAATATGGTCCAGGATATTATATTCCACGGGGACCTTCTTTTGCAGTCTGACGTCAAGCTGCACGCCAACTTAGAGTGACAAGGAGTTCATTTCGTCTGGCACGTCCATTGGGGTCTGAGGGATAATCAGGTTGCCACTGGTGCCTTCATCTTGGCCTTCGAGGGTGACGCATAACCTGAGAAGGCCAAGTTGATAGTCTGCTGCTGTGATGTTAAGCCATAAATCCCTTCCCCAATGCAGTGCTTTAAGTGCTGGAAGTTTGGGCATGTGTCTTCGCACTGTACTTCCAGCATCACATGTCGAGATTGTGGACGTCCATCCCATCCCAATACTCCATGTGCCCCGCCTCCCACTTGCGTCAACTGTAGATAGCACCAGTCCCCTTGCTCACCAGACTGCAGGATTTTACAGCAAGAAAGGAAAATCGTGGAATACAAGACCCTGGATTGACTGACCTTCACTGAGGCCGAGAGGAAATTTGAGAGCCTACATCCTGTTGCTATGACCTCCTCTTATGCCGCTGCTTCAAGAACAGTTGTAGCCCCAGAAGTTCCGCGAATTCCAGTTGGCTCTCAGAGCTGGAAGACTACACCTGCCCCCCTGATGGTGGAGGGCACTTCCCTCCCTGTTGCTCCAGCACCACCTACCTTAGGAGCACTGTCTTCCCCCCAACCATTGGGGACACCAGTCCCCACTTCTGAGCCGGAGAAGCTCCTCTCGCTAGGAAGGGGTCCCTCGAGTCATTCCCTTCCCAGGTTTCTGCTTGTAGAAACATGACACCCGCCAAAGGCTGAAGAGTCCAAAAGCAGCTGGTTGTAGAGCTTCACGATCATCCTCAGTCCTGGAGACTGAATCAGTGAAGCCCTCGCAGCCAGAGAAACCCAAGGATCAGTGAGAGAAATCCAGAAAGAAGACCCCAAGACCAAGGGAACTGCAGTGGCACCCACACCACTGCTGCATACAAGCTCTGCGTCTGAGGATGAGGTGAATATTCTGGCGTCTGTTGAGGACCTAGATCTCGCCAGACCTTCAGACACAATGAATATAGCATGTTCAGGAAATAAGTTGGTGGCAGCAGATCACCCTGAGGCACAGACTGCCTAATGAGTGTTTCATGCCTTCCCAGTCTCGTGATCACATCATCCTCCAGTGGAATTTCGGTGGTTTTTTCCACCACCTGGCTGAGCTACAGCAACTGTTAAGCTTTATACCTGCTTCCTGTATTGCCCTCCAGGAAACCTGGTTCCCAGCAATGCGTACCCCTGCCCTTCATGGCTACAGGGGATATTACAAGAACTGTAGCGAATATAATAGTGTCAGGTGGAGTTTGCATTTATGTCCGGAACTCAGTTTGTAGTGAACCTGTGCCCCTTCAAACTCATTTTGAAGCTGTGGCTGTCAGGATACGGATGACGCAAGAAATAACTGTTTGCAACGTATATCTCCCTCCAGATGTTGCGGTACCCCTGAATGTATTGGCTGCACTGATTGATCAATTCCCTAAACCTTTCCATAACCCCTTGTGGGGCAGCACTATGCTTATTGGCCATGGCAGAGACGTCGAAAATGTACTGTCCCAACTCGACTTCTGCCTCTGAAATACTGGGGCCGAGACACATTTCAGTGTGGCTCATGGTAGTTACTCGGCCATTGATTTATCAATTTGCAGCCCGGGACTTCTCCCATCTATCCACTGGAGAGCACATGACTACCTGTGTGGTACTGACCACTTCCCCATATTCCTGTCACTCCCCTGGATGGGCTTTAAACGAGGGTGACTGGGTAGCCTTCACCTCTGCTGTCACTGTTGAATCTCCCCCACGTGGTGCCATCGATGTTGTGATTGAGATTGAGCAGGTCACTACAATGATAATTTCTGCAGCAGAAAATGCGATTTCTATGGTGCCGCCCCCCCCCCCCCTCCCCCCGGACCCGCGGAATTGGTGGTTGCCAGAAGTCGCTGAGGCAATTGAAGAGTGTTGGTGAGGTCTACAGTGACATAAGTGGCACATTCCCTAGAGCACGTAATAGCTTTAAGCGGCTCTGTGGCCACATTCGCCTGCTTACAAAATGATGGAGACAGGAGTGTTGGGAGAGGTACATGTCGACCATTGGGTGCCATACGTCACCTTCCCAAATCTGAAAGAGGATCGGATGTCTTTTTGGGTTCCAGACCCCAACAGGTGTCCCTGGTGTTAACATCAATGGCGTGTTCTCTACCGATGCAAAAGCAATTGCCGTGCACTTTGCTGAGCACTACGCTCGAGCCTCTGCGTTGGAGAACTACCCCCAGCCTTTTGAACTCTCTAACGGCGGATGGAAAGCAAAGTCCTCTTGTACACTACACGCCACAGTGAACCCTATAATGCCCCATTTTCAAAGTGGAAGCTCCTCAGCACCCTTGCACATTGCCCCGACGCAGCTCCTGGGCCAGATCGGATCCACAGTCAGATGATCAAACATCTGTCGTCTGACTACAAGTGATATCTCCTCATCATCTTCAACTGGATCTGGTGCAGTGGCATCTTTCCATCAGAGTGGCGGGAGAACACCATCATTCCGGTGCTAAAACCCGGTAAAAATCCGTTTGATGTGGATAGCTATCAGCCCATCAGCCTCTCCAACGTTCTCTGTAAGCTGCTGGAACATATGGTGTGTCGGTGGTAGTGTTGGATCCTGGAGTCACGTGGCCTCCTGGCTCCATGTCAGGGTGGCGTCTGCCAGGGTCGCTCTACCACTGATAATCTTGTGTCCCTCGAGTCTGCCATCCGAACAGCCTTTTCCAGATGCCAACACCTGGTTGCCGTCTTTTTTGACTTGTGTAAAGCATACGAAGCAACCTGGCGACATCATATCCTTGGCACATTGTATGAGTTGGGTCTCTGGGGCCCACTCCAGATTTTATCCAAAACTTCCTGTCACTCCATACTTTCCGTGTCCAAGTTGGTGCCTCCTATAGTTCCCCCCTCCCCTGTATTCAGGAGAATGGCATTCCCTAGGGCTCTGTATTTAGTGGCCATTAACAGTCTAGGAGCAGCTGTAGGGCCGTCGGTCTCCCCTTCTCTGTATGCGGGAGACTTCTGCATTTTGTATTGCTCCTCCAGTACTAGAGTTGCTGAGTGATGCCTACAGGGAGCCATTCACGAGACGCAGTCATGGGTTCTAGCCCACGGCTTCCAGTTTTCAGCAATGAAGTCGTGTGTCATGAACGTCTGTCAGCATCGTACCGTTCATCCAGAACCTGACCTCTATCTGAATAGTGATCCATTCACTGTAGTGGAGACATATTGATTCTTAGGACTGGTTTTCGATGCCTGATTGACTTGGATATCTCACCTTCGTCAGCTTAAGTGGTATTGCTGGCAGGACCTCAATCCTCTCTGCTGCCTGAGCAACACCTACTGGGGTGCAGATTGCTCTACACTGTTGCAGCTCTACAGAACCCTTGTTCAATACCGCCTTGACAATGGGAGTCTGGTTTATAGTTCGGCAGCGCCCTCAGCATTGTGTTTACTTGACCCACTGCACCACTGTGGCATTTGTCTAGTGATGGGAGCTTTTAAAATGAGTCCGGTGACCAGTGTCCTGGTCAGGGTATCTACGACCCGGGACAACCGGGAGATCCGGGAAAAACCCGGGATTTTTTTCATCCGGGAGAAAACCGGGAAAAACCCGGGATATTTTTTGAATTCCGGGAATTTTTCATTGTTTTAGTTTTCAGTTAAATTTTTGTAATTTTGACTAGTAAGAACCGACACACTAACAAAGGATATTACTGTATCCCGCTACTGCAGAATAATACTTCAACAATAAAACATAAACGAGAGAAAAAAACGAAAATAACTTAAATTGCAAAGGAAATGAGCCATATACGACGACGACAGAAGTGCTCATGCAAGCGTCTGCCGATTGAAAATTTGTCAAAGGCCTTAGGAAGAATATGCAGTGCTTCATAACAACAAATTGCCTCCAATGAGCATGAAGTCGCAACTGTTTACATTCGATTTGTTTTAGCAGTTAACGCGCGGGCTCATGCGCATGCGCATGCGCAGTAGAGTCACGTTTGAGTAGTAGATTCTCCAGCTTCTGTCAACTGGAATGTGTCTGTTGGCTATGCAAGCAGTCGCAGCAAGCAGCTAGATACTTCCGGGAAAAGGGGGCACCTAATTCATATTCTTGAGAGGAAAAAAACTTGTTTCACAAAGCACCTAGCATCCAGCGCACATTTGCCTATCAATTAGTCATATGATTTTGAAACGCTTCTCTGTTGGTATTTGAACACATTGTAAGTTGATTTCTGAATGAATCATAAGCTGACTTTTGAATGCATGCATAGTGTACGTGATGTCTCTGTCAGGAGAATCCTCGTCGCATCTAGAAATAAACTTTCCACAGACAAAAGGGGACGGGGCTATACGAGCTGAGTGGAGTAAAGCCGAATGGATGAATGGCAATCGCTGTCTGATTATGTGGCTGATTGGGTGTGGGAATGATCAGCGTTGTTGTAATTACTAGCGAAATCCATAGATTCATACTATCAGAATGGAAATAAACGACTGACAGGAATAACAAGGTGAGAAAGATTATGTATTATCTTCTCGGTGTGTCCAAGAAAATGAAGTTTTGACAGAAGATGTTTGGCCAGATCGCTACACTAGTAAGGACCAGTAGTACAGTCCCCGACTACCAGCCGCTTAAGTTCTATTATGGAAGTAACGCGGAAAACGTGTTGTACGAACATGTAACAACGCCTAACCGGAGAATAATTGCGGGAGAACTGAACCAGTGATTCTGGCAGGGTTAGTGAAGTTAATCGGCGAACAAATTTTGACAGTGGCAGCAATAGCTACAGAATTGGTGATGACTGGATTGTTTGTTAGAACGAGGACGGAGAAGAAAAGAGGACATCGCACAAGTTATGGAAGAATAAGACGATTCCAAATTTATATAAAAATTTTGTAATACTAGTTTTCGATGTCATGCTAGAGAAGCTGGTGCATATGAATGAAACGTGAAATTATTTCGTAACATAAAGCTTTTTGCTTGTAGTAGGCCTAATAGGCATTTGATATTGATACTTATTGGATTATATTCTGTCATGTTATAAAAATGACCATTTTTGCCAAAACAGTCTCGTTTATTTGGTGTGTTATAAAATTGCTGCCGTATTAGAAAGGCCTATTTTGTTTTATCTCGCACACAGTGACAAAATAGATGTAATCAGATCGAGAAACCACACCAGTCTTGGGTATTACTTGTATTAACAGCTTTTTCAGTATTAGATAAATACATTTCGATTTTCCATGTAGCAAAACGTTTGACAAACTTTGATGAGGTAAAAGATTCTTTCATAGAAAGGAAAACACGCCATGTAAAGCTGTAGCAAGATTAGAGAGAGAAAAATGCTAGGAGCTAAGGTTTGAAGAAATGTGTAATTTCTTGCTTATCTCTTGTCAGTACTGGTTTTATATATCCTATATTTAATTTTATGACACACAAAACAGAAAGTTATTAACTAATGGGCAATGAAGAGTTCAGATTTTCCGAAGAGTTCTTGTTCTCTCGATTACAAATAATCCCATCCGCTATTAATTGCGAGATTCTTTTTTTAAGAGAGGCAGGCTGCCAAACCGGCCGACTGGGAGCAGTAGAGGCACCACAGTACATTTCGATTTCCACTCTCCTGAATGTAGTTTGAACGTGCAGTAGAAAAATGCTTTATGAAGAGGCATGGAACTGCACTTGGGCATACTTAAGACCAAATAATATGTCTTACATTTCCTCGAATACATACGTTTTATGTTTCAGACTTTTCAGAAAGATGTGCGCTACAAGATGAACGTATTTTGAAAATTCGATTTTTTTTTTTTTTAGTATTGACCCGGTTCGCAAATGTCGTAGATACGGGGCTGATGCGCAGAGTCGTGATGGCTGGGTGGTGTGTAATGTCCCTAGGTTTGTTAGGTTTAAGTAGTTCTAAGTTCTAGGGGACTGATGACCATAGATGTTAAGTCCCATAGTGCTCAGCCATTTGAACCAATTGATGTGCAGAGCAATTTGAGCTATAGTGGGTAGTCTCCACGTGACCCGTGTTTACGTTCAGTGATTTTGCTGTTTCCCCTTCGTTTACTCTCACGTCAAATGAAAACAAAATGGATATCCGTGGCCGGGAGCTATCAAGTGAATTAAAACACATTCACATAATTACTAAAGGCTGAAATATGTCATTAGTTTCAGATTTTATTTTATTTCCACCTTTCTGACAGTCAAGCATTAATCGCCTTGCGGAACAATGAAGTTATTTTTGTCTGTTTGCTAAAGAAATTTGACTATTGCTAATCTTTTCCGCTGAGGCAGTCAATGTATCTGAAACGAAATGTTTATTTCCACAGTACTGGGTAGTTTCAACTGTTCGGTGCATTTCAAGTGCACGTTTTCATTTTCTAGCACGTATGGCATTATGCCGTAATAAAGAACCAAACATGATATAATACAGTACTGGTGCTCCAAGAAAATTTACATCCCGAAAACCACACTTAAAAGCTTAATATCAGGTCGGGGTCTGCGGTACTTCATTGGGAATCTGGACATACGAGTGTGCCTTTAAGTATGCACTTTAAATGTGCACATTTTGATATGGTTCACGAAATTCCGATGCTCTTCCAGTATCATCTTTCATTGATGATCTTTTACACGTACGTACATACGGGTTTCCTACGTCATGATATCTACCCAAGCGCGGTGTCGCCTGTTACCTGAGCTCTCTGGCAACTGCTGAAATGAACCTATTTGTAACAGGACGCGGGAAAATATTACGATTGGTGGTTTGAAAAGCGTTACTTTCAAAGTAAATGTTCTTTTACGTAAGTTGAACTACGTACAAGAATGGACCGTGAATTTGTTAAATCACAAAGCGTTTGACTCTTATTTAAAAATCAGGTGTCTGATGACAACCCATTTAGAAGCATTTCGAACCCTCGAACCCTGAAGATCAGACATTTATGTCATTATTAAAAATTTTACTGGCACATTTGTATGATATCTCTTAAAGTGTAACATGCACAAAAAAATCAACAGTATATGCGAAAGCTTAGCTTCTCTTGCAGCTTGAGACCAATATTTTATGTGAAAGCTTTGCATTTCTTGTAACAACACTATGTATATTAATTTAAACTATTAACTTTCCCTGTTTGGCGCGCTACTTAACACTGATGCTGCTATTGGCTGACTACATCACGTGTCCTATGCTCTGAATATCCTCTGTCATCGGCTGGCGAGATCACGTGACATGAGCTACGAACGGCTTACAAAAGCGCATCGAAATCTTGGTTTCAATGGTTCGGAAAGTAACATGCGGTGTTTGGTGGATTTTCTAATGTATGTTTTCGTAATACGAAAATACGCAGCGTACATGTTGCTGCACATCAAAGATATTTCCAAAACGTGTCTTTTTCTCTGAGTTTCGTTTTATAAAGTGCCGGGAAATTGTATGCCCGTGTACAAAACCATAACCATTCAAAGGAGTGATAGGGGAAAATATACTGTCATCCGGGAGAAAGTGTGTTTTTAACCGGGAAATCTGGGAAAAATCCGGGAATTTTTTTTCCTTGTCCACGTAGACACCCTGCAGGTGGAGGCCAGAGCTCCTCCTTTGTGGTTCCGACATGCACAACTGCTCGCCAGTTATGTTGCACACATTCGTAGTTCTCCTGAGCATCGGAATTACTGTCTCCTTTTCCCACCCGCAGCTGTTCATCTCCCACATTGACAGCCCAAATCAGGGCTCACAATTGTGGTTTGCGTGCAATCCCTTCTCTCTGAACTGGAGTCCTTCCCTTTAGCACCTCTACTTGAGGTCCATTCATGTACACCTCCATGATGTACACCTTGGCCAAAACTTTGTCTGGACCTTCTGCATGGTCGTAAGGAGTCAGTTAACCCCGCCGCTCTCCGCTGTCACTTCCTCTCAATTCTTGACATATTCCGGAGCTCTGAAGTTGTTTACACTGATGGCTCGATGGTTGATGGTAATGTTGGCTTTGCCTATGTCCACAGAGGCCATCTTGAACAGCATTCCTTGCCTGCTGGCTGCGGTGTATTCACTGCAGAGCTTGTAGCCATATCTTGTGCACTTCAGTACATCTGTTACTATTCTGGTGAGTCGTTTCTTCTCTGTTCTGACTCCCTGAGCAGCCTACAAGCTATCAACCACTGCTATCCTCACCATCATTTAGTAGAGAACATCCAGGAGTCAATCTCTGCCCTCAAATGGTCCAGTCGTTCAGTGGTGTTTGTGTGGACCCTAGGACACGTCGGAATCCCAGGCAACGAACCAGCTGACAGGCTGGCCAAACAGGCTACGTGGAAACTTCTCTTGGAGACGGGCATCTCAGAAAGTGACCTGCGCTCTGTCTTACGCCGCAAGGTTTTTCGGCTTTGGGAGACGGAGTGGCATAACAGTACGCACAACAAACTGCGTGTCATTAAAGGGACTGTGAATGTGTGGAAGTCTTCCCTGTAGGCTTCTTGCAGGGAATCAGTTGTCCTTTGTCAGCTCCGCATTGGTCATACGTGTCTCGCACATGGTTACCTCCTCCGTCGTGAGGACCCTCGTCAGTGTCACTGTGGCTCCCAAATGACAGTAGTCCACCTCTTGCTGGACTGCCCACTTTCCACCGCTCTGTGGCGGACTTCTAGCTTTCCCAACTCCTTACCTTGGGTGTTGGGCGACAATGCGTCAACAGCAGCTTTAGTTTTACGTTTTATTCATGAAGGTGGGTTTTATCATTTGATCTGAGTTTTAGCGCATATCCTTTGTCCCTCTGTGTCCTTCACCCTAGAGCTTTTAGGGTGGAGGTTTTAATGTGTTGCAGAGCAGCTGGCTTCTTCTTTTTTATTCTCATGGTCAGTCAGTCATGGTAATCTGCTTTCTTGTTTTTAATCTCTTCTCCCTGTTTCTTGTGTCTCTCTGTGGTTTTCTTGTCCTGTTGTTCTTCTGGTTCTTCCTTTCTCCTGTTATAGTGCCGTACGTCTTCTTTGTTTTCTCCTTTCCCTTCAGTAATTGTTCTGCTGGGAACAAGGGACCGATGCACTCACAATTTGGTCCCTTTCACCCCCTTTTAAACCAACCAACCACTTCAGTCAGGAGAGATTGCTGCAGCCATCTCAAAGTGGAGGAGTAACTGTTCTTTCAATGTTACATTGAGTTGACAACTTGTATACCACATTCATCCTTCATAATTCCTATTGTCAGACTAAAACTACCTGTTGGTTGATGTCTGTCACTTTCTGCAGTGTTGCCACTTTGGCTGCAGGCTGCAACTTGGATGTAGGTGACACACATACTGCACGGTCACTTAATAAGTGTTGTTGCTTAGGTCATAACCCGAGGCAATGTTTGAAGTGGCTGTATGGGGGTGCCAATATGACTTGAATGTGAGCTACTCTGTCTGCAGCTAACTTTCAGTGGCGAATGACTGAACTGCAACAGATGATGCATTTTGTAGCCCAGGATTTTAGCTCGTGTCCTAACCTAACCACAACTTTGTATATGCAGTGTATCTGAGAAAGCAGCAGTTAGCAGCCTGCGGCAGAACTGTTAACCATGCTTGTTTCACCTTGACAGTTAAAGCTAACCTTTACGAGTAAACTCCTCACTTTCGTTGGTTACCTAAAACTATCCTCACACTGGCTTCACGAGCTGCCACATTACCAACTGATGAGGAATCCTCATTACAGGTTATAAATGACATGCAGATTTCAAATAGAAAAAAGAATGACAGGAAGAAAATATAAGCACAAATAAGTCAGTACAATGATAAAAATGATGTGGCAAAGTATTAGAAATAAGAGGTTACATTTAAACCAGTTTATTGAATAAAAATATTAATCATTTTGATAATGTAGGAAAAGACAGATTGCTACTTACCATAAAGAAGATGCATTAAGTTGCAGACAGTCACAATTAAGACATTTACATAAAGCTTTTGGCTGCAGCCTTCTTCAGCAGAAGAGAAACACACACAAGCAAGTACAACTCACGCACGCATGATCGCTGACTCTAGTATCTTAGGCTGAGATGATGGAGTTCGCAGTCAAGTGTGCATGAGGTGCTTGTTTCTCTTTTGCTGAAGAAGGCTGTGGTCAAGCTTCATGTAAATGTCTTAATTGTGCCTGTCTGCAACTTAATGCATCTTGTTTATTGTAAGTAGCAATCTGTCATTTCCTACATTGTTGATATTCCTGCCTGGCATTGCCATTGTTTAATCATTTTGAAAGTTTGAGAAATAAAAAATTTCAAAGCCTGTGACTGAGATTCAAACCAATGACCTTCTACACAGCTGTTACACTTACGACTTCCTGGAACCAGTCATGACAATGAAAAAGTTCGGCCTCACGTACAAAACTTATCTGATGTAGGCTGTTCTCTGTGGTGGGTGGGTGGGTGGTATATGTGACATCAGATAGTATCGTGCGAAAAAATAATAGTGTTTGGTAGTACTCTGTATGAGAGGTGTGTATTTTGTTAGCATTGTTGTGATTTTAGCATTTTTGTGTGTGTGTTATTTCTGATGAAATGTGGAAGAAGTGAAACCCAGGAATTGGGATCCAAAATTTCAAATATGTCAAGAAACAAAGCTGGGCAGGGAATAAGAAGTGAACTGACGAATTGTGACAGTTGGGAATTGGAGAAAAGTTTGGTTGTGACACAGAGTGCTCTTCAGGAAATCAGTTCAAACAAGTGAGGTGTCTACCAGCAAGTAACTGTAATCAGACTGCTGGCTAGCCCACCTGTGATGCGATTTGTTGTCAGTGTCTTCAGGTGGTGAAGAATTTTAATGATGACGGTATGACAGAATAGTTGTGGCATTTGAGTAGAAATGTGAGTGACGACCTAATTGTTTTTTTTTCTGTTTTAAAGTTTAGATAACTTCTTTAGTTCCTGCTGTATTTCCTCCCCGTGGATGTACTTGATATGTTGAGATTTTTACAGCGAGTATATAATTAAATTCCTTTTTAGTGTTCAGTTAGGTATAGTCCTTGATTTTGCATGTATTTTCGATAGTGATATGTGATACCTCACTTGTGTAACAGCTGAGGGATGATTGGTTAAACCATTGGTGTGTCTCTTCATACTGTAATCGGTATTACTGTTAAGATAAATTAGACACATTAAGATCAAGACATAACATAGTACAGATTAGAATAAAATTGCACTGTGAGATTATTCGTATCACATGAAAATTATGAAGGTGATGAAGTTGAATCAGTGAACATCAGACTTGTATGAAGTAGACCACATTTAATGAAGACAGGAATGTATAGTGTAACAGATTGATTGGAAAGAAAATTCAGCAAAATGTAAACGAAATCGTAAGACAAAGCTGGTGTATGTTGATTTGTGCAGTTGATGTGGTAAATTCTGCCAACTTTAATAGCTTTGAACCAAAAAAATTGTTATGAGATTCATGTGTTTCTTAGCATTCAGGAAAACAGCAGTAATTGAAAACAGTGTTGCCTTAGTTTGATTCATTTTTTTTTGCATTTTGAAATAACATAAGTTTCTTGGTGTCTGAATGAGTCTTCATTCTGAACAAAGACCCAAACTGAAAACTGTGACTTTTGTGGGAAATGCCTGTAATCCAACAAGAAGTCAAGTAGTAATAGACAGAAAGTCGTTGAGTAAAACAGAATCAATGTCTGGCATTCCCCAAGGAAGTGTTACAGACCCTCTATTGTCCCTGATGTATATTAACGACATAGGAGACAATCTGAGTAGCCCTCTTAGATTATTTTTGATGATGCTGTCATTTACCATCTTGTAAAGTCATCAGATAACCAAAACAAATTGCGAAATAAATTAAATAAGATATCTGTGTGGTGCGAAAAGTGGCAATTGACCCTAAATAAAGAAAAGTGTGAAGTTATTCATATGAGTATTAAAAGAAATCCTCTAAATTTCGATTATGCTTTAAGTCGCACAAATCTGAAGTCTGTAAATTCAACTAAATAATTAGGGATTACAATTACAAATAACCTAAATTGGAATGATCCCATATATAATGTGGTGGGTAGAGCAAACGAAAGAATGCATTTCATTGGCAGAACACTTAGAAGGGTCAACAGATCTACTAAAGAGACTGCTTACACTACACTTGTCCACCCTATTCTGGAGTATTGCTGTGCGGTGTGGGATCCGTATCAGGTGGGACTGACGGATGATATTGAAAAAGCTCAAAGAAGGGCGACTCGCTTTATATTATCGCGAAATAGGGGAGATGGTGCCGCAGACGTGATATGTGAATTGGAGTGGCGATCATGGAAACAAAGGCGTTTATCTTTGCGAAGGGATTTTATCATGGAAATTTCAATCACCAGTTTTCTCCTCTGATTGCGAAAACATTCTGTTGGCACCCACCTACATAGGGAGAAATGATCATTACGCTGAAATAAATCAGGGCTTGCACAGAAAAAATTAAGTGCTCGTTTTTCCCATGTGCCATTCGAGAGTGGAATGGTAGAGAGCCAGTTTGAAGGTGGTTGATTGAACCCTCTGCCAGGCACTTAATTGTGAATAACAGAGTAATTACGTAGATGTAGAAGTCTTGGTGTACTTGGCAGTAGTTAGTGTGTTGTATGACCGCTTGAAACTGCCAATGCAAAGCCAATGTGTCCCATGCTAGTCAGGTAGATGAGAGCTATCACACAGAAATATCAAACTTTGATGTGACCAGGACTTCTGCCATAAAGGTAATGAGAGCATATATTTTACTTACTCATTCGTATCAAGGCAACTGCAAGCCCAATATGTTTTTTCAAAGTGTATGACGTCCTGAACATTTTAGTAGCATATTTATGTTGGCGCTATGGCAAATAAAGTAGTTTTGTTAGGGCAAGGAAAACTGTAATAAACAAATATTAGACAATTAACTATTTAATGACGGGTGATACAGTAATGATCAGGTGTCACATTAAAAAGGTTTGTGGGACACATCTTTGCATGTACCTACTTCTGGTGCCATCATATTTCACAGATAAATTTTATACAGATTTAATGAAAATCCTATTTAAATAACACCACTCAACAATGAAAATGCTTGATATGTTCCCGGGAATTACGCTGGATAATACTGTAAAAACACACAATATTTCAGCGAGACAGCTGCCCGCCATCTTGTCTCACTGAAATATTGTGCGGTTTTTTTACAGTATTATCTGGCGTAATTCCTAGGAACCTATCTAGCAGATGCAGTGCCGGGAAAGCCTCAAACAGCACAACAATGAAAATGTTTGGGGATCAAAAATGGCTTGTTCTTATGTATTTACCCTTGCCGAATTAAAAAATCGCCATAAAATGCTTTGGAGATAAAGTGATCAGTCATTTTTTGTTATCTACAAATTTAATTTGGAGGGTAAGTTTGATTATGAAGTTGTCACAACTGTTATGTGAAGAAAAGTACTGCAACTATTTGTAGGGGATAAATATTAGTACTGTTGGCTGTAACTGTGAGTTTTATTTTTTGTGTTGTGATTTCTAGTTTTAGAATTCTTTTGAGTGTAAAATTTGTTATATCAAAATGCTACAAAAATATGTAAAATCAGTGATTAGGTTTTGTTTAATTTGTGGTGAAATAACATTTTGCCACAGAACAATAATCTGATGCCTCTTAAGAGGACTGCCAATTTGTTTTGTTTTGGTATGATGGTAGGAGATCATAAGAAGTTCTGCATATGTGTTGTAACTCTTGTTCAGTTAAGAGTTGTTGTGCATATGGTTTGGCAGGAGCCTGCAAACCACACAGATAACTGCTACCTCTGCTTAACACCACCTATAAAGGAGGATTGTCAGTCAAGAAAAGAGGGACAGTTCAATACATCCCTAATTTTCCATCTGCTATGTGACCTAATCCACATTCAGAGAGCTTCCAGTTCCCACTACACTCCTTCATTAGGAGCTCGAAATACAAATTGAAGACACTGTGTAAGAACAACTCGACACACCTTCAGTATCCTGAGACTTTGGTTTGGCAAAAATGATGATAAACTGCACAGAATGTCTGAAGCTTACTTAGAATATAAATTGAAAATCAGCAAATGCCTTTATGGCTGATGTGATAAAACCATTTCAAATTGCATTATGAATAATAAGTCTTCTAACCTTTCTGATGAGCTATAAATTCCAAAAAGGTGTTTCGCTTTTTTTTTTTTAAGTGCAGTGTACTCACGATTATCTAATTGGGGACTCGAAAACCACAGATAAATGAATTCTGTGGGTAACCCACAATTAAAGTGCTTTTTAATATGTGGAAGATGGTCAAAAACAAAAACAAAAAAAAAAAAAAAAAAAAAAAAAAAAAAATTACGATAATATTATGAAAAGGAAAGTTGCTACTCAGCATATAGCGGGGATGTTGCATCGCAGATAGGCACAACAAAAAGACAGTCACAAGTTAGTTTTTGGCCAACAAGGCCTTCGTCAAAAATAGACAGACAGACAGACACACACACACACACACACACACACACACACACACACACACACACACACACACACACACACATTCTCTCTCTCTCTCACTCACTCACACACACACACACACACACACACACACACACACACACACACACACATAACTCGCACACATGATTGCAGCCTGTGGCAACTGAAGCCAACAGTGATCCTGCCCTCAATTCACCCCCTATTAATTTTTTCAGAATTTCTTGACCTCGAACCTTGCCTCAACATCATTCCCCAAATCCCTCAAATGCAAACTAAACTTACATCCACAGAAAGAACCACAGTCCACCATCTTCTTGCTGTCCCAGGTACTCCAGTGACCCTTCAGCCCGTTGAAATGCCGATGAATGACTGATATGTTTCTGGACTTAGAGGAATGTTGTCGTCATTATCATTGTCATTCACCTCCTCGGATTTTCTGGGTACTTTCTGAACAATAGCACTGTCACTCAACTTCTCATGACCTGGCTCTGTGCAGTCCATGTCAAACCATTCAGAAACATTTTGTCAATAGTTTCATACCCTGGAGTACTTATCAAAACTGCAGCAGTGTTGCTAATGTGGGCAGTCTTCTTTGTCATCAGACTCACTGACTTATCAGTTTTAGTATTAATGCTCTTCCATAATTGGCTATGGTTTTACATTTGTCATGTGATAAATTGTGTCTAGCACAGTCAGTTGTTTCCAAAATGTATGGAGATTGCTGCCCTCCTCAATAAGTTTTTGCTGCAGATTGTCTGTACACATTGGCAGAATTAAGGCTGTGACATTGGGAGGTAAATATATTTAGATATCATCCCGTTATCCTATTGCAGAACTAGTTCATTCGGATGTGATAGTAGTTCCAACCACATTGTAAATCAGTGCCAGATTCTATGTATTAATACTGCATTTTTTTGGATTGTGTATTTTTTTGGTTTCTGCTATATTGTCAGCACGCCATGTTTCCACTTTTCAGACATTGTTCATTACCAACACAAACCAAATGACTACAGTATCCCCCACAATAATACAGTCCAGCAACTGGAGTGTTTGAGCGACACATTGTTTACTACACTCACGTTGTAACGTGCCATTTTGTAGTCTGTAGCGGCTCAGATGGCTCTTCGATCTCCTACACAAGTTATTGTCATTGCCAAAGTACATACAGTACCACTCATATTTAAATTGTTTCACAGTCTGTTAGTTTTGAACATTTGCTTGCTGCAGATGTGTTTGTAATTGTGGTTTGTTAAAATCCTTTCTTTTTTTTTGCCGTTCTTAATAATATAAACTGAACATAACTATGTTGTATTACCTGTGTTCAGAAAGTGTGTATGGTGACCATGGGCTGTGCTTTTTGACAACACTAGTGGTAGAGGGGATCCCCTGAGAAGAGCGAGCATTGCAGGAATATGTAATAGATAAACTCATGTTGTAGTGTCCAGTTGCATGAATGATATTGGTAAGAAGTCCCACCAAGTTGGCCACATGCTTTGATCCACTTCCTACTCGTGGAAGGAATAACACCCACCAAACTTCTTTTCATGAATCAAAACTGTTTACGGTGAATGTGTTATGAACAGAGTGCTTTAAAGTGGTGAAGGGAGATGAGTGGAGGCAGAACAAATGTTCATGACAAAGTAGCAGAATTGGTGCAGAAAAATTGAAGAAACTGGTAAGACAATCAGACAAATAGCAGTAGAGAATGGATATGACACAAAGACTATAGATAAACTGAACCACAAAATTAAAAAGGACTCCCATCACACAAAAACAAAAGCCTCCTCATCAACTTAAAAACACACAAAACACACACACATGAGCACACATGAACAAGAAACAACCACAATGACAAACAAGTTGTTCACTCTCACCTAAAACAATAAAGCAGTCCACAGAATAGGCAACATACTAAAAAAAAAAAAAGGGGTAAAAATAGCCTACAGGACAGACACCTCAACACAGGGAAAACTAAGGACAACTAACACAAGTACAGACAAACACAACACTTCTGATATTTACCTACTAACATGTCAGGACTGCAAATGAGTTTATATTGGGCAGACAAGCAGAAACTTTAATACCAAATACGCAGAACACAGAAGAGCATTAAAAAGCAATAGCTGTCATTCCACATTTGCTGAACACCTTATGGGCAAGAAACATAACCCAACAAATGTCAATACTGATTTGAAAATTCTCAAATGCAGCAATAGCCTGCCACAAAAACCAGTAATTGAAGAAAATTATCAGATAAAAAAGTCATAGTGGAAGGAAAACAAGTGATAAATGAATACACAGCTGTCTGCAATGAAACTCTGCTCTCTGCCCTGAAAGAATTATTCGGCAAGACCAACCTATAGAGCTCTCACCTCCCGCACGCGCACACACGCACACACACCTCTGACAGATTCAGAACAGTTGCCACGAACACCTTCAACTGTTCCACTGTTAGCCATCTTGTTTTCAACCTTCACTGTTCCACTGTCTGCCATGTTTGTTTTTACAGCTGGACACAGAATTAATAAATTTCAGGCATAGAAATAACAATTTTCAAATCGTAATTTTGGCTTAAACAATTTATCTACTTTAAGGTGTAAGTGGTTGCAGATGACAAACTGTGAAACAAAACAGTCACTGTAGAAACACAGTACATCAGAAAAACCACACCATGTGGTAAAAAGGTATGAATTCATAATTTTATGTGTTTTTTCAAATATCTGTAATTATGATTTAAAAACTAATAGTTACATGTATACAAGCAGTAAAGAACAATCTTTACCTTTAACAACCATAAAATAAAAGCCCACTGAAGATGCTGCAACTGCAGTGAAACAGGTTTGGTTTAAAAAACAAAATTGTGTTTTGCTAAAGGTGGACCCTATCCAAAATCATATTGAAGAAACTGTGAAGACTGCTGATTGACAGTGGATGACACTTCTACAATGTTGCCCCAACTCTCCAGAATTCTCTTATGGGATACACCCGCTTCAGCAGTTTCAATTGGAAGGTGAGGATTTTCTGAGTTCTGTTGTGGAAATGAAATGCGGGCAGCTCATTACACAACTGAAACAAAAAGACAAATCATCACAAATAAAGGCACCACTGTTTGGGGACCAAAAAGGCATCATTTTGGGTGAATTTCTGCCTTGGGGAGACTGTCAATGAACAAAGATATTGTGTGACCATAAAAAAAAAACCTCAAAGGAGGCTTTTTAAACAAAAAAGGGAAATGCTAATGAGAGGAGTGTGCTTGTTGCACAACACCAGTGTTCACACAACCTTAGCCATCAAGGTGCTTTTGGACTCATTTGGTAGAGATTGTTTTGAACCACTCCTGTATTTTCCCATTTTGGCGCCTACAGGTTATCCCTATAATTATTTTCAACTCCTCTTTTTCTAAATAAAATCTAACATACTCAATTTCTGAAACTGCCTTCTGCTAGTGCAAGCATCAAAGATATTGTCTCAATGTTTCGTACTTAATTTGAGAGGTTTACACGCTGACAGTGGAAGAGACTCGTGGTGTAGGCGTAACCTCTTTAATTTGTAATCAAGACATCCTTGATTCCAGGTTCGAACCCTGCAACTTCTTCAGTTTTGAATAAAAATAAACAGCAATGGCAGCTGAAGACTTCTGGCGTAGAAGTCACCCTAATTCAGCCACTGGCTTTGTCAAAGGGAGTGGAGGAGCAGACAGTGTGTCAGGGCACTTTCTTGCCATTGGGGTGAGAAACTGCCCCTAAAGGCAAAAGAAGCAGCAATGATCAATGGCGTGAGGATGCAGAAGGCAGTGGAAATCATTGTATTAAAGACAGACATGTGGCCTTTAATTGAAAAATGGTGATATCTCTCCATTGATAAAAGATTCTGGGCTGGTCCCCTATTTGAGTCTCTCGGATGGGACTGCAAAGGAGGATGTGACCATAAGAAAAAAATTGAATAACCAACGAAAGGATAATGTTCTAAGAGTTGAGGTGTGGGATGTCAGAAGTTTCAATGTAGTACGGAACCTAGAAAATCTGGAAAGGGATATGTTAATGCTCAATTTAGGTATAGTGGGGTTCATGAAGTAAAGTGGAAAGAAGACAAGATTTCTGGTCAGATGAGTATAGTGTACTATCAATAGCAGCAGAAAATGGATAATGGGAGTAGGAATCATTATGAATAGGAAAATAGGGCAGAGAGTGAGTTACTGTGAACGGTTTAGTGATAGGGTTTTCTTATCAGAACCGACAGCAAACCGTCACTAGCAACAGTGGTTCAGGTACATGTATTGATGTTGGAAGCTGAAGATGAAGAGATAGTGTAAGAGAATACTGAACAGGTAATTCCAAGAGTAAATGGGGATACTGTTGCAGGGGAAGGAGTAGAAATAAGTGTTAGGGGAGAATATGGGAGGTGACCCTTTGCCCACCCACTGCAACGACTGCATCTTCATTTTAGCATCACAGCCATACACCCATGCCTCATTATCTGTTGTGTTCTTAAGAAAGTTTTCATTGTCATTAACAGTGGCAAGCAGTTCTCTCACGTTTCATCATGGGTCTGTTTCTGATCTGCAGTCAACAAACGCGGTACAAATTTTGCACTCACACGATGCATCTCATCACTCAAAATTTGATGGCATGATCCTATGGTGATGCCCACTCCTCAGCAACTTCCCAAACAGTTAAATGACAATTTCCACAAATGGCCATTGTTTATTGACGTGGAAGGATGTTCAGACTTGCAATCGTCGCAGGCCGACATTCTGCCCTGTTGAAAATGTTTGAACCACTCGCAACACTGCGTGCGACTCATACCGTCCTCCCCGTATGCTTGGCTAAGCATTTGAAATGCCTCTGTGAAAGTTTTGCTAAGTTTGTGGCACACACACACACACACACACACACACACACACACACACACACATTGTTCTTCAAGCTCCTTATTGTACTACCCTGACGGGCAGGCTAAACATGTGGTTACTTCAGCGGCTGTGGTGTGTTTGCTAATTGTCCAAGTGACACGAGGCAAATGGCACTTTATTGTCTAAACCTGCTGCTAGGTGCGCACAGTAGCCACAGTGTGCTCTCTCTGCTGGTTGGCGTGCTATTTCAAAAGTTTAATTTCTTTTTGATCACACTAGTGGGTTGCAAGTGCTCTGAAATGAAGAGATTGGCACAGAAGAGGAATTTGTGGCAGGCGACATCAAACCAGTTAGAAGACTGATAGCTCAGAATGCCAGTTTAGCATACACGCTATTAGTGTCGAACCAGATTCACAGCAACAGGTATCTTACTACAATAAACGACCTGATGTCTTGAACTACCCAATACAGGGTCGAAAACATAATATATTTCATTATTATTTTATTTTTGTACATAAACGAAATGGGGTGTATCTGTTTTGTTAATTGCAGATGCAACTTGAAGCCATCGACAGTAGAGTATTTGTATAACAGTTCAGCCAAATTTTAAAGAACAGTATAATTAATTATTACAATAGTCATTTTGTGTGGCTCAGTGTCTGGGTGCAAGTCTTTCAGTTGGATAACAATTTGGCGACTTGTGTGTCCCAAATTTATCAGTTACCCAACGTGGGAAAGGGGACCATCAGTTTAAAGTGGAATCCAAACCCAGTTGTTCTTCATGACTCTTCACATTGTTGAGAGGTGAAGGCTATAATAAAGGCAGACCACAGATGTCTAAGGTCCTCCTGGAATCTGATCCATGACTTGTTAATCACTAGGCCCAACCATACATTGCTACTAACCTATACTACAGTGCTGCATGCTCTTACTGACAGAGCAATCCAGGCATGACCCATGACCCATCCACACAGCTTAAATTCTGCCCATCAAAAATTACCTACTAATTCTAAAAATATATTTTAACCCACAAAGCACATGGAAAAATTATATGTGAACTAGCTGGATAACATGCTAATATGGGGTGAACAGAATGAAATGGAGTGCAGCAAAAATCAGATTTGGAAGTCATTGTGTTGCCTTGAATACAAAAGCTTTCAGCACCTGTTAGCTTCCAGAATTGTCTTCTGGGCAGTGCAGCTTAAATAACCAAAGTATTTTTCTGGCATACCTGAGCATGAGTAGTACGTAAGTAGGCAACTGCACGTTGTGCGCAGGTCTGTTCAGAGACCTTGGAAATCTCACTTCAGAGTACATTTACTCTTAGACATGTCTTAATAAACATGTATCTCGAGAAGCAAAGGCGGCATCTGACATAACTTAATATAGTGGGAGAAGGTTTCCTCTGTTCATGATGTACATCAATAATGTGGCGGATAATGGTTGTAGCTTCCTTTCATAAAGTTGTTTGCAGAAAAGTGACATTGCTATAAAATGAAAATGCGCTTGCCCATGATCAGTGCTTAATGTAAAGACTCACATAGGTACAAATACGTGAAGAAACCTCATATTTGATTTTTAAATTGCCAAAGAACTAATTTAACAAGTTTGAAAGTCACATGCCTTCATCAGAAATCTCTGCACAGAAGAATCTTAATTTCATGGTATGCATTTAGAAATGTTCACCTTCATAAAGTTCTCACAGCTGTAACTAATCTATTAAAGGTAAAACACTCATTTTGGTGTCTGAATCTGTTTTCCTGGTGAAGTGGCTGCGTACATCAATTTGACACTGGATTGCTCCCAATGTTAATGCACTGCGTGACAGATTTCGATTGTGTAATTTTAAGAAGGGAACATGGTTGCCAGAGAAGTGACCATGAAAGTTGTATTAACTTCAATGTTTTTTTATATTTCTCCCTTTTTACCTTTTACATCTTGGGCACTACTGCAAGTATATTGTGTGCATACACATTTGTGAATGTATTACTTGCAGTGAAAAATCTTGTGTGCTGTTATTTACAATGAAGATATGTACATTCAGTACACATCAATTTAGTGTTTGTGCATTGTGAGCAGCTGACATTCTAGCTTTAAACTTGAACATAAACATTTGGTAGGACTGGCCCCGCACTTCTGCTATGCTTAGGCGGGACCATTAGAAGTGAGGAGAGCATGCTGTTAGATATTTCCTGCCGTTTCGTCAGTAACGCTCACAATGTCTGAGCAATAGGTGTACCCCTCCATTTGCACAATGCATAATTTCAAATTTCTTGCTCAAAGAGGAGTTACAGTGGCAGAAATTTTTCCAAAGATTGACTGCACAGTTTGGTAATAAAACATTATCAGACTAATGACCTCAGCAGTTGAGTCCCATAGTGCTCAGAGCCATAATTATTAAAACATTATCAAGGACGCATGCGTTTGCCTGGCATAAAAAGTTCAAAGAAGAACAAGAATGTGTGGAAAATCTGCAACGTGATCACCATCCGTGGACCAGCATTACAGACAAAAACATTTGTGTGGTTAAAGACATTGACGACGATTGACGGGCGATAGTATCAGAAATTGCACAAAAAGTCTGAATCAGTTATGGGAGCTGTCAAGCAATCATCACAAATGACCTATAGCTCCATAAAGTGTGTTCCAGATGGGTCCCTAAACTTTTGACTGAAAATCTGAAGTTGAGACATTCGGATGTCTGTCAGAGGCTTACAGCAAGGTTTGTAGAAGAAGCTGATGTATTTTGGAGTCGGATCGTCACTTGCGACGAATCATGGGTTAATCGCTACACTACAGAATCCAAAAAAAAGCCGGTAAGGAGTGGTGGAGGAAAGGGAGGCAGCACCAGTGAAAGCAAAGACTCGTCTGTCAGTTGGCAAGGTTCTTCCAACTGTTGTTGGTCCCCCCCCCCCCCCCCCCTCCCACAGAATTGAGTATCCCTAAAAGATCAGAAGAATAAAAAAATTTAAAGTAAGTCTTTTTATTAGTAACGATTATTTAGTTTGAAAAATAAAGTTCGCTGCACAGCTAGAAACAAAGTTCAGTCCGTTACAGATGTAGTTAACTGTCATTCTTTGATAGGAATGTTATGTAACTAATGTTGGCTGTAACAGTTCACAAGTATCTGTGTAATATAACATCAGGAATCATACGGATTTTTTCCAAATTAGGACTCCAGCTGTTCGTTTTGTTGCTTCACTTTGATAATGTTTCACAGCACTGAACATTCTTCATATGGGAATCCTTGAGACTTTGAAGACGTTGGGTTTCGTGACGTTCAAACATTCAGTGCCTCAACTATATGGCATTGTTTATTTGCTAGTCATTAGTTTTTAATGTTTCCAAATTTAAGAATAAACTTGATGATTAATACTCCACAAATTGTTTTGTCATAATGAAATTATTTATCTAGTAGATTAGTTACTGTGATTGTTATCTTGTACTGCAGGCAACCGAAAAAGCACTGGCTTCACATAACGCTCATTTTAATGTTCTATTTTTCCCTCTGCAGGCATCCGCATGTCCTACAACTCTACACGTACTTTTATGATGAGAAGAAGATATATTTAATTTTAGAGTTTGCTGCTAAAGGAGAATTGTACAAAGTGCTTAATGCAAGCCCAAATGGTCGCTTTGCTGAGCCTGTGTAAGTTTGTTTCTGCAGAACAAGTTTTATTTCAGTCTTTGAGTAATGTAACACCTCTCTCTCTCTCTCTCTCTCTCTCTCTCTCTCTCTCTCTCTCTCTCTCCCTCCCCATCTCTTTTATTCTTGTCATTATTTGTTTTTCTTATTATATCATCAAAATTGTTTACCAGAGGGAGGAGGCTGGATAGTTACAAAACACAAAACTAAACATGCTAGCTCGGGGACGTAATAGACATCTGCTCTAGCATTTCAGATTACAGAAATTTTCTTAAGGGGGGTAGGACGTTAAACTGGCCGACTTGGAGCAGGAGAGGCACCACAGGACATTTTAATTTCCACTGTATATACTTTTACAAATAAATTCATAAAACTTTGTCTGCATGACCAGGAAGGGTTCAGGATTCACGCTCGTAGCAATGGAAGTTCAAAAATACAACAAAATATATTTTTTTTTTACATGTGAAATGTCATCATTTTTTCGCTTACTATTGGCTGCATTCTTTGCTATAGGTACACTTTTCTTCATAAGTAAGGGAGATTCTTCAATGAATTTTGCACAGCATACAAACCATATTTACAGGTGTATGAAACTCTAGAATTTTCCAAATCTATTAAAAACTGTGCTAAAAATTGAGATAATTAACCATAAAATTTGAGTTTTTTCTAAACATGAATTTTAAAATGTAACAGCTCATTCATTTTTTTCATTAATTAAATAAATTCTAAAGTTTCATACACGTGTAAGTATGGTTTGTATGCTGTGCAAAATTCATCGAAGAATCTCTCTTACTTGTGAAGAAAAGTGTACCTATAGCAACAAATGCAGCCAATAGTAAGTGAAAAAATGATGAAATTTCACACGTAAAAAAATTTATTTTGTTATGTTTTTGAAGTTCCATTGCTACGAGTATGAATCCTCAATCCTTCCTGGTCATGTTGACAAAGTTTTATGAGTTTATTTGTAAAATTATAGACAGTGGAAATTAAAGTGTCGTGTGGTGCCTCTCCTGCTCAAAGTCGGCCCATTTGACGTCCTACCTCCCTTAAGTGCTGATTTCCACCTTGTTCAGTTCTTTTTTTTATTGAGTTGATTTTGAGTGTCTGTCTCTCTTACATTATGATTACATTTCATTTTGATTTGTGGTGTCATTTATTGGCCCTGTGATATGCCTTAAGTTTTTCCTCAATTTTCAGAGCAGCAAGATACATGTATCAGGTTGCAAATGCTTTGCAGTATTGCCATGAAAATAAAGTGATTCATCGTGACATAAAGCCTGAAAATTTGCTTCTTACTTCTGATGATAAAATAAAAATGGCTGATTTTGGTTGGTCTGTACACGCACCAAGCAATCGGTGAGTAGTATCTCCCTTTATGAAGTCTTTTAGGGGCCCAGGAATAAGTGTATTTCCTATGGTTGGTCATGCTAATGTTTGTACCCATTGCTCAGAAACTATTTGTTTAAATGAAATGAGATTTGAAATGTACATAAGTTGTCATACACTGAAGAGCCAAAGAAACTGGTACACCTGCCTAACGTCGTGTACACCCCTGTGAGCATGCAGAAGTGCTGCAGCACGACGTGGCATGGATTCGACTAATGTCTGAAATAGTACTGTGGAGGTAATTGACACTGTGAATCCTGCAGGGCTGTTCATAAATCAGTAAGAGTGTGAGGGGGGGGGGGGGGATCTCTTCTTAACAGCATATTGCAAGACAGTGTTCATGTCTGGGGAGTTTGGTGGCCAATGGAAGTGTTCAGACTCAGAAATGTTTTGATGGAGCCACTCTGTAGCAATTCTAGACATATGGGGTGTCACATTGTCCTGCTGGAATTGCCCAAGTTGATTGGAATACACAGTGGACATGAATGGCTGCAGGTGTTCAGACAGGATGCTTACGTACGTGTCACCTGTCAGTTGTGTCTAGACATATCAGGAGTCCCATATCACTTTAACTGCACACGCCCCTCACCATTGCAGAGCCTCCACCATCTTGAACAGTCCCCTGCTGACGTGCAGGGTCCATGCATTCATGAAGTTGTCTCCATACCTGTACATGTCCATCTGCTCGATACAATATGAAACGAAACTTGTCCGACCAAGCAACATGTTTCCAGTCATCAACAGTTCAATGTTGGTGTTGACTGGCACAGACGAGGTGCAAAGCTTTGTGTCTAGCAGTCATCAAGGGTACACGAGTGGGCCTTCTGCCCTGAAAGCCTAAATCAATGCTGTTTCATTGAATGATTCACATGCTGACACTTCTTGATGGCCCAACATTGAAATTTGCAGCAATTTGTGGAAGGGTTGCACTTCTGTCACGTTGAACGATTCTCTTCAGTTGTTGTTGGTCCCGTTCTTGCAGGATCTTTTTCTGGCTGCAGTGATGTTGGAGGTCTGCGGCTTTTCGCGGATGATGCTGTAGTATACAGAGAAGTTGCAGCATTAGAAAATTGTAGCAAAATGCAGGAAGATCTGTAGCGGATAGGCACTTGGTGCAGGGAGTGGCAACTGACCCTTAACATAGACAAATGTAATGTATTGCAAATACATAGAAAGAAGGATCCTTTATTGTATGATTACATGATAGCAGAACAAACACTGGTAGCAGTTACTTCTGTAAAATATCTGGGAGTATGCGTGCGGAACGATTTGAAGTGGAATGATCATATAAAATTAATTGTTGGTAAGGCGGGTACCAGGTTGAGATTCATTGGGAGAGTCCTTAGAAATGTAGCCCATCAACAAAGGAGGTGGCTTACAAAACACTCGTTCGACCTATACTTGAGTATTGCTCATCAGTGTGGGATCCGTACCATATCGGGTTGACGGAAGAGAGAGAGAAGATCCAAAGAAGAGCGGCACGTTTCGTCACAGGGTTATTTGGTAAGCGTGATAGCGTTACGGAGATGTTTAGCAAACTCAAGTGGCAGACTCTGCAAGAGAGGCGCTCTGCATCGCGGTGTAGCTTGCTGTCCAGGTTTCGAGAGGGTGCGTTTCTGGATGAGGTATCGAATATATTCCTTCTCCCTACTTATACCTTCCGAGGAGATCACGACTGTAAAATTAGAGAGATTCGAGCGCGCATGGAGGCTTTCAGACAGTCGTTCTTCCCGCGAACCATACGTGACTGGAACAGAAAAGGAAGGTAATGACAGTGGCACGTAAAGTGCCCTCTGCCACACACCATTGGGTGGCTTGCGGAGTATAAATGTAGATGTAGATGTAAATGTACCAGATTCCTGATATTTACAGTACACTTGTGAACTGGTCTGATGGGAAAATCCCCACTTCATCACTACCTCAGAGATGATGTGTCCCATCACTTGTGCGCCAACTATAACACCACATTCAAACTCACTTCAATCTTGATAACCTGCCATTGTAGCAGCAGTAATCAATCTAACAACTGCGCCAGACACTTGTTGTCTTTTATAGGAGTTGCCGACCGCAGCGCTGTATTCTGCCTGTTAATGTCTATGTATTAGAATACTCTTGCCTATACCACTTTTTTTGGCACTTCTTTGAAGTAGGACAGTAGCATTGTTATCACAGTAGAAATTCACAGAAAAGTAGTTGACCTAAAAAATTGACATTTATAAAAAAAAAAAAAATTAAATATTTGTCACGCCATTTATTTGATTGCTGTAATTCTTGTATACTTTAATGAAAGTGATACCATGAATTTCTCTACCAACTGTCTTTGACATAGATGTATTAGCTTCAGAGTTTCAGGAAAATGGATTTAAAGTATTTGAAATGATCTGTTCAAACAACATTCAGAGTTAAAACTTGCCAGACCCCTAGTTGCCTTCTTTGTGGGTTTTTGTGTCCCCCGGCTTATTTTTAGAGGCCCTGTTTTGAATTCTGTCTTCGTGTTGTTTGTAGGGTTTTTCTCAACCTACTGCACTCTCAGCTGGTCAGCTGACAGAAGCGCATTCTTGAAGTGCAGCCCAGGTTGTAAGCCCATTCTAATGGAAACTTTCAGCGTGCTGACAGAACCATCATTGAAACACAACACTTGAACCTATGACACCAGTTGTTAGGGGTTTGAGGCTCACAAATACTGTTTTATGCAAGTGTTCCCACACTGTTATTGAAACCTTCATTAGAATTTGAAATTCACCCTTGCATGCGCTTATTGAGCAAGTTCCACTAGCTAAGTTTTTGTAGACAAGTTTTATAACACCTGCTACTGACGTTGGTGGGTGTTTGGTTATGTCTACAGACATCACTAGTTATACTATAGCCTACGTCATGTAGGATGGCACTATCATGCATAGAGACGGAGCAGCAGAGAAGTGTGGAGGGAATATAATCTGCATACGCATGACAACAGAGAGCGGGCAAACAAAGTCCATGTTGCCGAACGTTATTGCTGCAGATAGTAATAAAGTTCATTTGCTTACGGTACACCTTATTACACATTCAAATCTGTGAGGGGATAATAAATTTTAAAACAGATTTTGGTCAGCTGTCATGAGAGAAATGTTGCTTCGCATGTGTTGCATCCACAGCTTAAATGTGCATGATGTCTGAAGATGAGAGCACCTGACACACTTGTGTGAATATGCCAAGAAATATTTGTTCCAAAATGACATTGTCGAATGACAAGATCATTGAAACTGCTTGCAATAATTGTCATTTAATTTATTACGGTTTGGACTGGATTATAAGTAAAACTGTGAGACACAATAAAATTATGCAGTGAACACATTGTGTGTTGTGGGGCTATAACTCTGTTGTAGAAATAATTCAAAATCCAAGATTGCTTAAACACTGTTTACTAGATGACCGGTTTCAACACACTAAAGGTGCCGCCATCGGATCTGTGCAGATATAACATGACAGGTTTGAGGGTGGGCTTACATGAGTTACACTATATACTTTACTGTTACTGCAGTGCCACATACCTGAGTGTAGCTTATCACTTATAAATCATTTGGATATATTGACACATGACGCAGGCCAGCTGATATAAAATCCTTGTCACAGAACTAAAATTAAAACTTAACTGCTCTCATGTTCATTCTATTCAATCAGATATATAAGACCGAAGTCAGAAGATAAAACTATTTGACACATGACTGCAGCTCGACTAACAGTAGTCAGCATCACACTGATCAGTGAAAATTAGTCTCAAGCACAAATGGAATCATTATATTTGCTTGACAACTGCTTCTGCCCCATAGAATTTTTAAAAATGTGTATTATTTAAGACATGTATATGGGTGTATTTGACTGTAGTTAAGTGTAATCACTGTGCACAAAAAAGAGATTACAGGTTGAAAAGACTAATGTAAAAGATGACTGTAAAAGTGATCAGTATGCTGTCAACGGACATGGCTTTAAACTAACTCATTTGACATTACAGTAAGAGAGCGCATTTATAATGTACTGAACAAGCAAAAAATTAACAATCTTCTGGATTACTCAAGGGAATGCTGACTAATTATATTGAAAGCCACAGACATCTCGAAAGGTAACTGTCCCTGTCATTGTAAGGCATTTTCCAATTTGTGGCTTGAAAACATAGAAATTTTTGACGAATTTATGCAGTTGCATTCTTGCGAATTGTTAGAGCGTACAACACATTGAGAAAATGTTGTCTTCTCCTTGGACAGTGCGTTGAACACTGTAGTGTGCACAGTTCATTGGATACAAATTGCAATCAATGCCAATGGTCTTGACATGTTGGTAATGTTGGTTTCCCACCTGATCACTGAAGTTAAGCAATGTTGCCCTGGTTAGTACTTGGGATGGGCGACCGTTTGGGAAACACCGGGTGCTGTTGGTTTTCAAGATATGGAAGTCGCTGAAGTGACATCCAATTGAAAGGCTTGTACCAGGCAACTGTACCATACAACATTTATTTAATTCCAATGTATAAAGGCTTGGAAGTTCTCATACACTATGTATGCAATTTAAATTTTGATAAACACACTTTTTAAGCCTTATGTCTTTAAAAATAAGAAATATTATTACTTTACTTTGTTCCAAAGTCTACATCATAATACCATCACTGCTATCCGAGTCTGTGTCTGAACCGTCTGCTTGTAAATTTGTGATGATAGGTTCCAGTCTTATATCCATCTCCACCTCCCTACCAAAGTCTTCTTCCTGAAGTCTTTCAGCATGCTAAAAGCCTGTTCCCATGTTGAAGTGGTGGTGATGTCTGTTACTTCATGCACAAGTGATTCAGTGTCTATCATCTTGAACATTTTGTTTTTTCTCTCATATAATCTTAGAACTTTGCCCAAATTAATTCCATGGGATTGTACTGACAGTGATATGTTGGTAAACACGAAACTATGTGACCACATTCATGTGGAAGAAAGTGAAGTTTTTGCATTCTGTCATGTGATAGTCAAATTTATCAGCTGCAGAAGCTCAGCATGTCTTGTTTATACTGTGCGAAATATTTTTATTGTTAAGCCAGGGCAAAATATCTTCTTTGCTGGTTTTTGAGTTTGGTGTTTTCTCTGTAACAGCTCAATGATAACTGGCATGGCAATTATAATGACCAACTTTGAAGCAAGGATGGCAAGAATTGTTCAGTGAAACAATTCATGAAACTGGCAGTGTTCATTTTCAAATGGTAGTCAGTGCTGTTTTTCTTACAGCTAAACACAAGTTTGCACTCAGAAATAAAACCAGAAGAAGAGCCAGAATGCAGAATAATTATCTGGGAACCTATTCCTATGGAAACTTAAAAAGCGCCAGTACCATCACTCATTTTTCAGCAGGTCTTCCTCGAATGATTCTGAATCACCCATGTTTCATCAAGGTAATGTACTGTTGAACTACCTCCTTTCCTTACATTGTGCATCTTTATGAAAGATGTGATTCGTGCTGCACCTAGGTCACTTCTTTCAACCGAAAACTCTCTTCTTAACATATTTGAAACCAATGTCTTTTAAAATTCTTTACATTGATGAAGTGCTACCTTTGAAGCCAGTCTTCTCAGCATAACTGTACAAGTTTTTGTGATATTGGTTATTTACCATTCAGGCCTAGTGCTTTAAAACATGGTTGTCAAAACCATCCATTTGTGTTGCAGATTTCTAGAGATTCCGATGCTTCCTAGACGATGCAAAACCAACTTTTCCTAACATTTCTACAACTCTGACACTTTTGTTTACAATTGTCCTTACAATTATTTTGCCGACACCACATGCTTCTTCAGTCAGTTCTTGTGTCTTCAAATGTCAGCAGTAGGAGTCTTGCTTTAAAATTCACATTTGAAAAAGTTATAAATGCAATAAATAATCCCCTTCACCTGCTTGTGATGCACTTTGTTTATTGCTGTCATCAGACATATTTTTTAGTCACACCAAAACATTTGCAGACATACATTCACAGCCATATTGCTACAAGAAAAAAAGAGCCCACAGTTGCATGAATAATTCGATTGTAGTGAAGCATGGCAACAGTGCAGCTTGCAGGAGAGATTGTCACCATCTAGCTGTAACTCACAGCTAGCAACTTGGAAAGAGAATGAACCTTATTGGCTGCTAGCAGCTAATGGGGAGGGATAGGCAGAACACCTGACAATTCGGCTGCCTTCCTACATGATGCAGAGTTAAGCTCTCAGATACTTACACCATGACTTGGAGTACTTTCGGCAGAGAGAATGACAGGGGTCCTCATCTGCAGCAATCTTATAAAAGAACAGTGCCCACACAGCTTTTCTCGTTTTTTCTAAATTATTAGTATTTTTCTGTATTATTCTGGCTGTACTTATGATCTATACACATAAAATATAACAATAAGCACAATGAGATTACTTCTTGAAATGAATTCTCCTTCAGATCACTAATACAAGTAAAATGGAAGTCTGAATAAGCATTTGATTGTTACTACACACATTTAGCACATGGGTGATCAACTTGAAAAGAAGTGGTTAAGATGGAGAGAGGCTGCTGCAGGCAGGATAAACTTGGCTGCATTAACCGACAGACAGAAAGGGGGGTCTGTTGTTTTCAAAATGCTGTCTCTTTCCTGTCAGTTAGGTACACCCAATGTACCAAAGCTGTACATATTCTCGTCCAGGAAGGATTGGGGTATAAGTTCACACAATTAAACAAAAAAGTTACTTTGATGGATTTTCACTTCCTGGTTTCCATAAACTGTCCTTTTTCATTATTGCTCTGCAAACTTTATCTGTCTAGAATACATGAACTGGGTACATTTGTAGCTCATGGTTTCTGATTGCCCAGAGTTCAAAAATTTTTGATAAACATTTAAATTTGTAATTTTAGAGCACTTATGGACAATACAAAGGATTGCTTTGAATGTAATGAGATTCATGTAGCATAGGTTACAGTTTGAAGACTCAATGATCCTCAGCCTTCATATATAACTTGCACACATGTTATACTGAGAAGTTATCTTTTAATAAATGTACATAAACAACTTTGGTGTATTATTGGTCGTGCGTATCAGTGTACTTGTTTCATTGAAATCAGAATATCACAAATTTTGATTGGGAGGGTAGGTTACTAGCCTCAGTTGCTGTTAAAAGTGTGCTTTGTCATACTTGTTACTAATTTGTGTAATCTTTGTATTTCCTTTAGGTGCTGTAGGACAAGGATTGAGAATAACTTTCTGATGTCAATACTTTTTTGTTCCAGGCGGAAGACAATGTGCGGCACCTTGGACTATCTTCCTCCAGAGATGGTAGAAGGGAAGCCTTATGATCATAATGTAGATAACTGGTGCATAGGTGTCCTCTGTTATGAATTTCTTGTTGGGAAACCGCCTTTTGAAACAGATTCTTCGAAAAAAACTTATAGTCTGATACGAGAAGTCAAATATAAAATACCAGACTATGTATCTGATTTGGCAAAGGATCTGATAAGTAAGGTATGTAATATACATTGAGGCCAATTTTATATTATTGTACTCATCTGTTGATTATACAGATGAGTACAATGTAGCATTCTACAAAATCATAGGTAATACAGTTTTTACCAGGCTGTAAAGAACTTTTTCCCCAGATTTGTCCTTTGAAAAATGCAGGATCAACTTTTACCATATGTAACAGCTTAATATAAGGGCTGTCAGCTGAGATTTGTTAGTTGAAATCTTGCAGAGATTTTATTTGATTATTTTTATAATAGTGGTATGGAAATCAGTGGCACCAATCTGGCCAAGCACTAAGATGAATGTGGAGTGGGAGTTGGCAGCAGATTTAGTTAGACTGGCAACCATGGCAATGTGTCCTGCTTGCTTTGATTTTTTTATGAGGTATTTAAGTTAACTCCATCTGAACAGGCCATGAAGGCCCGATACTACAGATTTGCCGCTGTGTCATTCTCAGCCCAAAGCCATCACTGGATGTGGATATGGAGTTGCATGTGGTCAGCACACAGCTCTCAAAGCTGTATGTCAGATGACAAGACCGGAGCCACTACTGTTCAGTGAAGTAGCTCCTCAGTTTGCTTTTATGAGCAACTACCGTGCTTAAACTGCAGTTTGTCTGAATTTTAGTAGTCAGAACTGAAATGACTTTGCAAATGGACAAATTAACAATAGTATACATTTCTGCAGTAAATAAATGTTTCAGAGATTACTTGAAACGTGGCACAGCAAGTTAAGCACAAGCTTTAACAATGGCACTAAAACTACTACTACTCTGCTGCACTGATAATCCTAAAGCTTGGCAATTTAATGACGCTTATTATTAGCATGAAGTGGTCAGATGTCTGCTGAATCACTCCAGAGGACAACCTACCAACTGAGTTGATAGAGCACTTGCCCGCCAAAGGCAAAGGTCCCGAGTTCAAGTCTCGGTCCGGCACACAGTTTTAATCTATCAGGAAGTTTCAATAAGTGCTATGAGTTTAGCAGAGGTATAAGGTAACATTTTTAGGCTTGTCTTACGATACTTCACACCAATAACAGAGTTTACAACTTCGTTTAATATTAAAAAAGAGGGAGGGGTGTCTTATGATGTAGTAAATATGGCATTTGCACTCATGGGGACAGAAAGGCAATTGGTCAGACTAAAGTGCAAGGTATATAGTCTCACTTGTACTTTACAGTTTGGCTGCCAGCCACAGATGGCAAGCACCCAATTCTTGCCTTTTCAAACTAGTAATAAAGAAATAAAATGTTGGACACTTATGGAATAGCAGTGTCCAGCATTTCGTGATAACCAGTCAGATATGGTGCGGTGGACAATGGTATCAACACAGAGAGAAAAACTTCTTGTGAAACTGCATAATCTCAAAAATAGCATTTCCTTACTTTGAATGAACAAAGATTTTTTGCAGTGGATAGTGTACAGTATTTAATCATAGCTAACACTTGGTTTAAGAATCATAAAAGAAGGTTATGTAACTGGAAGAGACATGGAGATACTGAAAGGTTTCAGATTGATTATACAGGGTGTTACAAAAAGGTACAGCCAAACTTTCAGGAAACATTCCTCACACACAAATAAAGAAAAGATGTTATGCGGACATGTGTCCGGAAACGCTTAATTTCCATGTTAGAGCTCATTTTAGTTTCGCCAGTATGTACTGTACTTCATCCATTCACCGCCACTTGGCCCAATTGAAGGAAGGTAATGTTGACTTCGGTGCTTGTGTTGACATGCGACTCATTGCTCTACAGTACTAGCATCAAGTACATCAAAACTGTGTGCCCGACCGAGACTCGAACTCGAGCACACAGTTTCAATCTGCCAGGAAGTTTCATATCAGCGCACACTCCGCTGCAGAGTGAAAATCTCATTCTGGATCAAGCACGTCAGTAAGTAGCATCAACAGGTTAGTGTTCATCACAAACGTGGTTTTGCAGTCAGTGCAATGTTTACAAATGCGGAGTTGGCAGATGCCCATTTGATGTATGGATTAGCACGGGGCGATAGCCGTGGCGCGGTACGTTTGGATCGAGACAGATTTCCAGAATGAAGGTGTCCCGACAGGAAGACGTTCGAAGCAATTGATCAGCGTCTTAGGGACCACGGAACATTCCAGCCTATGATTCACAACTGGGGAAGACCTAGAACGACGAGGACACCTGCAGTGGACGAGGCAATTCTTCGTACAGTTGACAATAACCCCAATGTCAGCATCAGAGCAGTTGCTGCTGTACAAGGTAACGTTGACCACATCACTGTATGGAGAGTGCTACGGGAGAACCAGTTGTTTCCGTACCATGTACAGTGTGTGCAGGCACTATCAGCAGCTGATTGGCCTCCACAGGAACACTTCTGTGAATGGTTCATCCAACAATGTGTCAATCTTCATTTCAGTGCAAATGTTCTCTTTACGGATGAGGCTTCATTCCAACGTGATCAAATTGTAAATTTTCGCAATCAACATGTGTGGGCTGACGAGAATCCACACGCAATTGTGCAATCATGTCATCAACACAGATTTTCTGTGAACGTTTGGGCAGGCGTTGTTGGTGATGTCTTGATTGGGCCCCATGTTGTTCCACCTACGCTCAATGGAGCACGTTATCATGATTTCATACGGGATACTCTACCTGTGCTGCTAGAACATGTGCCTTTACAAGTACGACACATGTGGTTCATGCACGAAGGAGCTCCTGCACATTTCAGTCGAAGTGTTCGTACGCTTCTCAACAACAGATTCGGTGACCGATGGAAGGCGGACCAATTCCATGGCCTCCACACTCTCCTGACCTCAGCCCTCTTGACTTTCAATTGTGGGGGCATTTGAAAGCTTTTGTCTACACAACCCCGGTACCGAATGTAGACTCTTCGTGCTCGTATTGTGGACGGCTGTGATATAATACGCCATTCCCCAGGGCTGCATCAGCGCATCAGGGATTCCATGCGACGGAGGGGGGATGCATGTATCCTTGCTAATGGAGGACATTTTGAACATTTCCTGTAACAAAGTGTTTGAAGTCACACTGGTACGTTCTGTTGCGGTGTGTTTCCATTCCATGATTAACGTGATTTGAAGAGAAGTAATAAAATGAGCTCAACATGGAAAGTAAGCGTTTCTGGACACATGTCCACATAACATATTTTCTTTCTTTGTGTGCTTGGCCGTGCCTTTTTGTAACACCCTGTATAATGGTTAGACAGAGATTTAGGAACCAGATTTTAAATTGTCAAAATTTCCAGCGGCAGATGTGAACCCTGACTATAATTTACTGGTTATGAACTGTAGATTAAAACTGAAGAAATTGGAAAAAGGTAGGAAATTAAGGAGAGGGGACCTGGATAAATTGAAAGAACCAGAGATTGTTGAGAGTTTCAGAGGAGCATTAGACAATGGTTGACAACAACAAGGGAAAGGAATACACTAGAAGATGAATGGGTAGCTATGAGAGATGAAATAGTGAAGGAAGCAGATGATCAAATAGGTAAAAAGACAAGACCAGTAGAAATTCTGGAATAAAAGAATAGATATTGAATTTGATTGATGAAACGAGGACATTGAAAAAGGCAGCAAGTGAAACAGGTGGAAGGGAATACAAGCGTTTAAAAAATGAGATCAACAGGAAGTGCAAAATTGCTAAGCAGTAATGGCTGAGGACAAATGTAAAGATTTAGAAGCGTATTTCACTAGGGGAAAGACAGATATTCCCCACAGGAAAATTAAAGGCCTTTAGGGAAAAGAGCAGCAGCTGTATCAATATCAAGAGTTCAGATGGTTAAGCAGTGAAGGGAAAGCCGAAAGATGGGAGGGTATATAAAGTGTACAAGGGAGATGAAATTAAAAGCAGTATTATAGAAAGGGAAGTGGATGTAGATTTAGACGAAGGTGAGATGGGGGGATATGATACTGCAAGAAGAATTTGACAAAGCTCTGAAAGATCTCTGTCCAACCAAGGCCCCGGGGGTTAATGGTATTCTGTCAGAACTACTGATGGCCTTGGGAGAGCCAGCCATGACAATGCTCTTCCATCTGGCATGCAAGATGTGTGAGAGAGGCAAAATACCATCAGACTTAAAAGTAGTAATAACAATTCCAAAGAAAGAAGGTGTCTTGCAAAACACTAACATGAATTATTTATGGAAGAATGAAAAACTGGTAGAAGCAGACCTCGGGGAAGACCAATTTGGAACCCGGAGAAATGTAGGGACACGAGAGGCAATACTGACCCTATGACTTATCTTTGAAGTTAGGTTAAGGAAAGGGAAACCTACATTTATAGCATTTGTAGATTTAGAGAGAGCTTTTGACAATGTTGACAAGAATATTCTCTTTGAAATTCTGAAGGTAGCAGGGGCAAAATACAGAGAGTGAAACGCTATTTACAACTTGTAGAGAAACCAGATGCAGGTGCCAGTTATAACATACAGGGTCATGAAGGGAAGCAGTGGTTGAAAAGGGTGAGACAGGGTTGTAGCCTACCCTCAATGTTATTCAAAATGTACGTTGAACAAGCAGTGAAGGAAACCGAGGAAAAATTTGGAATAGGAGTTGAAGTACAGGGAGAAGAAATAAAAGCTTTGAGGTTTGCCATTGACATTATAATTTTGTCAGAGACAACAAAGGACTTGGAAGAGCAGTTGAACAGAATGGACAGTGTTTTGAAAGGAGGACGTAAGTTGAACACAAACAAAAGCAAAACACGGATAATAGAAGGTAGTAGAATTAAATCGGGTGATGCTAAAGAAATTGTATTGGGAAATGAGACACTTACAGTAGTAGATGAGTTTCGCTGTTTGGAAAGCAAAATAACTGATAATGGCCAAAGTAGAGGGGATGTAAAATGTAGACTGGCAATGGCAAGGAAAGCGTTTCTGAAGAAGAGAAATTTGTTAACATTGACATAGATTTAAGTGTTTGGAAGTCCTTTTCTGGAGATATTTCTGTAGTGATAAATGGAAGTGAAATGTGGACGATAAACAGTTTAGATAAAAAGAGAATAGAAACTTTCGAAATGTGGTGCTACAGAAGAATGCCGAAGATTAAATGGGTAGATCACAGAACTAATGAGGAAGTACTGAACAGAATTGTGGAGACAAGAAATTTTTTGGCACAACTTGACTAAAAGAAGGGATTGGTTTATAGCACACATTCTGAGACATTAAGGGATCACCAGTTTAGTATTGGAGGGAAGTGTGGGGGGTAAAAATTGTAGAGGGAGACCAAGAAATGAACACAGTAAGCAGATTCAGAAAGATATAGGTTGCAGTAGTCATTTGGAGATGAAGAGGCTTGCGCAGGATAAAGTAGCATGGAGAGTGGCATGAAACCAGTCTTCGGACTGTAGACCACAACAGCAACAGCATACAGTCAGTCTTCAGATGGGTAACAGTTTCAGCTGTGTAACAGTGTTGTGGCCAGTTGATTTGTGACATATAAGATGCGTTCACCCCCAGGGGGTCCACAACTCTTTTGTGGATAGTGTGTGGTGAGCACGGGGCCCTGAGCTAGTGCAGTTCTCCTTCCTTTCCAGGTTGTCCTATCCCCCTTCCCCATCCCTCCTCATCCCCAATCCGGCAGAGGAAGCTGCCCCTCCTGACCAGCTCAGGAAGGTGGCAGATGCAGCTGTTGAGTTGATGGACCATGACTCACCACCTATCGATCGCAGCAGCAGTGCTCCCTCGAAGCTAGGCCCTCAGCAGCCATCGAGGTGACCCTTTCTTGTTCCTTCCTTTTCCCTTCGTTTTCATAATGGCACTTCTTCAATGGAATATTCGCAGCATTCGGTCCAACCGAGAGGAACTAAAATTGCTCCTTCGAATGCACTGCCCGCTTGTCGTAGGTCTCCAAGAAACATAGTTACGCCCATGCGATCGTATTGACCTGGCACACTATACCTCTGTGCGTTTTGACCTATCCCCTGTGGCAGGTATTCTGGCTCATGGAGGGGTCATGTTGCTGGTTCGGGATGATGTCTACTACGATCCAATCACATTGCACACAGATCTGTAGGCACTTGCTGTCCGAATTACTCTCCCCACTTTCACATTTTCCATTTGTACTGTTTACACTCCATCATCGTCTGCCTTTACTAGGGCAGACATGATACAACTGATTACTCAGCTTCCTATGCCATTTTTGTTGATTGGAGACTTTAATGCCCACCATCCCCCTTGGGGCTCTCCAGCCTCCTGCTCGAGAGGCTCCCTCTTGGCAGACGTTTTCAACCACCTCAATCTAGTCTGCTTAAATACCGGTCCACCTAACTTCCTTCCAGACACAACACATACCTATTCCCACTTGGACCTCTCAATATCCACTATCCAACTTGGATGCCGGTTCGAGTGGTGTGCTCTGTCTGACACAAACTCGAGCGACCATTTCCCCTGCGTAATCCATCTCCTGCATCACACCCCTTCTCCACGTTCCACTAGTTGGAACATCTCCAAAGACGACTGGGGGCTTTTCACCTCCCTGGTGACCTTCCATGATTAAAACTTCTCCAGCTGAGATAGTCAGGTCGCATACCTCACGGACGTTACTCTCACTGCTGCTGAATATTCCATCCCTCGTACTTCCTCTCCTCCACGTCGAGCCCAGTCTCCTGGTGAACTACAGCATGCAGCGACGCTATTTGTGCTAGGCGACGTGCTTTACGCACCTTCCAACGGCACCCTACGATGGCGAACAGTATCAGTTACAAACGATTCCGTGCACAATGTTGTCGTGTTATCAAAGAAAGCAAAAAGGCTTGCTGGGTGGCTTTCACCAGCTCATTCAACAGTTTTACTCCTTCTTCAGTTGTCTGGGGTGGCCTACACTGGCTATGTGGCACCAAGGTCGACTCACCGATTTCTGGCCTGCTTGTAGCGAATGACGTCCTTGTGGATCCTGAGGATGTCTCAGATGCCTTTGGCTGCTTTTTCACATAGGTCTCGAGCTCTGTCCATTACCACACTGCCTTCCTCCCCCAAAAAAACAAGCAGAGGAGGCATGACCACCTTCTTTCCAGTCTTTGAATCATGAAAGTTACAATGCCACCTTCACCGTGCGGGAACTCGAAAGTGCACTCGCCCGGTCCCGATGGTATCCATGTTCAGTTGCTGAAGAACCTTTCTCCTGCAGGTAAAGGCTTTCTTCTTCGCGCCTATAATCGCATCTGGACTGAAGGTCATGTTCCCACACACTGACTTGAAGCAGTTGTTGTTTCCATACCCAAACCAGGAAAGGACAAACACCTTCCTTCCAGTTATCGCCCCATATCCCTTACCAGCTGTGTCTGCAAGGTAATGGAGCGCTTGGTAAATTCTCGATTGGTTTGGCTCCTTGAATCTCGACGCCTCCTTACCAATGTCCAATGTGGCTTTTGTAGGCGCCAATCTGCTGTTGACTACCTAGTTACCTTGTCGACCTTCATTATGAACAACTTTTTGCATAAGCGCCAGACAGTGGCTGTGTTCTTCAACTTGGAGAAGGCTTAAGACACCTGTTGGAGGGCGGGCATTCTCCGCACCATGCACACTTGGGACCTTCGTGGTGGCCTCCCTCTTTTTATTAATGCATTTTTACTCGATCGAATGTTCAGGGTACGTGTGAGTTCTGTTTTATCAGATGCCTTTCGCCAGGAGAATGAGGTGCCCCAGGACTCCGTTTTGAGTGTGGCCCTTTTTGCCATAGCTATCAATCCAATAATGAATTGCCTTCCAGCTGACGTTTCAGACTCCCTTTTCGTGGACGACTTTACGATCTACTGCAGTGCTCAGAGAACATGCCTCCTGGAGCGCTGTCTTCAGTGTTGTCTAGACCGTCTATATTCCTGGAGTGTCGCTAATGGTTTCCGTTTTTCTGGTAAGAAAACGGTCTGTATGAACTTCTGGCATTGCAAACAGTTTTTTCCACCATCCTTACATCTCGGTTCCATTGCTCTCCCATTCGTGGAGACAGCAAAATTTTTAGGTCTTACATTTGACAGGAAACTTTGCTGGTCTCCACAAGTCTTACTTGACTGCTCGTTGTACCTGTTCCCTAAATGTCCTCCTGTGTTCTCAGTGGTACGTCATGGGGAGCGGATTGAATGGTCCTGCTTTGCTTATCTTGGTCCATTGTCCGATCCAAGCTGGATTATGGGAGCTTTGTCTACTCTTCTGCCTGGCCGTCCTTCGTACGCAGTCTAAACTCTATCCACCATTGGGTGTTACGTCTGACGACTGAAGCATTCTACACCAGCCCTGTTGAGAGTCTGTATGCCGAAGCTGCCTAATTCTCGTTAAACTACTGACACGATATGTTGCTTTGTCGGTACGCCTGCCGATTGATGTCAATGCCTGACCACCCGTCATATTTCTCCTTCTTTGACTCCCCCCTCGACCGCCAATGTGGGCTGTATGTCTCTGCCCTGTTACCTCCTGGAGTTCGCTTTCGTTGCCTGCTTCAGCAACTTGATTTTACCCTCCCTACGACTTCTCGAGTGGGTGATAGCCCGACGCCACCTTGGCTTCAGGCTCAGGTTCGTGTTCACCTTGAACTCAGCTCGCTCCCAAAGGATAGTACCGTGGATTCAATATACCGCTCGAGGTTTGTCGAACTTCATTTGAGGCTCGCTAATAACGTCCTTATTTACACAGATGGCTCCAAGACTACTGCTGGCGTCAGATGTGCCTTTGTTGTTGGGGATGATGCCTTTCAATACCGGCTCCTTGACCAGTGTTCAAGCTTTACGGCTGAGCTTTTTGCTGTCTATCAGGCTGTTCAGTATTTCCGCCATCATCGTCATTCTCCCTATGCCATTTGCTCTGATTCTTTGAGCGCCATTCAGAGTCTTTGTGACCTATATTCGGACCACCCTCTTGTGCAACAAATTCAACGGTCCCTTCACTCGCTAGCTGATACCAGCGCTCGTGTCCTTTTTTTGTGGATTCCTGGCCACGTTGGCGTGCCTGAGAACAAAGCTGCTGATGCTGCAGTCAAGGCTGCTGTTCTGCCTCAGACGGCTTCCTTTTGTGTCCCATCAACTGATGTTGGTGGGGTTCTTTGTCGGCACGTTTCATCATTGTGGCATGAGTCTTGGTCCTCTCTCCATGAAAATAAGCTTAGGGCCATCAAACTGATCCTGATGGCTTGGACGACCTCCTCGCGCCCTTCCTGACTGCAGTGGTGCATCATTGCCAAGGACAATGGGCAGCAGTGGGCAGATGTTCTGTGAGAAGTGACTGGTTCTTCAAGGAGGAAGAAACAGGGACAAAGCTGTCTGAGTGGGCAAAAAAACAGTGATCATGGAGTGATTTGTACCATACGTGATGCTGTCACAAATGTGGAACAAAAAGGCTTTCAGGCTCTGAACCTACATGCAGTGACATCAAGACATAAATGGTTATTTTGTATAAAATGGCACCACATCTTACATCTGTGCAGCTCAGCATCTTCTGTCAGTAGTTGCACTTTATCACCATCTCTTCCACCTCTAGAGTTATGTGTCGATGCCAGTGACAGTATTGCTGAAGCAATACAGATATTAAACAGTGTTTGTTCCAATTGCTCGGCTGCTTCTTGTCAAGGCATTAGTGAGATTGCTGAGTTTGTTTCTTGGAGCTGTTCCACGAAGTTTATTTGAGTAGAACTAGATTCCAGTACATTCTAACTGAAGCCAAAGAAGCTTATTTTAAAAAGCAACTGCTGAATGGCATGGATAATGTGTATTATTCACTCTGTTTTGATGAAACAACGAACAGTGCTGCTGCAAAGGAGTTAGAAACTGTGGTTTTCTATTGATCAGCTACTCAAAATAGAATTGTGAGCCATCATTTTTATTGGTATAGTAGAGTCTAAGGATATTATTATTGAAGAAAAAAGAAATTTACTGATGTAGGCTTCTTGATATTCATCTCCTACATAATCGTTTCTTAAAAGGATATGATGCTTATGATCAGTGTGTACATAATTTTTTCAGTGGTTGGGTGTCAAAAATGGAAGATTTCTCAGACATACAGTGTTCATTAGGAATGCCTATGCATCATTTCATAAGGCATAGCCATCCAGATGGTTAACCTTGGAATGAAGTGATAATGCATTAGCAGTGGAATACTTCTTACATTTTAGTCTGACAATAACTTCAAACAGTGGGTACAGATTGTTCAGTTTCTGAAGAAACGCACAATGAAAGTTGAACTGACATTTGCTCCAACAGACAGATTTTTATGCAGTTAACCGGAACATTCCAGAAAAAGGAACCTTTGATATATTTGCTTCACAGTGAAATAAGTACACTTGTTCAGTTGTTGATAAGAAGAATTTGTAAATTGTTAGTATTGAAGACTTAAGCACAATCAGAAGATACTTTACAGGAAACAGAATAGCCCATAAATACATTCTTCTTAAAGACAACCTGATAGGCTCTTCATCTGACAGGTGTCTTCATCCATGTAACACAGCAGCAGCAGAAAGTGTCAGCAATAATGTAAGCATCATTGAAACATCAACACTACTGTAGTGTAATACATCACTTTGATCAAAGGATGCATTGCACAAGTATTTTTCAGACCGATAAATGATGTTCACCACAGTAAAAAGTTTATTTTTGATGTATATTAGATAATCTACTGTTGATACAGACGCAGGTTCGAATCCTGCCTCAGGCATGGCTGTGTGTGATGTCCTTAGGTTAGTTAGGTTTGAGTAGTTCTAAGTTCTAGGGGACTGATGACCTCAGAAGTTGAGTCCCATAGTGCTCAGAGCCAATCTACTGTTTGGATGTATATTCTATTTATGCACATGTATTGAGAAATGGATGGACACAGTTTACCTACAAGTCAGGATGACGATAAACGTACTGTGTAAGTGGTACCTGCTGCACAATAGGTTTTTCCCATGTTGCCTGGGTCCTGCCTTGGAAATGCAGTGTGAGTCATAGAGGAAGAGTGGCTATGACAATACCAAAGATGTCGTAGGAACAAGGTAAAACATATAATGAACTCTTGACTGTAGTCGGTTAAGATGGACAGTTTTTGGACACTGCCTTGGTCAGGGTTCTTTTTGTGATGTTTTGAATAATGTAAAAACTTCGTAATGTGTTGTTATTGTAAATAAGTATACAATGTATATGATGTTAATTAGAAGCCTTGCATTCATTTCGAGAATTGGATGTTGGACTTGCACTCTTAATTTCCAGCAGTGAATGCAGCACTTTGAGAAAATAAGTTCAGTCAGAAGGGACTAGCTGAAATAGTGCTGAAATAGTAAGGTGAGAAAGCTTGAATAATAGGATGTCTTGGCCCCTGATCAGATTTTTCTTTGGCACTTGATAACATGGGGTGTATAAGCGGACAAGGAAAAAAAATTCCTGGATTTCTCGGTTAAAAATGCACTTTCTCAGGGGTGAAAACACACTTTTTCCGTGTTAAATGACAGTATAGTTTCCCTCAGAACTGCAAAACTTATCAATCCTTTGAATGATTATGGTTTTATACATGGGCGTAGAATTTCCCAGCACTTTAGAAAACGGAGCTCAGGGAAAAAGACACGTTTTCGACATACGTTTGATGTGCAGCAACATGTACACTGCGTGTTTTTGTATTACGAAAGTATACATTGGAATTGCACCAAACACCTCATGTTGCTTTCCGAATCATTGAAATCGAGATTGCGAAGCGCTTTTGTAAGCCAGTCATAACTCATGTCACGTGATCTCGCCAGCCGATAACAGCGGATATTCAGAGCATAGGACATGTGATGTAGTTGGCCAACAGCAACATCACTGTTAAGAAGCACGAACACACAAACAGGGAAAGATAATAGTTTAAATTAATATACATAGTGTTCCTACAAGAAAAGAAAAGCTTTCACATATAATATTGGTCTCTAATGTTAATATGCTGCAAGAGAAGCTAAGCTTTTGCATATAATGTTGATCTTTTTTGCGCGTGTTACACTTTAATATATAACACACAAATGTGCCAGTAAAATTTTTAAAAATGACGTAAATGTCTGACTTTCAGGGTTTGAAATTCTTCTAAATGGCTTATCATCAAAGAGTTGATTTTTAAATGAGAGTCAAACGCTTTGTGATTTAAGAAAATCGTGGTACATTCTTGGACATAGTTCAACTTACGTAAAAGGATATTTACTTTGACAGTAACGCTTTTTAAACCACCATTCGCAATATTTTCCTGCGACTTGTTAGAAATAGGTTAGTTTTAGCAGTTCCCAGAGAGCGCAGGTAACAGGCGACACCGTGCTTGCGCAGCTACCATGACATAGGAAGCCCGTATGTTCGTACATGTGAAACATTGAAAGATTGTACATTATGTCATAAAAGATACAAGACATCAGAGGATATTCCAAGAGCATCGGAATTTCGTGAACCATACTGAAATATGCACATTTAAAGTGCATACTGAAATAGCACATTCATACTTTCAGATCCCAATGAAGTAGGCCTCGACCTGATATATAATGTAATACCTAACTTTATACATGTAAATGTAAACAGTATGTCACCTGAAACTTCCTGGCAGATTAAAACTGTGTGCCGGACCGAGACTTGAACTCGGGACCTTTGCCTTTCTTTCAGGAGTGCTAGTTCTGCAAGGTTCGCAGGAGAGCTTCTGTATAGTTTGGAAGGTAGGAGACGAGGTACTGGCAGAAGTAAAGCTGTGAGGATGGGGCGTGAGTCGTGCTTGGGTAGCTCAGTTGGTAGAGCGCTTGCCTGCGAAAGGCAAAGGTCCCTAGTTCGAGTCTTGGTTCGGCACACAGTTTTAATCTGCCAGGAAGTTTCATATCAGCGCACACTCCGCTGCAGTGTGAAAATCTCATTCTAGTATGTCACCTGTAGCTAGTCATGCCAAACACAAAGCTGAAATTGAGTGGCTGAAGCAAGAAATTAGAAAACTACATAAAAAATCAACAACAACACTTAATGTTGAACTATTCAAAATTCACCTGGAACTAGGAAATCACATTAAAGTCTGAAATATTTAATGATATTATGAATACAGTCAAACAAAACACAGAAAAACAAATAAAATCAAAATGGGATAAACAACAACAAAAACTAACACTCTTTTAAAACAGAACAAAGCTTTTGCACATAAAAATAGAAAGCAAGCAAACCACACATTCCACAAATGTCTGGTAAACCTTTCTGATATACAACTAACAAACCAAGAAATAAGTCTTCTAGAAAAAGGCCCAAAATACAATGTGAGCGCACACATCACGCACAAGACAATGGAGAATCTTATTGTGGAAAGTGAGTACATCATAAAACAACAAGAAAGAAACAATAGCCCAAACTTCAATGCAGGTCTGACAAGAGAATTAGTCGCAGAAGAAATAAAATGCATTATAAAGGAAAACAAAAACAACATATTGACAGGAACAAAAACTGAAGAAGAAAAAACCTCCAGAAAAATAAAGGACAAACATAAAAACAATGAGGCACTCATTACGAGATCAGACAAGGGCAGCACCATGATAATAATAAAACAGGATGAATACAAAGAAAAAAACCTTAAAATTTCTGGAAGACAACAACATAACAAAGCTAACCAGTGACCCAACACAAAGATACCAGAAAAACACACAGAAAGCAAAATTGTTGAATCAAAAGAACCCCCAAGCACCCACACTGAACAGCCTAAGCAGCTCCACAACTATGGCATCCCGATATGCCCTGTAGTCAATTTCAGAAGTGCACCCACATACCACTTACCCAGAGAAGTACACACATACTTACTTACAGAAACATTACATATACACAAATAACAGAAGCATACACAACACCGAAGAGCTGATACAACAAATCAAAGACATCAACATACCCACAACAGCCACTCTCACATCATTTGACATCACATCCATGTACACCAATTTCCTCACCACAGAAACCATCAACATCATCAAACAATTAGAAGAACAAGCCAAAATTCCAAAACCCCACATAAAAGAAGTAGCTAGCACTCTAAAACTAATCACAGAGCAAAACTGTTTCTCATTTGACAATCAGTTCTACTCACGAGAAGATGGGCTACCAATGGGGTCACCAGTCAGTGGACTCCTAGCGAACATTTTTCTCAATCACATTGAAAATAAAATATTTGAAACAATAATAACGCCCAAACAATACCAGATAATATATTGGTACCGTTATTAGATGACATCATATTCCTTATAGATGAAACACCACGTCGCTTCCGACAACTCCACAGTGATTTGAACAAAGTACACCCAAAAATAAAATTCACAATAGAAATAGAAAACAACAAAAGATTACACTTCCTTGACCTCACAATATACAGACACAACAACCAACACCAATTCTCTTTATTCAGGAAAGTGACCACCACCAGCACAGCCATTCACACACACTCTAATCATCAGATTACACACAGACTAGCAGGCTTCCAGTATATGCTACACAGACTGAACAAAAACCCCACTCGCTGAAAACAATTGCAAGAATGAATTGCAGACAAATAGCAGCAGAGAATGGATATGACACACACACTATAGATAAAGTGAACCACAAAATTGAAAAGGACACACAACACAAAAATAAAAGCCGCCTTTCAACTTACAAACACACACAACCCACTCATGAGCACACATGAACAGAAAACACCCACAATGACAAATAGATGGTTCACTCTCACCTACAACAACAAAGCAGTCCACAGAATAGGCAACATACTCAAAAAAACAAGGGGTAAAAATAGCCTACAGGACAGACACCTCAACACAGGGAAAACTAAGGACAACCAATTCAAGCACAGACAAACACAACACATCTGCTATTTACCAACTAACATGCCAGGACTGCAAAGCAGTTTATATAGGGTAGACAAGCAGAAACTTTAATACCAGATACACAGAACACAGAAGCATTAAAAAGTAACAACTGTCATTCCACATTTGCTGAACACCTCATAGACATGAAACATAACTCAACAAACATCAGTACGGATTTGAAAATTCTCAAATGCAGCAACAGCCCCCCACAAAAACTAATAATTGAAGAAAATTATCAGATGCAAATAGCCATAGTGGAAGGCAAACAAGTGATAAATGAATACACAGCTCTCTCTCTCTCTCTCTCTCTCTCTCTCTCTCTCTCAGGAAAAATGAATCACTAACACCTCTGAAAGATTCAGAACAACCGCCAGGAAGACCTTCAACTGTTCCACTGTCAGCCATCTTGTTTTTACACCTTCATTTGTTCTACTGCCCGCCATGTTTGTTTTCACAGCTGGTAACAGTGAAACAGTTACAGTGACAGTGACAACTCAATATGTAGTATTAGACAGTGATGAAGATGATTAAAAGGAAAACGTAAGTGAAACATTACGTAAATAGACACACACGTAGAATTAAATAATTTCAGACAGAAATAACAAGTTTTAAAATCGTAATTTTGGCTTAAACAATTTGTCTACTTCAAGGTATAAGTGGTTGCAGATGACAAACTGTGCAAAAAAACGGTCACTGTAGAAACACAACACATCAGAAAACCACACCATGTGGTAAAAAGGTATGAATTCGTAATTTATGTGTTTTTTCAAACATCTGTAATTACGATTTAAAAACTGATAGCTACATGTATACAAACAGCAAAGAACACTCCTTATCTTTAACAGATGGAAAATAAAAACCCACTGAAGATGCTGCAACTGCAGTGAAACATCTTTGGGTTAAAAAACAAAGAATGTGTTTTGCTAAAGGCAGACCCTATCCAAAACATACATACTGATATTAAGCTTTACTGTGTCGTTTGTGGGGTTTAAATTTTCTTGGAGCACCAGTACTGTATTATATCATGTTTGGTTCTTTATTATGGAATAATGCCACACGTGCTAGAAGGTGAAAACGTGCACTTGAAATGCAGTGAACAGTTGAAACTAGCCAGTACTGTGGAATTAAACATCTCATTTCAAATACAGTGACTGCCTCTGGGGAAAATGTTAATGAAAGTAAAATTTCTTTAGCAAACAGACAAAAAAATAACTTCATTGTTCTGCAAGGCGATTAATGCTTGAGTCTCAGAAAGGTGGAAATAAAATAAAATCGGAAACTAATAACATATTTTAGCCTTCCATAATTATTTGAATGTATTTGAATTCACTTGATAGCTCCCGGCCACAGATATCTGTTTTGTTTTCATTTGATGTGAGAGTAATCGAAGGGGAAACAGCAAAATCACTAAATGTAAACACGGGTCACGTGGAGAGGAGACTACCCACACTTTAACTCAGACTGCTCTGCACATCAGCCTTGGATCTATGACATTTGCTAACAGGGTCAATACTAAAAAAAATTGAATTTTCAAAAATATGTTCGTCTTGTAGCACACATCTTTCTGAAAAGTCTGAAACATGAAACGTGTTTGAGGAAATGTAAGACATGTTATCTGGTCTTAAGTAAGCCAAAGTGCAATGAAACGCCTCTTCATACAGCATTCTTCTATCGCACATCACTCTGTGTCGCTCTGTGGAACTGGAATGTATATATTTTTTAATGGATGCCATCAAACTATATTCAGGACAGTGGAAATTGACAAGTCCTGTGGTGCCTCTCCTGCTCCCAGTCGGCTGGTTTGGCAGCCTGCCCCTCTTTTTTTTTTTTTTTTTTTTTTTTTATATATATATATATATATATATATATATACAAAGATGATGTGACTTACCAAACGAAAGTGCTGGCAGGTCGATAGACACACAAACATACACACAAGACATGTATATGTGTGGATGGATATGTGTGTATGTGCAAGTGTATACCCGTCCTTTTTTCCCCCTAAGGTAAGTCTTTCCGCTCCCGGGATTGGAATGACTCCTTACCCTCTCCCTTAAAACCCACATCCTTTCGTCTTTCCCTCTCCTTCCCTCTTTCCTGATGAGGCAACAGTTTGTTGCGAAAGCTCGAATTTTGTGTGTATGTTTGTGTTTGTTTGTGTGTCTATCGACCTGCCAGCGCTTTCGTTTGGTAAGTCACATCATCTTTGTTTTTAGATATATTTTTCCCACGTGGAATGTTTCCCTCTAATATATTTATATATATACATATATATAACACAACATTCAAGCTTTCGCAACCATCGGTTGCTTCATCAGGAAAGAGGGAAAGACCTAAGGATGTGGGTTTTAAGGGAGATGGTAAGCAGTCATTCCAACCCTGGGAGCGGAAAGACTTACCTTAGGGGGAAAACAGGACAGGTATGCACTTGCGCGCGTGCCCCCCCCCCCCCCCCCCCCCACACACACACACACACACACACACACACACACACACATATATACAGAAACAAGCTGACATTTGTAAAGGCAAAGAGTTTGGGCAATCCTTAGCTCCTAGCATTTTTTCCTCTGTAATCTTGCTACAGCTTTACATGGCATGCTTTCCTTTCTGCGAAAGAATCTATTACCTCATTGAAGTTTGTGAAACGTTTTGCTACATGAAAAATCGAAATGTCGTTACCTAATACTGAAAAAGCTGTTATTACAAATAATACCCAAGACTGGTGTGGTTTCTCGATCTGATTAAGTCTCTTTTGTCACCGTCTGCTAGATAAAACAAAGTGGGCCTTTCTAATATTGCAGCAATTTTGTAACACACACCAAATAAATGAGACAAGTATTGGCACAAATGGTCAGTTTCAAGAACACGACATCATATAATTGAAGTACCAATATCAAATGCCTATTAGGTCTAATTCAAGCAGAAAGCTTTATGCTAGGAAATAATTTCACATTTCATTCGTACGCAGCAGTTTCTCAAGCATGACATCGAAAAGTAGTATTACGAAATTTTTATATAAATTTGGAATTGTCTAATTCTTCCATAATTTGCATGATGTCCCTGTTTCTTCTCCTTCCTCGTTCTAACAATTTATCTTGTCATCACCAATTCTGTAGCTACTCCTGCCATTGTCAAAATTTGTTTGCCAATTAACTTCACTAACCCTGCCAGAATCACAGGTTTAGTTATTCTGCGTTTATTCTCCAGTTAGGCGTTGTTTCATGTTCGTACAACATGTTTTTCACATTACTTCCAGAATAGAACATAAGTGGCTGCTAGCCGGGGACTGTACAACTGGTCCTTATTAGTGTAGTGATCTGGCCAAAAATTTTCTGTCAAAATTTCATTTTCTTGGATACACCGAGAAGATTATGTATTATCTTTCTCACCTGTTATTCCTGTTAGTCGTTTATTCCCATTCTGGTAGACTGAATCTATGGAGTTTGCTAGTAATTATAACAATGCTGATTATTCGAAAACCCAATGAACCACATAATCAGACAGCGATTGGCATTCCATTCGTTCAGCTTTACTCCGCTCAGCTCATATAGCCCCATCCCCTTTTGTCTGTGGAAAGTTCAATTCTAGATGCGACAAGGATTCTCCTGACAGAGACATCACGTACACTATGCACACATTCAAAACTCAATTTATGACTCATTCAGAAATCAACTTAAAATGTGTTCAAAAAGCAACAGGCATGCGTTTCAAAATCATATGAATAATTGATAGACCAATGTGCGCTGGATGCTAGGTGTTTTGTGAAACAAGTTTTTTTCCCCTCAAAAATATGAATTTGGCACCCCCTTTTCCCGGTGGCATCTAGCTGCTTGCTGTGACTGCTTGCACAGCCAACAGCCACATTCCTGTAGCCAGAAGTGGGAGAACCTACTACTCAATCGTGACTCAACTGTGTATGCGCTTGAGCCCGCTCGTAACTGCTAAAACGAATCTAATGTAAACAGTTGTGACTTCACGCTCATTGGAGGCAATTTGTTGTTATGAAGCACTGCATAGTCTTCCTAAAGCCTTTGACACATTTTGCTGTTGGCAGACGCTTGGACAAGCACTGTATGTCGCTGTTGTATATGGCGCATTTCCATTACAGATTGTTACTTTCATTTTTCTTTCTCTCATTTATTATTATTATTATTATTATTATCTTCTTTCCTTTCTCAGACCTTAGGTCTGGTTAAAAATGGAAAGTGACGCGGACCTTGATCAAGCGTGACTTTCTTTTAACTGTACGGTATATGTTATATTGCATTTAGGAACTTTCGGGTGATTGAACATGTATCAATAATTACGGATTTCTGTAGTTGTATATACAAGTTTGGATGTAGCTGTATTGCATTGATGTACTGGTGGATATTGTTTGGTATGACTCCTGTTGTTGATAGTATAATTAGTATAATGTCAACTTCATCCTGGTGCCACATGTCCTTGACTTCCTCAGCCAGTTGGATGTATTTTTCAATTTTTTCTCCTGTTTTCTTTTGTATATTTGTTGTATTGGGTATGGATATTTCGATTAGTTGTGTTAATTTCTTCTTTTTATTGGTGAGTATGATGTCAGGTTTGTAACGTGGTGTTGTTTTATCTGTTATAATGGTTCTGTTCCAGTATAATTTGTATTCATCATTCTCCAGTACATTTTGTGGTGCATACTTGTATGTGGTAAAGTGTTGTTTTATAAGTTTATGTTGTAAGGCAAGCTGTTGGTGTATTATTTTTGCTACATTGTCATGTCTTCTGGGGTATTCTGTATTTGCTAGTATTGTACATCCGCTTGTGATGTGATCTACTGTTTCTATTTGTTGTTTGCAAAGTCTGCATTTATCTTTTGTGGTATTGGGATCTTTAATAATATGCTTGCTGTAATATCTGGTGTTTATTGTTCGATCCTGATTTGCAATCATGAATCCTTCCGTCTCACTGTATATATTGCCTTTTCTTAGCCATGTGTTGGATGCGTCTTGATCGATGTGTGGCTGTGTTAGATGATACAGGTGCTTGCCATGTAGTGTTTTCTTTTTCCAATTTACTTTCTTCGTATCTGTTGATGTTATGTGATCTAGAGGGTTGTAGAAGTGGTTACGAAATTGCAGTGGTGTAGCCAATGTATTTATATGAGTGATTGCCTTGTGTATTTTGCTAGTTTCTGCTCGTTCTAGAAAGAATTTTCTTAAATTGTCTACCTGTCCATAATGTAGGTTTTTTATGTCGATAAATCCCCTTCCTCCTTTCTTTCTGCTTAACGTGAATCTTTCTGTTGCTGAATGTGTGTGATGTATTCTATATTTGTGGCATTGTGATCGTGTAAGTGTATTGAGTGCTTCTAGGTCTGTGTTACTCCATTTCACTACTCCAAATGAGTAGGTCAATATTGGTATAGCGTAAGTATTTATAGCTTTTGTCTTGTTTCTAGCTGTCAATTCTGTTTTCAGTATTTTTGTTAGTCTTTGTCTATATTTTTCTTTTAGTTCTTGTTAAATATTTGTGTTATCTATTCCCATTTTTTGTCTGTATCCTAGATATTTATAGGCATCTGTTTTTTCCATCGCTTCTATGCAGTCGCTGTGGTTATCCAATATGCAATCTTCTTGTTTAGTGTGTTTTCCCTTGACTATGCTGTTTTTCTTACATTTGTCTGTTCCAAAAGCCATATTTATATCATTGCTGAATACGTCTGTTATCTTTAGCAATTGGTATTATTATTTATTTATTTATTTATTTTATGGCCTTCATTGGACCACTCTAGTCAAAAATACAAAGTTGTAAACAAGTTGTTACACAGGGATACAGTTTGACTCAACAATAACTTAATATGATATTTAGGTAATGTAATTATTAGTCTATTTTTATATGAAAGGTGTTTTGCTCTTCTGTCTGCCCAATATTTCTTCATTCGTTCAGATATTTTCTTTCTTCATCTGAGATCACTCTTCCTGTACTCCTTTTATTGATTTTCATTTGTAGTGTGGTTTGCGGGTCTTGCAGTACTCTGATTTTCTCTGTCTCGTTTTTTAGGTCATCTACTGTAATTTGAAGTTTTTATCTCTTTCTTAATTTCTGTGATCCATTTAATGCCGCTCTTGCTATTCCACAATTTTTGTATTATTTTTTTTTTACTAATTCTCATCAGATGTCCAGTGAAGGAGATGCGTTTCTTCCTGATAGTGCTCATGACTGGTTCTATTTTCTTATATACTGTTTCATCTGATGCTATTCTCCAATGTCCATTTATTTTATACTGTTTATTTATATGTGTCCTAATTATTGTTCTTCCTATTTTTAGCATTCTGTCAATTTCTGCTGTATTAGTTGTTCTGAAGATAGTTTCAGCTGCATACGTTATTTCTGGTTGTGTAACTGTTTTATAGTGTTTTAATTTTGCATCTATAGATAGGCTTTTTTTGTTGTTTGTAGTTTTGGTAATGTAATTTGCATAGTTCAGTTTTTTTATTCTATTCCACCATGATGGCTTCTCATTTAGATTGTATGTTATTGAAACTTCCTGGCAGATTAAAACTGTGTGCCGGACCGAGACTCTAACTCGGGACCTTTGCCTTTCGCAGGCAAGTGCTCTACCGTCTGAGCTACCCAAGCACGACTCACGCCCCGTCCTCGCAGCTTCAGTTCTGCCAGTACCTCGCCTCCTACCTTCCAGAGTGAAAATCTCATTCTGTATGTTATTATTTCGCCTAAATATTTAAAATTATCAACAATTTTGATTTCCTGTTCTCCTATTGTAATTTTTATTTGCAAGTGGTGGATCAGTTAGCATAATCTCCATTTTTTCAAATGATATTCTAAGGCCTACTTTCTGTGCAAAATCAAATAGGGGTAATGCAGGAGTCGGTCTAATAATGAATAAAAAAAAAAAAAAAAATAGGAGTGCGGGTAAGCTACTACAAACAGCATAGTGAACACATTATTGTGGCCAAGATAGACACGAAGCACACGCCTACTACAGTAGTACAAGTTTATGTGCCAACTAGCTCTGCAGATGATGAAGAAATTGATGAAATGTATGATGAGATAAAAGAAATTATTCAGGTAGTGAAATAGTCATGGGTGACTGGAATTCGACAGTAGGAAAAGGAAGAGAAGGAAACGTAGTAGGTGAATATGGATTGGGGCTAAGTAATGAAAGAGGAAGCCGCCTGGTAGAATTTTGCACAGAGCATAACTTAATCATAGCTAACACTTGGTTCAAGAATCATGAAAGAAGGTTGTACACATGGAAGAACCCTGGAGATACTAAAAGGTTTCAGATAGATTATATAATGGTAAGATAGAAATTTAGGAGCCAGGTTTTAAATTGTAATACATTTCCAGGGACAGATGTGGACTCTGACCACAATCTATTGGTTATGAACAGTAGATTAAAACTGAAGAAACTGCAAAAAGGTGGGAATTTAAGGAGATGGGACCTGGATAAACTGAAATAACCAGAGGTTGTACAGAGTTTCAGGGAGAGCATAAGGGAACAATTGACAGGAATGGGGGAAAGAAATACAGTAGAAGAAAAATTGGTAGCTTTGAGGAATGAAATAGTGAAGGCAGCAGAGGATAAAGTAGGTACAAAGACGAGGGCTAGTAGAAATCCTTGGGTAACAGAAGAGATACTGAATTTAATTGATGAAAGGAGAAAATCCAAAAATGCAGTAAGTGAAGCAGACAAAAAGGAACACAAACGTCTCAAAAATGAGATGGACAGGAAGTGCAAAATGGCTAAGCAGGGACGGCTACAGGACAAATGTAAGGATGTAGTGGCTTATCTCATGAGGGGTAAGATAGATACTGCCCACAGGAAAATTAAAGAGACCTCTGGAGAAAATAGAACCACTTGTATGAATATCAAGAGCTCAGATGGAAACCCAGTTCTAAGCAAAGAAGGGAAAGCAGAAAGGTGGAAGGAGTATATAGAGGGTCTATAAAGGGCCGATGTTCTTGAGGACAATATTATGGAAATGGAAGAGGAGGTAGATGAAGATGAAATGGGAGATATGATACTGCGTGAAGAGTTTGACAGAGCACTGAAAGACCTAAGTCGAAACAAGGCCCCGGGAGTAGACAACATTCCATTAGAACTACTGACAGCCTTGGGAGAGCCAGGCCTAACAAAACTCTGCCATCTGGTGAGCAAGATGTATGAGACAGGCGAAATTCCCTCAGACTTCAAGAAGAATATAGTAATTCCAATCCCAAGGAAAGCAGGTGATGACAGATGTGAAAATTACCAAACTATCAGTTTAATAAGTCACAGCTGCAAAAGACTAACGCGAATTCTTTACAGACGAATGAGAAAGCAGGTAGAAGCTGACCTCGGGGAAGATCAGTTTGGATTCCGCAGAAATGTTGGAACATGTGAGGCAATACTGACCCTATGACTTATCTTAGAAGAAAGATTAAGGAAAGGCAAACCTACGTTTCTAGCATTTGTAGACTTAGACAAGGCTTTGACAATGCTGACTGGAATACTCTCTTTCAAATTCTGAAGGTGGCAGGGGTAAAATACAGGGAGTGAAAGGCTATTTACAATTTGTACAGAAACCAGATGGCAGTTGTAAGAGTTGAGGGACATGAAAGGGATGCAGTGGTTGGGAAGGGAGTGAGACAGGGTTGTAGCCTCTCCCCGATGCTATTCAATCTGTATATTGAGCAAGCAGTAAAGGAAACAAAAGAAAAGTTCGGAGTAGGTATTAAAATCCATTAGGACAAATAAAAATTTTGAGGTTCGCCGATGACATTATAATTCTGTCAGACAGCAAAGGACTTGGAAGAGCAGTTGAACGGAATGGACAGTGTCTTGAAAGGAGGGATTAAGATGAACATCAACAAAAGCAAAATGAGGATAATGGAATGCAGTCGAATTAAATCAGGTGGTGCTGAGGGAATTAGATTAGGACATGAGACACTTAAAGTAGTAAAGGAGTTTTGCTATTTGGGGAGCAAAATAACTGATGATGGTCGAAGTAGAGAGGATATAAAATGTAGACTGGCAATGGCAAGGAAAGTGTTTCTGAAGAAGAGAAATTTGTTAACATCGAGTATTGATTTAAGTGTGAGGAAGTTGTTTCTGAAAGTATTTGTATGGAGTGTAGCCATATATGGAAGTGAAACATGGACAATAAATAGTTTAGACAAGAAGAGAATAGAAGCTTTCGGAATGTGGTGCTACAGAAGAATGCTGAAGATTATATGGGTAGATCACATAACTAATGAGGAGGTATTGAATAGAATTGGGGAGAAGAGGAGTTTGTGGCACAACTCGAGTAGAAGAAGGGATCGGTTGGTAGGACATGTTCTGAGACATCAAGGGATTACCAATTTGGTACTGGAGGGCAGCGTGGAGGGTAAAAATTGCAGAGGGAGACAAAGAGATGAGTACACTAAGCATATTCAGAAGGATGTAGGCTGCAGTAGGTACTGGGAGATGAAGCAGCTTGCATAGGATAGAGTAGCATGGAGAGCTGCATCAAACCAGTCTCAGGACTGAAGACCACAACAACAACACTTTCTGTGCTATTTCTTGTAGTGATTTCACTTGTTGCCTGGCTTCTTGAACAGTGCTGGCTAGGAGAGCAAGATCATCAGTGAATCCCAAGCAGTTTAAGCTAATATCATCTTATGCACTTCCAATTCTTATCATCTTTGGATTGTCCTTGTACCATTCTCTCATTATGTATTCCAGTGCACGGTTGAACAGTAATGGTGATAGGCAGTCACCTTGTCTTAAGCCTGTTTTTGTGAGGAATGGTTCTGAAATTTCTCCTCTAAACTTCGTTTTTGATTTGGTTTTGGTTAGAGTGAGTTGTATTATTTTAATTAGTTTTGGATGGAGTCCTAGATTCTTAAAATTTTTAATACTGAAGGTCTGTGGAGACAGTTATATGCCTTCTTAAAATCTACAAATGTTATTGCCAGAGGTTTCTTCTGTTTCTTGTATTATGCCATAATCAATTTTAAACTATTTATCTGCTCTGCACAGCTTCCCCATGGTCTGAAACCTCCCTGATATTCTCCTAACTCCTGTTCTAATTGCTCCTTGATTCTTTCATATAGGATCTTGGATAGAATTTTGTATGTGCAATCTAGGAGAGAGAATCCTCTGTAGTTGTCTGCGTTGCTCTTATCTCCCTTGGGTGGATGATAGCTGTGGTCCAATGTTCGGGGAATCATTCTGTTACCCAAATTTTTGTTAGAGCCATGTGTAAGGAGGTCTTGACTGTGTCACTTGCATATTTCCACATTTCAACAAAAACCTGATTTTCTCCACATGCCTTATAATTTTTTTGATCTTTTAGAATTTTTTCTACTTCTTGGTTTTACGATAATTACCTTCTATAGAGTTTATAATATCTTTATGGAATCCTCTCTTGATTCTTCTAATATTTTTTGTGAATTTTTTCTTTCATTTTTTAGGTTGATGGCATTTTCTTCAGTTTTATGTGTTTGAAACTTTAACCATGCTTTGTGTCTATCTTCATGGAATTTGTCCCATTCTGATGTCCACCATGCACGTTTCCTTCATGGGTTCAAGGGAGCTAGATTCTCTGCTTCTTTTTTAAGATTAGGCACTAGTTGTTCTAGATCATCTGTTAATTTGATGGTTTGTGTTATTTGTTGGTATTTATTATTTATAATTAGCTGATGTGGGTCAAACCTCCTTTTTATTTTATTAGTTTTTCTGGTCCTCTTCTTTAACGGAGTGAATTTGATTTTAATTTTAACTATATAATGGTCTGAGCCTGTGTCTACTCCTCTCAGTGCTTTAACATTGTGGATCTCCTTACAAAAAGTTTTGTCCATACAGACATGGTCTAGCTGCCACTCCCCCTTCCTCCAGTCTGGATGTTTCCATTTTTTAACTTTGCTTGGCTTCCTCTTAAAGTATGTTGATTTAGATATAAGGTTGTGTTCTCTGCAGAGTTCTACAAGTCTTTGACCGCTTTTGTTCATAAATTTATGGGGACTCCATTTTCCAATTATATCTTTATCTTTTTATTTACTCTGTTCACAGTTTATTCTAGAAGGTCCCAAAATTTATCTACCTCTTCCTTTGTTTTTGTTAAACAATTTTTTTCATTTGTTGGTGCATGAGCATGTACTATTGTATAGGTTTCATTCATTGTTTTAAAGCTTAGAGTCACAATTATTGGTGAAACTGCTTGGAAATCCGTTACTGAATCTATTATTTTTATGTTTACTAAAAACCCTGTTCCAAACTGGGGTCATTGTTTCATTGCCCTCGGTCCTGGTTTCCCATTATAAATTCTGTATCCTTGTGATTCGAATGGGTCCTCTGTGGTGTTTCTCATTTCTTGGATCCGTGTTATTAAAATTTTTTGTTTATTTGGTTCATCTGTGAGTTTTCCCGTCTTAAGTAGTGAGTTTATGTTGTGTATTGCTATATAATTTATGTGCTCATGTTTAATCTTCTTTTTGCATTTTAGTGTGCATTTTGATGGTCGCAAATGCTCAGATTCATTGCTGCCTTCTAATTGACTACCCACCAAATCCGATGTAGCCTTTTCCTGCCTTTTTGAGCAGGATGGTGGAATTTTTTTCCTAAAAGACCTTTCCATTTTTGTCTTTCGAAGGTTGTCAACCTTAGTTCGAGCAAGCTCCGATTTACAGCTAAAGTTGTTAACTGCAGAGGGTGTGTTTGGTCCATGAGAGCTATTTTATTTCGCTCAAGTCCACCAGTAAACCGATGAGGACTTCCCTATCCACCACTTGGGACACCCACGTAGGAGTATCACCTCTCCTCCTACTATGACAGCATAGTAGGTTAATGGTTTTCTCTTGTTTAGGTTTTATTGTTGAAGAATTATTCTGCAGTAGGGGGATACAGTAATATCCTTTGTTAAAGTATCGGTTCTTACCAATCAAAATTACAAAAATTTAACAGAAAACTAAAACAGTGAAAAATTCCTGGAATTCTAAAAAACTTCCAGGTTTTTCCCAGTTTTCTCCGGATGAAAAAATTCCTGTGTTTTTCCCAGATCTCCCGGTTGTCCCGGGTCGCATATACACTGTAGCACAGTAAAGAACCAGTAGAACATCACATGCAGCAACACAGAACAAAGAGGAAGCAATTAAAATTTATGAAGATCAAGAGTAGTAACAGAAATTTGAAGTCTTAAAGAGAATTGGTGAATTTTGAATATGCAGGTTTGTGCAAGTAGATACTGGTTGTCAGTGTTAGTGAGAATAAACAGCGGAAATTACGTTGCAGTGCAAAATAGATGGATCAAGAATTTTGAAGAAGTTTGGATAATCAATAAACAATTATTAAATACTTTGACTACAGTTACTATGGAGAAGATACAAACTAGTCCATGAGTTGGAAAAGTTTAACTAACAATCAGTTTACATCAGCAGCCACTGATTGCAGTTGCGGCACGTCATTCTACAGCAGTTGCAGTATCTTCCGTGCAGTCACTTTTGGTGATGCAGCACAATCTACATGACTACCCAGCCTCACGTTGACATGTAGTTGTGCTGATATTCTGGAGAGCTGTATATAACCTGAACTGGTTGGTTTCCAAAAGCTTTTTGTTTGTGTTTTGTTGGAAACTGCACGTGGTTTCGCAACCAGAGTTCATGATGTGACTATAGCAGTGTAGATAGCTTTGTTACAGTATTAAACTGAGACTAATTAAACTGTGTTATTATGGACATAATATGCTTGTGGTGATGAGAAAAATGACTGCAAGTAACCCAGCATGGTTCAAAGCGTATCGTGAAGACCTGGCTAATGATACAAAAAGTGGTATCCAAAATACTAAAACAGAATCAGAAAATGATAAACAAAACACTAGAACAGCATAGCAGTGAGTCAAATAGGGTAAAATAAGAATGACAGAATAGTATATTGCAATTACAGATGAAAGTTTCTACCTTACCAGACTTGCTAAATTCGGGAATATTGAAACAGCGCAATTTAGGTTGAAAGGAAGTAATTGATTACTTTAAGATTGTGAACAAGGAATTTGACACAATAGCGATAAAGTCTCAGGCACACAATTAAGACTGAAAGTGTTGGAACAAAGCAAAGATTGAAATGTAGCTGCTAATTCTAGCTCTACTCTTGCTACAAATGATTTGTTTGTAGAACATCCACAATTAAAGGGTGTGGTTAATTACTTTGAGATCTGCTGCTGTAGTACTAATAAAACAGGGCGACTCATTTATTATATTTGATAATGTGTAACATACCGTCACGCCAGTCCATCCAAGGGTTCCAAATCACTGGATGTTAGGCAGAACTAGACAAAAAAAGGGGCATAATAATCAACCTGAAAAAAAGGGTTTCTGGGCAGGTAGGGCGAAGGAGAAAGAAGCCAAAAACAAAGACTGTACGCGTACTGTTGGCCATTGGGCAGCTACACGGTACAAACTGCAACCATACGGAATTGTTGAGAGCCAGTGACTCCTCCTCCTGTCAGAAGGGTTGAAGGGAAAAAGGTTGGTGAGGTTTAGGAAAAGGGGTAGAATTTAGAAAAGGTACCCAGAACCCTGGGTCAGGGGAGACTTATCGGACAGAATGAGAAGGAAAGTCTGTCCTGATCTGCTGTTCTGGGCGACTTTTCTGAACTCTAGCCCTTTTCATAAATCTCACCAGTCCTTTACCTTTACCCCTCTTCCTTCCCATTCAACCCTCCTGCCAGAAGAAGGTGCCACTGGGTCCGAAAACTTGCATACGCAATACCTTTTACATTTGTGTTTTCCTGTTGCCGCTTGATGAATAGACTTTGTATCTATTCAGTTACATTATGTCTTCAAAAATTGATTATTTACGTCAATGATATGGAAAGACGATTAAGAGGCATAACAACTAAGTGAATGGAAGAACAAAATGCTTGAACCTCACCAACATGAAAAATTTTTTGGTGCATTAGGTAACAAGGCAATATTACATAGGCCAAATGAATGAATAGAGGATAAGACAATAAAAACTGTGATAAAAAGTGTTGGAAACATGAACTATACCAAGTAAATAATCATATTTGTAGGATACAGTATGATGTACAGTGAAATATACCCAACAGCTGACAGTGTGAGTACAGTGTTTGTTTTTGGTTTCTTTCTACTTTATCCTGCCTGCTCAGACATTACACTTTTAGGCCTGTTTGAGTATTAGGCCCTCTCCTTTGTTCTAGTTTCGCCTAAGAAAAGTAATTTGGACCCCTTGCACTAACTGACCCAACCACATGGTATGCGTTACCAAGTAAAGTATGAGTCTCCTTGTTACATTAGTCTGCTCTTCTGATTTTCCCAGGTATGTTATATTATACGAGTATTTCTTCCCTCCTCTCCTTCATGTTTCACAGTTCTATACAGCTGAAGAAGGGATTTTAACTTCCCAAAAGTGGTTGTGGTTTGCATAAATCATTATTACAACTGAAGTGGATCTAATTAAATTAATCTACTCTTGCTAGTAGTAGACTTGGTCAATAATAAATTATGAGAAAAGATTGAATTTTCTGTAGATACACATGATTCTAATATAGAGACAGAAAATGAAGGATGACTTAAAAGGCTAAAGAAGGGATCTTTGATGACACACATAAGTGTTGATACCATGGTACCGATAGATAGGTTGATGAAGGAACAGGAGGAGGCTATTGGTTTCTGAAGTAACAGACTCATATGAACATCTTGTTTATGCGCTGGTCAACAGCATGTACGAGTTTTACAACATGCATTACACTATGCTGTCAGCGACAATGATATTTATTCTGCATCTGAAAACCATAATGGCCAATATAAATGGAAAATGGTAGCAAGATTAAATCCAATGGCTCACTAACAGAAGGACAACAATCATCAATTTGATGTTGTCCTTTTGTAAGTGAGCCATTACTGCTGCAAAATTTAAAAAAAAATCACCTTTTCGAAAGTGTGTGGCAAGTACAGCAATAGGAGTTCGCTGTAGCTTATAACATGCATCTGATGAATCAAAATGTTTCATATATGGTGGTATAGTCTCAAAATATTGTGATGGGAACCTTTCATGTCTGTCTTCTTTTGTTAAGGATTCGATCGCAGATAAATACTTAAGCCAAGCTTGAGTATAAAGACGATTGCTGCTAGTTTCATTCACAGTAATTTACGCTGTGGTCTTAGATTCCTGTTGGACCACACTCTCGGAAATTGCTATGTATTCCGAAAAAAGTGGTGGATTATTTGTGACAAGTAGTAGTATAAATGTCACTGTCAGTTGTTTCTCGCATAGTAATTTCATCTTTCATTTTTTAAACATACGGAAAGTCATGAAATCAGATTCTAGTTATTGAGAAAGCTTACGTGTAAATTACAACGAATATTTCAGAAAAATGCTTAACTTTGATGATTATCGAAGTCGCAGAATTTGTTGCAAACATGAAGAGGAAGAAAAAAAAAAAAAATTATGGCTTCCAGCGGTATACGAACCACATCCTCTGCCACGGCAGTTCGTCACCTAACCAACATCACTACAACAACTCGCATGCTGTAGATGCTTTATTTTATGTAATTCCATTAAAGGGAGATGCAGGCTGGATTCATTGCCGAGCAATGCGAGCGTAAGCCGTAAATACATGAAAGTTTGTAAGGTTTCCTTTATCAGACTTCACAAAATTCCTTCGCATTGTTCCTTAAAAGTTTTAAACGCGTTTCAGTAGTTAATAAGTAAACCATTTGCGGAAAATAGTATGCGATGTCACTAGTAATTTGAACTAAACTCGTGTCATACACGTAATCAGAACTGATGTCTTGATACTTAGAGATTTTAAACTCTTAATTGCATAAAAATAACAGGTATTTTGAAAGAATGATGACATTTTGGTTGTTGTTGTTGTTGTTGTTGTTGTTGTTGTTATCATTCACAGTAACAACCTAACCTAACCATATTTCTAACCAAGGAAAATAGTCTACTATGAACTTACTTTCCAACCGGATGCATCCTGTGGTGATTGTTTAGTAACACAATCACTAAATCCAAATCTAAAACCGCTCAGTATGTTCAAAATAATAAATTATAGGTGTAAATAAACCGCAGCTAACAGAGCGACAGGGCCATACTGAAATTCAAAACCTCTCGGTACAGTTGTCGAAAAATCGTTGGGATTACCATTCAGTAATAGACCTCAGAAGCTTACTGAATAGGAAATTAGGATAAAGAGCCAAAAATAACATCACTACTGAGACCAACCAACTGCACCGATCGCTATGAATGACATACAGTAGGGCCCCTGGAGGGTGTGGGAAGGTTGGAGGTGTGAGGGGAAATGGCATGGGAGATAAATTTGTGGACTATGTCTGGGGGATTGTGCTCGTCTGAAGGCCACGGCGAGATTTGAGCAAGGGAGTTCTTGTCACTGCAGATGCGTCATTCCATGATGACCAGGCTGTAGGGGTTTGTGGATATAATGCATCAGTTATGTAATTTAAACATATCTATAATCACTTTTTTCTAAATGAGCCAGGTAATTGTGTTATCTTGTCCTCACCTTATTTGTTTTTACTACAATGTTTCTGTACTGATCCTACGACTTGTCTTAGAAGATAGATTAAGGAAAGGCAAACCTACGTTTCTAGCATTTGTAGACTTAGAGGAAGCTTTTGGCACTGTTGACTGGAATACTCTCTTTCAAATTCTGAAGGTGGCAGGGGTAAAATACAGGGAGCGAAAGGCTATTTACAATTTGTACAGAATCCAGATGGCAGTTATGAAAGTTGAGGGGGGGGGGGGGTGGCATGAAAGGGAAGCAGTGGTTGGGAAGGGAGTGAGACAGATCGTAGTCTATCTCCGACGTTACTCACTCTGTATATTGAGCAAGCAGTAAAGGAAACAAAAGAAAAATTTCAAGTAGGAACTAAAATCCATGGAGAAGGATCGCCGATTACATTGTAATTCTGTCAGAGACAGCAAAGGACCTGGAAGGGCAGTTGAACAGAATGGACAGTGTCTTGAAAGGATGATATAAGATGCACATCAACAAAACCAAATGAGGGTAATGGAATGTAGTTGAATTAAATCAGGTGATGCTGAGGGAATTAGATTAGGAAATGAGACACTTAAAGTAGTAGATGAGTTTTGCTATTTGGGGAGCAAAATAACTGATGATGGTCAAAGTAGATGATACAAAATGTATACTGGCAGTGGCAAGGAAAATGTTTCTGAAGAAGAGAAATTTGTTAACATCAAGTATAGATTTGTCAGGAAGTCTTTCCTGAAAGTATTTGTATGGAGTGTAGTCATGTATGGAAGTGAAACATGAACGATAAATAGTTTAAACAAGAAGAGAATAGAAGCTTTCGAAACATGGTGCTACAGAATAATGTTGGAGATTAGATGGATAGATCTTGTAACTAATGAGGAAGTATTCAATAGAATTTGGGAGAAGAGGAGTTTGTGGCACAACTTGACTAGAAGAAGGGATCGGTTGGTAGGACACATTCTGAGGCATCGATTTAGTATTGGAGGGATGAATACAGTAAGCAGATTCAGAGGGATGTAGGTTGCAGTAGTTATGCGGAGATGATGAGGCTTGCACAGGATAGGAGTAGCATGGAGAGCTGCATCAAACCAGTCTCTGGACTACAACAAAATTGTTCAGTGAACGACAGAGAAGGTTCTTCACCCAGTTTGGGCATTGGGTTAAATGTTTGCCCAGTTGCAGTTGTGAATTCCAGGGGAGACAGCTTCTTCAATACATTTTTAACAGGTATCCTGGCTTGATCCTTTTCCTCTTTTACAAAAGATGTCCTTGGTCCTGGTGAGTGATAAAACATAACATGCACATATTGGTTTTGACAATCAATATTATCGACTTTGGCAATCAATCACTGTTCACCATAAATACAAGCCACTATCTCCTTATTTTGAAGTGTTAGTGGTACAAGTTTTCCACATTGATGACTTTCATTATCAGAGGATGTTGATGTGAACTTATACTTGAGCAAGTTGTGTGACTGAGGTATAAAACAATGAAAAGACCAGGTGCCTTTTATCTTCTGACAGTTGTTGAATATTTGCCCCAAAACATTGGTGTAGAGTTCTTGTATTTCCTCACATTTTACAAAAACAAAGGTAATCCCTTTTACCTGTTCTTGCGGTGTCAAGATCTGGTTCTCATAGGTCCACTGCAGACTAGCTTTTGTGGTAGCTCGCTTTGTTGTACCCCTGACACTAGCCTGGCCAGTCTTATCATTTTCCCGTGATCATACAATTTTAACTGTCAATATTGTAAACCAGAACTTCCAAAAGGTCGTTATGGTTAAATCTAAGACTGACCCTATCTATCATCAACTATACATTCTGGCGATAAAAACAAAAGCAAACATTATAGGTGCCAGATGCCACTGCAATCATATACTGTTTCGGTCTCAAACTTGAAAATTTTGACCTTACAATTTTAATGTTAGGATTTTATTTTTTGAATTGAGTGAATAGTTCATTTAATTTAAACAAGAGTAACCTCTTTTGTCTCTGAACCTATGTACCTTTTTCTTTCATAGAAACCCAGTCTTTTTTGCCAGGCATCAAAAGGCTGTTACTGTCATCTGCATAAAACCTAATAACCTTTTTGATTGTGTTTTCAGCTATGACATTTAGATGCATTTTTCATTTGTAATGCTGGTAAAATTCCCTGATCTTTTACTAAGTGCCTTGTTAATTTAACCAAATATTCTGACACATTAAATTCATCAATAGCTTTTGCTCGAGTCCAACAGTTTGGTAGTAAACTGATAATCTTAAACTTGTCCTCCTTGTTTGAAATTAGGTTTTAGTTTTTCTATCAAATCACTGGTTTAGTGAGACTTTTCTTTTGAAATGAAACTTCCAAATTCTTTTTCATAGTGGTTGCCGCTTTCTCAGTTTTGCATTCATTACAAAAGTTTTTTTTTTTTTTTTTTCCTTCACTTAGTTTTCTAATTTTACTAGCAGACAATACACATAGGATTTCACAAACTGAATCCACTTTTTTTATAGTTTCTGATGAGTCACAAAATTCTTTATTGAAACTATCACCATCCCTTTCTTTGTTAGTGACAAATAGATTAAAATAACATGTTGAACACAGTGAGTTTCATGGTATGGTAGTGATGAAATGACTTTTATTTTAGATCAAATATTATTTTTCTCAGATTGTTTGTTGTAGGCTTCTTATGTTTATTAAAAAGGTTCAAGCAAGACTGGCCAAAAATGTGATGAAATTTCTTTAAGTATTTAAATTCATGATAATTTCAAGTTGAGTTATCCTCTTGAGCCAACTCATAAGTACAATAACACTTCCTTTTCTTCACTGTGATCTTCATTTAAAGTAATGTGTTCAGGAAATGCTCCATACACACTTTTATGGCAAGCTTCATTAATAAGTACACCAACAGAAGACTGAGACTCCATTGTTAAACTGCACATGTCAAGTGCTCATTGTCAACTGAGTGTGAGTGAACAGATATTGGTGGAAGAGGAAAGGCTTGCCCATTAGCCTGTACAGACTTATAGATGCTGAAACTTCCTGGCAGATTAAAACTGTGTGCCGGACCGAGACTTGAATTCAGGACCTATGCCTTTGGCAGGCAAGTGCTCTACCAACTGAGCTATCCAAACACGACTCACACCCCATCCTCACAGCTTTAATTCCACCAGTACCTCGCCTCCTACCTTCCAAACTTCAGATGCTCTCCCGCGAAAGGCATAGGTCCCAAATTCGAGTCTTGGTCTGGCACACAGTTTTAATCTGCCAGGAAGTTCCATATTAGTGCACACTCCGCTGTAGAGTGAAAATTTCATTCATTTTATAAATGCTGTTTGCTGGCTTGCTGAAACTTTCTGTAGGATATTGTTTCAACAATAATCATTCATTACTTTAATTTCATGTGGTTTTTTTTTATGTTCAAATTAAATAATTGATACATTTTATTTCATTATTCTAGATATTAAGAAACATATTTTTGACTCATATTTGTAATTCTCTTTTTTTTCCGTAACTTCCCATTGAATCTCGAAGTTCAAATTTATACTGAAGTTCGATATCGTAAAGGGCTATTCAGGGTGTAAAATTATGTTTTTGTCTGGTTCCTTAACAAAGATACTGCACACCAAAGAATGGAAAAACATTTAAAAACTCTGGTTTTTAAAATAGTGCATTTTTTAGTGGAAGCTCCTCATCATTGATACTCCATAAAAAGTAACTATACTGTGTCGTGTAGTAGCACAAAAATATTAAGGCTGAGAAATTACTCCTTTCTTGGAAAAATACTGTTTAAAAAAATTAATTTGCAACTGATAGCTATGAGCTGTTAAAAATATCTGAATGAATGCATTCAGCTAGTGACAATTGCTATAATTTGTAGTGCAGCGTGTACTGAACTAAGTGCTTATTTGAATGGTTTAAGGGCAACCCATTACTGAATAATTTAAAAAAAAACTGCAGATTCTTGTAAATCTAAGAAACCCCTGTGACCTGAAACAAAATTGGCCACTGTTTCTAAATGGTAAACAATGGAAAAATTATCAAAATGTATTCCAGCCAAGCAACCAATTATTTTTTTCATGGACCACTTGGTATGGAATGGTCCTATTGGTATTTCTCTTGTTGTCTGTCAGACTTTATGCAGGGCAACCCTTTCCAAGCAAGCCAGACGCTTCAGAAGCAGTCTTTCTTTGAGATCTTGGAGTGTCTCGTGCACCGGTTGCAGCTTAAATGTCTCCTCTTGTCCATGGCACCTACTGGCAAAGTATTACAGTACTTTCTTATTGTCATACAAATGTGAACAACCCTCAGGTCTGCAAAATTCTGGTAACGCTCTGGCCGTAAAGCACTTTCTAGTCTCCATGATCCCCTGTTACGATTTGTGCTGCCCTTCTCTCTATACGTCAAAGATCCTGTGTTAGTCCTCTTTGGTAGGTGTCCCACACACTTGAGCAATATTCTAGAAAATGTCATATGAGTGATTTGTAAGCAGTCTCGTGTGCAGACTGATTGTACTTCCCCAGTGTTCTACCAATAAACCAAAGTCTACCACCTGCTTTATCCGTGACTGAACCTATGTGATCATTCCATTTCGTATTCCTACAAAGTATTACACCAGGTATTTGTATAAATTGGCAGATTCCAACAGTTACTCATTGATATTGTAGTCATAGGATACTACGTTTTTTCGTTTAGTAATTTGCAAAGTTTTGTGTCTCTGAACATTTAGAGCAAGTTGCCATCTCTGCACCACTTTGAAATCTTATCAAGATCTGATTGAATATTTATGCTGCTACTTTTAGAGGGTACTTCATTGTAGATAACTATATCACTTCCAGAAAGTCTGAAGTTACTGTTGTTACTATTGTCCAAGAGGTCATTAAGAAATAACATGAAAAGAAAGGGTCCCAACACACTTCCCTGGGGCATACATGAAGTTACATCTGATGATGACTCTACAACCAAGATATCACGCTGTGTCCTCCATATCAAAAAGTCCTCAATCCAGTCACAAATTTCACTTGATGCCCCATATGATTGTACTTTTGACAATAAACATAGGTGTAGTACTGAGTCAAATGCTTTTTGAAAATCAAGAAATACTGCATCTACCTGACAGCCTTGATCAAAAGCTTTCCATATGTCATGTTAGAAAACTGAGAGTTAGGTTTTACATGCTCAGTATTTTTGGAATCTATGCCGGGTGGCATGGAGGAGGTCATTCTGTTCGAGATAGCTCATTATGTTTGAGCTCAGAATGTGTTCCAAGATTCTACAACAAATCGACATCAGGGACATTGGACGGTAGTTTTGTGAATCGCTTCTACTACCATTCTTTTAGACTGGTGAGCTATCCTTTCTTCCAACTACTGGGCACAGTTTTTTGTTCGAGGGATCTACAATAGATTATAGTTAGAAGAGGGGCTAACTCAGCCACAGATTCAGTGTGAGGATGAAATTGGGGCAATTCTCCTGGGTTTTCCTTTGTAAAGGAAAATTTGAAAATGGAGTTGTGCATTTCAACTTTTGCTTTGCTACCCACAATTTCATTTCCTGTCTCATTTGCTAAGGACTGGATACTAGTTTTAGTGTCACTAACAGCCTATACTTATGACCAAAATTTCTTTGGGTTCCGTAAAAGATCACTCGACAGTATTCTGCTACAGTAGTTATTGAAGGCTCTATTGACAGCCAGATGTGTTTTATTCAGCATCTCTCTGTCTATAACCCTACACTTCCTTTTACACGTATTGTGCAGTAATCACTGTTTCTTTAGAAGTTTCTTTACAGTGACCACAGAGGTTCCCTCCCATTATGATCTGTTCTACTGGGTACTACTGGGTCTATCCAGTCCATGGTCAACTATTCTTTTAAACTTGAGCTGGAGTTCCTCTACATGCTCCTGCCCTGTGCAGAAAATTACAGGTTCCTCATTGAGACATGACACTGCTAATTTTTTTATCTAGTTTACTGAACACACGTTTCTGTTTGTTTTAGTTGTCCTTTGTACTTTGGTAATCATTGTTGCCACAGCTGTGTCGTAATTACTGATGCCAGTTTCGGTGTGGACTTCCTCAGAGAGATCAGGTCTGTTTGTTGCCATTAGATCCAATATACTGCCATCACGAATGGGGTTCGAGCTATCTGTTCTAGGTAGTGTTCAGAGAAGGAATTTGGTAATGTTGCACATGATGTCTTATCATACCCACTACTAACAACACGTTATTTTCCCAGTTAATATTTGGACGATTAAAGTCACCACTGATGATTGCAGTATGACTGGTGAACTTACGTACAAGTGAAATGAGGTTTTCTCTAAAGTTTTCGGTTACATCAGGAGATGTGTTTGTGGGATAGAAGGATCCAGTGATCATTTTGTGCCCACCCCTGATACTGAGACTTGCCCAATCTCATATGCAGCTTCAATTTCTAGCTTGGAGGATTTGAGTTCTTTATCTACTGCAACAAATACACCACCTCCACTTCCCATTTGCCTGTCCTTTTGATGTACAGTTTCTAGTATTATGTTAGCTTCACTGCTTTTCATGAGCACTTCAAACTCTGGCACTTTCTTGCAAATGCTTCAGCAGGTTACCATTAGGATTTTAATACTCTCACCTGTGGGTGAGATCATGCTCTGATACTTCTGTGTTTCCTACACCTATTGTTATCTGGACTGGACGTAGAGTCGCCTGAACTAAAAAGAAAAAAAATAAAAAAAAATCCTTATGTGCACCTCACTCAGTCAGCTACCTGAGTGGCGGCCTCCAATGTGTATTGCACACCTGACCTATTTAGAGAGTTCCTACAGTTCTCAACCCTATGGTGAAAGTCCAGAAATTGCAGCCTAACTTGTTACAGAACTTTCAAAGTATCTGGTTCAGTCCTTCCATCCGACTCAGAATTTGCAGCATTGTCCCCAGAACTGATCATAGCCCTTTGGTTCTGAGTTTTGTTGAAATTCTACATGCAAGGCTGGTATACTCAACCTTCTCTGCCAGTTGCTGTAATGACCCAAGAGTGACCTCGGAGTCCAGACAACAGGCATCATTTATTGAAACATGCTCCACAGTCTACAGTTGGAAGCACCCTATTTCCTCAATGGCTGCCGGAATAGCCTCTTCAACATGTTGAATGAGGTCTCCAGACATATACTGAATGCACCTGGTGTCCTTTCCTGTCCCTTGCTGCTGTGGCCCTGAGGGGTACCATAATTTGTTGTAAGTTTAAACTGCCAGCAATTAATAGACCCCTACCCTTTTGTGTTGTTGCCTCCTGATACCGAACAAAACGTGTTTCCCCAAAACATGTGAAGTGAGTCCCACTGGCTCAGTTTTAGTTTCGGTGAAAGACAGCACCCCAAACATCTTCATTGGGATTGTGTGTATATAGTGGTGTTATTTCAGTTTATTAAGGTGTTACTTATTTGTAGTTGTTAAGTGAGCCTATATGCAAAAAAGTTAACAGCTGCATCTATCAAATGTGTATGCACTGAAGAGCCTGTCACATGTGTAACTGGCTTCAGTATGTATTCAACAATGTCAGTTTCATTGTCTCCACTGTCACTCGCTGGAATATTTTTCACATGAGGAGGATGTCAAGCGTCAGCTCTCCCAACACCTGAAGACGCTCAGAAGCTTAAATTGCCTCCCTCTGCAAAAAAACTAGGCCACCTAGCTGTCACAGAACTTTGTATATTTCGGTAGAAGTTAAGCAATGCATTATTGCTCTAGATCTGAACATGATCAGTCTCAATCAGTCATATCCAAACCTACTGTGGAAGGTATATTTGGATGTGTGGTAAGTGGATCCACCCAGTGGAGCCTACTTGTACTAGTAGTTCCTGAATTGAGAGGTTTTTGCTGTGTACCAGTAAGACAATGATGAGGAAAGTGCAGTAACTTTCAGATCATTCAGTAATTCATCACGAAGTGACAACATAGTTACATGACCTTACAATGCACTGTCAATGATGGCAGTAAGGTGCCACATTTACTGGTCCAATCCTGTTCCCAGGAATGTTAAAAAGATTGCTGACAACTTCACTCTTGCAAACTACACTCTTCCCTGCCATTGTTCATAGGAATGTGTTCTATATGCAAGCTCACTTAACAAATGCAAATAATTACTCATTTAATAAACAGAAAATAACTCCACTAAGTAAACATAATCTCAGTGAAGTTATTTTGTCTATTCACACAAGAGAACTGGACAGCAAATGCTGGGAAGGTGTGGTGTAGTCCATTTCTAAACTGAAAAATGAGCAGCTCCTTTCACAGGAAGCAGGTGTTCTCGGCAGATCGTTACAGCTGCTGCACAGGATGGCTAAGAATCAATTTCCCCTCTAGCAGTGTAGAATAATGTACAGAGATTTACCTACATTCTGTGCATGTGCATATGCGTATGCATTTCTTATATTAGTATTTTTAGTAACTCTTACCCATATTCCATTTAGTGTTAAAACATTTTTTGAAAAATAAACATCACTGGGAGTATTTCCGTACCGTGTCACCAGTGATTCATAAGGTGCACTGCGGAGACTTGGTACAATGTGAGGCACCACGTAGTTGTATTTGTGACATAAAGGGGTGATAGTGAGAAATCGTCTGTTTGCTCTTCAGCAGACGTATGAAGGAGGAGATAGCATGACCACAATTCGGCACTGTACCATCCCCCGCACTTCTGTCCTGCACCCACCCCTCCTCTACTGTACTTAAATGTGGCACACACATCTAACATATCTTCTTGCCAACTTCATTTAAAAGCAAGTAGTAATTTTATAACACTAAAACACTATTTTCAATAATGTTTAACTTTCCCCTCAGAGAGCTCGTCACTTTTGACGGGTTTGTGCTTGGCTACCACGGGGCCCCAGCCCTTGCAGCATTTTTTCTGTTCTGTGCGGCATGTGTCTCCTCTTGCTATTCTTTTTCCCCTCCTTTGGGGAACATGTTTGGGGTGTTATTGGGAATGTTCTGCATTGCCTGTCTCAGACACAAGAACAGTCTCAGCTTTATTTTTCACTCCCTTTTCCTTTCTTTGTTCCCTTCTCCTCTCGTTCCTCCGCTTCTGGTGTCTGAGGTTCCTCTTTTTCTTCTTCCTCCCTGTGTGCACCTAAGGGCTGGCTCACACATCTGATGCGTAAGAGGTGACTGGGTAACTCGTAATTCCCAGCTCCGGGTCGACAGGTAGTGTTTGCATGTACCCACTGGTACAGGCTAGGCCCAGGGAGGGATGATTGCCTGAGCTGCAACCTTCCCAAATTGCCGACTGGTCCCCGTGTCAGGTGTTCGGGAGGTGTGAACCCACCTAAGGTGGGTGCGCCCCATTATGAAGGCCCACCCCCCCCCCCCCCCCCCCCCAGTTGGTAGGAGCACGCCATCAGACATGCTGGCAATCATGGGGATTTTCTCGCAATGAGTCAATCAACTTCACAATCAATGTCTAAACGTAATGAAGCTAATGATTCAAAGACCGTTCCTGCTGCACAAGGGTTCCTCATGGTCTCACACACTGAAGACAGTAAGACAGTCCTTCACCACGTTAAATCCGTTTATTATTCAGAAAGGTGTTCATGCAGTTGCTGGCCCTGTGAAATCCTGCATTAGTTTACGGAATGGCACTTTGTCAAGCACAACAACTGCTTGCTGCCTCGCTTCTCCACAACTACCCTGTTCGTGTTGAGGCCCAAAGAACTTTGAATTCTTCCCGTGGCGTCATTTACACCAGGTTGCTCAAAATACAATCTTACCTCTCTGATCAGGGTGTTATTGCTGTCCATTGTGTAATCAAAAAGCTAGATTCCTTCTTAGTGCCCACTTTTACTCTTTTCCTCACCTTTCATAGAGTGGTGCTTCTGTCCAAGAGCAAAGCAGGCTATGAAATTATCACAGTCCGACCATACATTCTGAACCTGATGCACTGCTACCAGTATCATTGTTTCAACCACACTAGAACATCTAGTTGACACCCGGCCAAATATGTAACCTGTGGTAGGGATGTGCACGAGGGTGATGTTTGCCTCCTTCTCTCCGTGGTATCAACTGCAATGGTGGCCATGCCGCCTCCTCTCAGGATTGTCCCGTGTGTCTTGGTGAGCAGGCTGTCCAAGTGATCCAGGTAACGGAAGAAGTGCCTTACCCAGTCGCTCGCAAGTTAGTGGCTAGTCACAAACCCTGCGTTCTCCCACCTAGCACCTATAGTTCTATTCTTGTTAGCCTTCACTTCGTGAATGGCATGGCCTTGTAGGCATGCGACCTCCAGCTCTGAGGTTGTGAAATCACCCGGTGTCAAGGTAGCATTGCAATCTCCCCCATCCAGCTGTGCAACAAGCCATGAAACTCTCACCACAAGGGACGAAGCCACCAGCTACACAACCGGTAGGCCGGAAAGGACAGAAGGAGTACTCCTGTGGAGACTTCATCTGTCCCTTCAACCAAACAACACCTGAGTCTTCCTCTAACCGGAAAGGCTCGAACAAGTCCACCAAAGGCAAACAATCCCTTCCTTCGCCAACGCGAAGATCCTCTTTGACCGTGTCACCACGTGATACCTTACCCCAGCCGGCCTCCGTGTTGCCAGTGTGCACCTCCAACCGTTTTTCAATGTTGGACTCCACATACCGACCACACAAGCAGGCCAATGCTTCTGTGGACCCCATGGAGCAGGATCCTCCTGCTTCTGTGCCCTGTAATGCAACTCTTCACAGACTGTTACTCAGCAGCCACCACCATCATCATGACTCTCCTCCAATGGAGGTCCCTCCCTCCCTTTGTACTCTGCCTTCAGAAAACGAAATTGCGCCCTCACGACCACTTTGAGCTTCCACATTTCTTATTGATTCATTTTTATCTTCCACCTGAGGTTGGCATTCCATCTCATGGGGGTGTCATGCTGCTCATACGGGACGACATTCTTAGTCAACCCATCTCCCTGACTACCCATCTTCAAGCTATTGCAGTGCGCCTTTTCCTTCCCCACCTGGCTTTTTTCCCTCTGTACCATTTATCTCTCGACATCATTTGATGTCGCCAGGGCAGACTTCCTTCATCTTATTGGGCACCTATCTCCCCCATTTTTGCAACTCGGTGACTTTAATGTGCATCATCCCCTTTGGGGTTCTCCCAGGACCTGTCAGAGAGGTGTCTTCTTGGCTGACCTTCTCAACCAACTTAACCTCTTCTGCCTTAACACTGGAGCACCCACCTTCCTTTCCGAATCCTCGCACACCTATTCCCATTTGAACCTATCCTTCTCTACTGCCCAGCTTGCCCATCATCTTGAGTGGTTCGTTCTTTCTGACACCTATTCAAGCAAGCATTTCCTGTGTGCTGACTCCTACCCCATCTGCTTGCACACCCAAGTGGCAGCTTACTAAGGCTGACTGGCAGCTTTAATCGTCCCTGGTGACCTATGAACAGGATTTAACCAGTTGTGATGACCAGGTGTAATATCTCACAAACGTTATCCTTACCACTGCGGAATGTTCCATTCTTCGCACTTCCTATTCACCACGCCGTGTCCCAGTCCCTTGGTGGACTGAGTCGTGCCGCAACGCAATTTGAACACGGAGATGTGCTCTCCACATTTTTAACCATCATTCTACGATGGCAAACTGCATTAATTATAAACAGATGCGTGCAAAGTGTCATTGCGTTCTTCGGGATAGCAAAAGAGCTAGCTGGATTTCATTCACTAGGTCTTTTAACAGTTCCACCACTTCTTCTGTTGTATGGGACAACCTCAGATGGCTCTCTGGGACCAAGATCAATTCCCCAATTTCCAGCCTGACAGTAGCAGATGATGTTATCGTGGACCCTATTGCTATCTCCAACACCTTGGGCCACCATTTTGCAGAAGTTTCGAGCCCTTCCTACTATCACCCTGCCTTCCTCCATCAGAAACGAGCAGAGGAGGCTTAGGCAATACCCTTCTCTTCCACGAATCATGAGTGCTACAATGCCGCTGTTACTATGAGGGAGCTAGATCATAGAGTGCTGCAACGCTCAATGTTTGACCGGTCACGGCTCGCCTGTTGACGGGGGGGACCAAGCCGCTCGTGTCCGGCCCCACACGACTCGGCTCGGTCACGTACTAGCGCCATGTCTGTTGTTCGGATTCTGGACACGCGAATAACCGAGCATGACCGATCACCGCTAACGTCTCACCTCGCCTCGCCCCAGCTCGCTGCACTTTACTCTACAAATCCAATGCCCCTCTCTCTCTCTCTCTCTCTCTCTCTCTCTCTCTCTCTCTCTCTCTCTCTCTCTCTCTCTCTCTCTGTCTTTCTCTCATAATACAAAAGTAGCGTTTCCTAGAACGAGTACGTAACACAGCTAAATTCATAGAGCACTTTCTTTTATAATATTTACTGCCATCTTCTTAACGTCCAGAATTTTTGTTATAAATAAAACATTGTTCAGAAGAGACCAATCTGTGTTAATGAAATGTGTTGTAAGCGTCAAATAGTGCACCTGATTATGCGAATCAGTCCACATATCAACTGTCGTAGCACATGTTTTATTAATAACTTCCGCAATAACAGAAGGCATTATGCTGTTTCGTATTGCATCAGCTTGTTCTTTGACATGTCTGCTTATAGTAGAGGGATGTGGCATGACATCTGCCACGTTAACTTCTTCATAATGCGCACCTAGATGTATTAATTCTTGGCCTAGTTGTCTGAAACCTCCACCAGGAATAGCATTAAAAGGTCTCATATCTTCAGCACACATTGAAACACACTTTGCTGTAATACTATTTTTTATTACTGCCTGTATCACTGAAGGAGCTGTATCTTTGTGAGGTTTCTTGCAACTGTGTTTCTTTAAATGAGTGGTTCCCGACTGGAAACACAATAATGTGAAGTAGTTTATGCACGATACGTACCCAGTAGATGCACTGTTTTCGTCTATAGTCAACAATGGGCGCTGATGACCTCGCTGTTTAGCGCCCGTAAACCTCAAACACACACACTATAGTCAACAAAAATGTACTCCGTACTTGGCTTTTTAGGCCTTCCCGTTTCTTCAATGTGTAAATGTTGGTTTCAATCTTACGTCTTACTGCACTGGCTTCCTCGCACTGCATGATTACAGAGAGAGACACACCACAAATGAGAAGCCCGTACTGGCTGCAGTCTCACATGGATAATGACACGTGTAATGTGTTTGAAGTTACGTGCTACGTCATGACTTCTATGCTCGGTAACTAGAACTAGTGCGGGCAGCCTATCCAGTTAGGGTGTGCTCGCCCCATCTCGTATTTTGTGCTCGCTTACTTGGTCATGCAGGACTCTACTAGATCATGCTCTCAGTTCATCCCGATCCTCTGCTCCAGGGTCAGATGCCATCTACATTCAGATGTTGCAGCACATTTCTCTTGGGGGCAAGCACTTTCTGCTTACCACGTACAACAGCATTTGGGCAGAGGGCACATTTCCCGGACGCTGGTGTGAAGCTATCGTCATACCCGTACCTAAGCCTGGTAAGGACAAAAACTTTCCTTCTAGCTACCACCCCATCTCTGTTACCAGCTGCGTTTGTAAGGTGATGGAGCATATGATTCTTGCTCAGCTGCAATGGTGGCTAGAGTCTCGCCATTTACTGACGAAATCACAGTGTGGATTTTGAGCGCGGCATTCTGCAGTTGACCATCTCATTACTTTATCCACCCATGTCATGAAAGGTTTTCTGTGGAAATCGGACTGTGGCCGTGTTTATGGATTTGGAGAAGGCCTTTGTCACCTGTTGGAGAACTGGTATTCTCCCTACTCTTTACACGTGAGGCTTCTGTGGCCACTTACCCGGTTTCCTTCAGGCATTTTTAAAAGACCGAGTTTTCAAGGTGCGTGTGGGTTGTGCTTTGTTGGACACCTTAATCCAGGAAAACGGTGTGCCTCAGGGTTTCATTGTGAGTGTCATCCTCTTTGCTATCGCCATTAACCCTATAATGGTCTGTCTACCGCCAGGCATCTTTGGCTCCCTTTTTGTTGACGATTTTGCCATATATTGCAGTTCTCTATGGACCTGTCTGAGTGAGTGGTATCTTCAGCGATTTCTTGATCATCTTTACTCCTGGAGCATCGACAATGGCTTTCGTTTTTCTCCTGACAAAACTGACTGTATGAATTTCTGGCGACACAGTTGGTTTCTCCCACCATCTTTACATCTTGGGCGTATTGCGTTTCCATTCGTTGAAACTATGAAATTCCTGGGGCTCATGCTTGATAAGAAACTCTCTTGGTCCTACCATGTGTATTACCTGGCAGCCACTGTATGTGGTTCCTCAATGTCCTACATTTCGTCAATGGTACTTCCTGGGGTGCCCCTCAGTGGTACTTCCTAGGGTGCCAATTCAACTACCCTCCTACGTTTGTACCGGTCTCTTGTCTGTTCGAAACTCAACTATATGTGCTTTGTTTATGCGTCTGTAGGTCCATCCCTCTGCCCTCTGTCATTTCAACACTATCCACCATTGTGGCATCCGTTTGGGCATGGGCACCTTTTACACTACCCCAGTTGAGAGTCTGTATGCTGAAGCTGCTGAACTACCACTATCCTACCACTGTGACTTCCTCCTCAGCACCGAGCGAGGTGGCGCAGTGGTTAGACACTGGACTCGCGTTCGGAAGGACGACGGTTCAATCCCGCGTCCGGCCATCCTGATTTAGGTTTTCCGTGATTTCCCTAAATCAATCCAGACAAATGCCGGGATGGTTCCTCTGAAAGGGCACGGCCGACTTCCTTCCCCATCCTTCCCTAATCCGATGAGACCGATGACCACGCTGTCTGGTCTCCTTCCCCCACCCAACCAACCAACCAACTCCTCCTCAGCAGGTACGCATGCCGTTTGTCTGCCATGTGGGCCGCCTATCCTATGCCTCCTTCCTCGATGATTCCTTTGATGCCAGTATGGGGTGCATCCCTCTTGTCTGTTACCTCCTGGAGTCCGCTTTCAGCACTTGCTATGGCGGCTTAACTTCACACCTGCAACTTTCCCGGTGCATGTAAACCCTTTACCACCTTGGCTTCGTGAAGCAAGCCATGTTAACTTTGGCCTTTATTCACTTCCTAAGGGCCCTACTTGAGCCTCTGTCTATTGCTTTCAGTTTCACGAACTTCGCACATGGAACTTCGCAATAGTATCTTTGTATACACTTGGACTGACCGTGGGGTCAGGTGTGCCTTCATCATTGGCACCCATGTCTTTCGATATAGGCTACCGGCACACCGCTCATTATCTACAGCCGAGCTCTTCGCCCTGTATCAGGCCATGGAGTACATCTGGCGACACAGCCTTTTCAATTGTGTCCTCTGCTCAGACTCACTCAGTGCCCTTCAGAGTCTATGTGCACTTTACACCGCCCATCCATCTGTGCAGTGGATCCAGAAAAACTGTCACTTGCTCACTCTTGGTGGAGCCAGTGTGAAACCTGTGGGTTCCTGGTCATGTCGGTCTGCCAGGAAACGAGGCTGCTGATGCTGCTGCCAATGCGGCAGTCCTTGTACCTCAGCCTCTAAGTTCCTGTATTCCCTCCGATGATCTCCTAGTTGCTGCCTGTCAGGAAGTTGTGTCCCTTTAGCATCGCCAATGGTTCTCCCTTCACCGGAATAACCTCTGTCTTATTAAGCCTCTCCCAGTGGCTTGGACGAACCCCTCTTGGCCCTCCCGCCGGGAGGAGGTCATTTTAACTAGGCTTCGTATTGGACACTATCTTTTTAGCCATTGTCATTTGATAATTGTCACTACCCCACCACTTTGTACACATTGTGCTCAAGTTTTAACTGTCTGCCACTTCCTGACGGACTGCCCATTTTTTAACTTTTTATGTTCCCGCTTGGGTGTGCTGTCTGAGTTGTCAGCCATTTCAGCAAATGAAGCACGGGCTGTCAACCATGTTTTACTTTGTATCTGCCACAGCAGTATGGCGAACGTCATTTAATTTTTAGTTTTGGATTTCCATTTCTGTACGGTGTCTTTTTTAGCCCTTTCTCCATGACTGTGTTTTTAGCTGTCTTCTCTTGTGTCAGTTGGGACTGACGTATAGTCGTTTTTTGACTCCTCTCTGTGTTCGTGTTCTATAGTTTTGACTTGGACGTGTGTGAACCCAGTTGTTTTTTCACCATAAAGCAAAACAAAACCAAAACCGATAATGTGTGATTTTACCATAACCTGCTACATGGAAACTGTTAGTCCTAGAGAAAAGAAGAACAGAACCTTTTTCACAGAAAATTTAATGTAAGTCAATGATGTACTGGGAATATTTTCACTAGAAGCCACAGTTTTAGCTATTAAAAAAAGGAAAATAAGAAAGTTACCTTTAAATGCTGACCTCTTTCCCCATCTCCACACTCACACACCACCGGTAGGGATTTGTATGTTGTTGGTTACACATCCTCCTTCCAATGTAAAATAAAAAAATAAAAATAAAAAAATTGGGACAACACAATTGTTTTTCTCCTACTTTTCCTTCGGCGACTTGACTATAGATGCCATATTGATTGTAGTCTTGTAGCCTGCATTGTTATCCCATCCAATCTATGCTTTTTTTCAAGTATTACTAAGATAAAAAATTAGACATTATCAGATATTAAACTTCCTGGCAGATTAAAACTGTGTGCCCGACCGAGATTCGAACTCGAGACCTTTGCCTTTCACGGGCAAGTGCTCTACCATCTGAGCTACCGAAGCACGACTCACGCCTGGTACTCACAGCTTTACTTCTGCCAGTATCTCGTCTCCCACCTTCCAAACTTTACAGAAGCTCTCCTGCGAACCTTGCAGAACTAGCATTCCTGAAAGAAAGGCTACTGCGGAAACATCCCCCAGGCTGTGGCTAAGCCATGTCTCCGCAGTATCCTTTGTGTCAGGAGTGCTAGTTCTGCAAGGTTCGCAGGAGAGCTTCTGTAAGGTTTGGAAGGTAGGAGACGAGATACTGGCAGAAGTAAAGCTGTGAGTACCGGGCGTGTGTCGTGCTTCGGTAGCTCAGATGGTAGAGCACTTGCCCGCGAAAGGCAAAGGTCCCGAGTTCGAGTCTCGGTCGGGCACACAGTTTAATCTGCCAGGAAGTTTCATATCAGTGCACACTCCGCTGCAGAGTGAAAATCTCATTCATTATCAGATATTGTTTTACTTCTGTGGTGATTCAAATAAGCACAGACCAGTGTAAAGACTAAGGCATTAGGCTATTCCTGGAGACAGCTGTACACTGTTCATGATTCAGAGGATTTAGTTCAGGATTAGACACTAGTACAAGCAGTTAATTGTATCCTATCAATTAATTATAGTGTGCAGCCTGGACAGTGCCTCTTAACCACTCACATAACAGCAATCAATGTTAAAGTATCTTTGTCTGAAAATAGTTATCAGAATGTAACCCCAACAAAAGAATAATGAATGGTTTAAAGTTTCCAGTGTAACACAATTCTAGCTCATTGTAACTCAACAGAAGCATCACCAGAAGCATAATAATGATACCAAAGTTGCAGGAAATTGGGTTAACTGAATAATAAGACACTGTTTTGCCTAGAGTCCAGTTAAAATTGATGTTAGGTATCTGTCACTTGCCACTAAAGTGTTGGTACACTGGCTACTTTTCAGTTATAGGTGACAGATGGCAGGTCACTTTACAAGTGCTGTTAAGGGGCCTGTACACTTTCAGTATTTATTGACAACACTAGTTTATCATGCCTTTGATGTATTTAAGTGAACCTCACACATCAATAATATTGTGTGTTGGCAATCTGATTTTGCAAGGATAATATGTCGAAACCCAAAAGAAAGCATGTGCTGCAGTTATTTTAGACGTAGCTGGTAATCAGAAAACAGCGAAATAGAGGTCATAAGTCCAAGTCTGACTGAAATAAGAAGTGACTTATCGTGTGTTAATTTACTGACCAAAAGCATAACTGCAGAAATAAGATGTCATAAACTATTTTTAAATGAAGCCTGCAGCTTACGGAAAATTATTAATGTTGATGTGATATTAAACAGAGTAGCCAAATTCACTATTCAGAGACGCAATCACAGCCAATGAGTTTGGGTAAATAAGTCTATTACTACGTAGTCACATTAAAACTGTTTTGTGTTAAGAATACTTAAAACATTGAATCTGAGAGACGTTATGCTCAAAGGCTAACTGAAAACCTAAACGTTTCACACTAACACTGTGTGGCTGGTTCATGAAGCTCTGCATCATCTGAATTGCACATATTGTCCAACCATCAATGCTGAGCTTCACACCATCAGTACCTAATCACAGTATTGAGAATATTTTTTGGACCGTCAGTGGTGTTCATCAATATTTCTGGTATTGTCAGTACGTCAGCTGGTATTGTCAGTACGTCATTATGTGCCCTCAGGCAGGCAGTCTGTCGATGGATTGACAATATTATTGAAAGTGTGTGGAGCTCCTGTACTTACGTGTAATGTGAAGCAGTGTTAGATGCAGTCGCTGTGAGGTATGATGGCAAAAAGACACTCTCTGCTGATAACTGGTAACCTAACTACAATCCCATGATGTGCAATTTAGCCAAGGAAACACAAGTCAAAAGCTTGCAGCAGAATTTTTCATCATGCCCACTTTGTTCACAGCGACCAAAGCTAACCTCTAAGAACAAACTGCAGACAGAAATAATTGCTAAAAGCAAACTGTAATTTCTCACTTTCATTAATTATATGAAACTCCTCACAGTAGCTTGAGGAGCTGATGCATTACATGTTATAGGCAACACAGGTACAGCATGTAGAAATAAAATGTACTGTTTCAAAGTAAGGATACTCTTCTTTTTTTCTTTACATCGACTGCTAGCTGCAGGCTGCTGCATTGTCTGAAAGAGGGTAGATACCACTCATTTTTGAGTCATTGGGACTTTCCAAAATGAATGAACAGCTGGAAGCAATAATAAGTTTCATAATACTACTTATGAGAAGACTTTCATTATTCGATTCTTCATCAATTGACATTTTCCAGGCCCTGAATAGTGAGTTTGTTACTGTTACTCAAAGTAAACTTTTTATTTTCGCGAGCAACATATCATTTCACTTACGCCCAAATAAAATTGCATTAAAGTGACAGTGATAAGGTGGTAGTCTTCTGACTGTATTTGTAAGCTATCTCGTTGATAATGTACATTGGGAATTGTGGCTTATGAAGTGTAAATGGCTCCAACAAGTCAGGATTTTTCAGTGTGTTATCCACACTAATTCTTTGTTGTCACAGCCACTGAATGGTATCTTCCTTTCGAGAAGACGGGGTTGGAATCTTATCCTTTAAAACTGTCGAGAATAATTTGTTAGATTTTGTAAACTTGGTAACAACGTAGTTTGAAAATAATTTAAAAATGTTTCACAAATCATTTCTCATGACACTCAGGTGTTACCTTCAATCTGAAAGTCAGTTGACAGCCAGGATCAATGCCATGGTAGGTAACAGCATGCAAAACAATAATTCTACCAACTTTTCTGTGGGGAGTGCCATACCTTCTCTTCTGTAGTCATTCCAACCTTTTGTAACAGTATGAACTGAATTCACCCATGTTTCGTCGGCCCAAACAACGTGCTCAAAATTAATTTCTTTTATTTCAAGTAAAACTCTGCATTGTCAAGCGAATGTGTATTCTCATTCCATCAACATTATACAGCCTGAAATACTTTTGTATTTAAAGCAGAAACTCTCCAAAACCAGCCACAACAACAATTTGCTGCCTTCAAAATTTTGGCATTGCACAATGTCTTACAAAACATACCTAATGTAGGCTGATCTCTGTTGTGCTAATAGAGTAGGTGGTGCCGAATTGCTTCTTGTGTGAAAGGATCCAAGTTTGTTAGGCATTCCTGAATACTTCTGTTCTTGCCCGGCATATGAAGACAGGAGGGTCTTGTTTCACTTCTTTCCTCGTTAAATTTCTCTGTACCGATATGAAGTATGGTCCATTTGCTAACCTTATCATGGCTACAATTCATGCGATTTCTTTCGAAACCAGTAAGAGAGGACCCTCACTTTCCACCTCCTTCTCAAAGAATTCCTGCACCTTGCACAAGAGTTGTGCGTATCCTTTAAATGCAATTCCTAGCTCTGCTTTTTTTTTCTTCCTGATCTTTTTGCATCCCAAATCCTAGGTCTGCCTCTTAACTTTTGCATTTCTTCTTACATAACAACCACATCAAAAAGACTTGCACAGTGATGGTAACAAAATGTGTATGTTTCATTCACAGCACTAATCAAACAATGGAAGTGAATTGGCCATTTACTGAGGCAATGGCTAATAGTTCAGAAATGACGTTGAGCACTCTGATTGGGTGAAGGCAGCTCCAGTGCATGAATTGTCAACTATCAAGTGATTTTGGTGAGACAATAGTCCACATGTTCTAGCCCTGAATGCAAACAATATCTTACAGCAGAAAATGTAACATTTTGTGAAATAATTGTACTTTGTGACTTGTATTAACCAGTTCAATCTTGAACATGGAACAAACAAATATTCATTTGAAAACAGACTAGTAGACATCAACATAATAAAATTAGTTTCCAAAGCTACGCTGCACAATTTCTGTCTTGGTGTCAAGTAAATGACTGTGAAGTGTCCTTTGGCACACCGGAAAAGTTATGCCATACTTATTATGAAAGATTAGAACACAGTTTCCTTTTAACTAAGATCATTTGTTATAAATTCTCAAAGTAAGTCTGAGAGAACTAGATTGACAAATGGATCAAATTTGCAGTTTATATCATTGTTGGAACTATTGCACTACTGGCAAGCTTCAAGCTTAAGGCAGTGATATTCACATACCAGGCTGACCTCTGCTTCTGTTGCTAAAATTGTTGAAAACAGTTGTAAGGAAACAAAATTGTGGTTTGTGAGTACCACTAGATAAAAACATTCTCTTGGCTCTTGAAGAGTTGGGCGCATTCTGTACAGGATAAAAGAACATCTGGAAGCTGGAAAGCCCGAGTTAGTGGCTCCTTTCAGTCAGTCTACAATTCATATTTCAGCAGTGCAGTGGGCTGCTCTAAGTGATGGCAATATGCGAGCCGTCTTTGAAGAGTGTTTGTATAACCCTGCACATGGCCCGTAGTGCTATGAATGGCCTTGAATCTTTCTTCTTCTATCCCCAATTAACCTACTGTTAAGTGAGTTTTTTTGGTAAAAATGTCATGTGTCACTGACAAAAGCACCTACAGGTCTTACAAATTAAGGCTATTATATTGTGGTTTCAAATAAGTAGAATCATTTCATGTATACATTCTGTGAATAATTCCACAAAAGACACCTTGACAAAATCTGTTTTTAGTATCTAATTCCTTCATGCCCAGACTTTTTTGTTGACACATGGGGTGACTTTTTTTTCGTTCTGGAAATATTTCGGGAATATATTCATTTTCACAATAGGTTAGAGATGAGGTGTAAATTTTTTAAAATAAATGTGATAGATGGTTAGTGTCATCTTCGTCACTTATCCTGACTGATCGTTTGTGGTACCTACCCATTATAGTTGCTTGTTTTATTTGAATCCGGTTGCCAGAGTTGTTGGTTTTAGGATCTTCTCATTACACTTGTTGACATCTTCACATAAATACTAACAGATTGTTTTGTTTGGTTCTTTATCACTTCTGCTGTTGTGTGTCTTTTTAATTATTTTCTTTTCTTCACCAACTGTCAAGTCTTCTGAAGCTTTGTCTGTGTGGTTGGTACTGTTGTCGTCGTCTCTAGAGATATCCAGTGTACGGTTACTAACATTACTTCTGTTGTATGTGGTTTCTTCAGTGTCTAGTTACTTAAACATATTTTTTTGTTCTATCCTTTGTTCATGTTTAATTTATTTGTATAAGTTAGAATTGATTTTTGATAGATTTAGATATTCTTGTTGTAATTTAGTGCATAACCTGTGGTCACTAAATTCTGAACAGGTTTGTGAATTCCTGAAATTGTTTTGTGTAGTAAAATTTAATAAGTCTCGATTTTAATTGTTCAGTGCTTGCTGGAGTTTCTTCTTTGTTTTATGTCTCGTTAATACAAAAATGTGTTGTTGCATAATTCTACTAAAGTATATGCTGTCTAATTTCAAATGTCCAAAATAATATTTATTGACTTCTTCCTAGCATATCAGCCAAGTAAAGTACTTGTTTTTCCTTTTTTCTGCATTGCTTAGCACTTTTCTTTTGGTTAATGTTTGTTCAGCATTTGTGTCTCCACTTAATATCTTGTTGATGTTAAAAAAGTCCATCTGTCCTGTTGGAAGCTCCTTGCCCTTTGATAATTTTAGTTTCATTTTTTCCTCTTAACAATAAACTAATTCCTCAGAACACACCATATTGTGCAGTGAAATAAAGCTCAGTTGTTCTGTGCCTGTGGAAACTAAAGCCGGCCGGTGTGGCCTTGCGGTTCTAGGCGCTTCTGTCTGGAACCGCGTGACCGCTACGGTCGCAGGTTCGAATCCTGCCTCGGGCATGGATGTGTGTGATGTCCTTAGGTTAGTTAGGTTTAAGTAGTTCTAAGTTCTAGGGGACTGATGACCACAGATGTTAAGTCCCATAGTGCTCAGAGCCATTGGAAACTAAAATTATACCTTATTGCATTTTATTTAGTTCATCTTCCTACAAGGAACATTGAAAATTTTGCCATTTATTGTCTCTGTATGGAGCTTATTGTGTGCAGTTGTTCTCTTATATGTCACAGTATTTTACTTCAACAAGCAGTTGATCACACTCCATGTTTAACACACATTGCCACAGTTTCTTCATTCTAATCCTAACTGTCCGGTGCCTAACTAGCTACCTACACAAATCTAAGCCCTCTTGGATTTCAGTCCACTCAATTTATAAGGTCTGATTGTAGGCCATCAGACATCCTCCATATGATGCTAATATAGGAACCTCAAATATCAAGGACATTGTGATTCAATCCGTAATTAAAGCCCTGAAGCCGCAGCATCTATTTTTAACAGAGATTACTTCTTCTTTTTTATTTAAAAAGATTACTTCAGTTTAAAAGCAGCAGCATCTTCCCACTTTTGGTTTGTTCTCTGCTGTTTATTGAGATTATTTTTCTTTTCTCATGCAGTTTAATAACTACAAAATATGCAGAAAATTGATTTCAACCTTTTGTGGGCATTCATTCTTATATGACCCATACTTGACAATGCTACAGATAGTACTTAGCATAGAAGTAGGACTGAAAATAACTTCATTCGCACATTAGGGGAAGATTTTCACTGTGGTTGAAGTACAGTGACAGCTTTTGTTTCCCTGTTGTTATAGTGAAGAATGAGGACACTGTAAACTGGCAGTCAGATGTCAGCCTAAACATACTAGAATTAAGACCTCCAGCTCCAGAGGGGTGATATGCAATGCAGGAAAATAAGCCCAGTGTACCTCTCACAGAGCAGCCAGCCTACACTTACTTTCAGTGTTTCTGCAAAAGCATAATGTGGTGCATGGTTATAGGGTTTGCTGATCCCCTCTGATGTCATGAGGGCCGTAATGGAACACCTCGGAAGTCCAGGATTAGTCTATTTTTCTTGTTTCAAAATACAAGTAAATGAGCAACACACAACACAAAGCATTTGCTAACGGCTATTGCACAGTTGCTTGCTGATGTTTGCAGTGTTGTAAACAAGGTAGTTCACGTCTGACCTCTACTGGTATTTGATGCAATCACAGTTCGAAATACCTTCTGTGTAAAACAGCCATGTTAAAATGTCCACATTGTGCCAGCCTTTAAGCTTCAGCTGGCATGCAAGTGTAAGCATTTATTCGATCTAAGATACTAGGTCCCACAATTTGAGTCCTATGATGCATTGTGCAGCATTTGTACAGTCAGTTCAGCTACCCACAATTGGAGTGGCACCAGGGCATTGAATGCGTTGATATGTCCTTGTGTTTGTGCACTTGTTATTCTTCAAACACATTCTTATGTTCTTTATCTTTCCAAATTGGACATCACCAGACGCTCTGCTCAAATTCTTGATCAGTATTGTGTATTGACTATAAATTTTATCATTTTGTAAGTTTTTAAATTAGTTGCACTGTATATTCTGCCGTATGTTTGTCTGCCAAGCAGACTTTGAATAAGTCGTTCACTTTCTAGAGAAGCCAAGTTAAAGTATCAGTTTTTTTTTTTTATTTACAGCTCCTGCAGCATGATCCAAAGCAGCGTCTGCCATTGAAGCTTGTGATGAGTCATCCTTGGATACGAAACTATGTTAAAGACATATAATGTAAATGTCGTGTCCTTGTGCTTGTTTCTTTTACTGTGCTTATGAGAGCTGATGCAACTCATTGTGTAGAGTATTGTATTGTGTGTAGGTTTTAATTTTTATGAATTGGTAGCATATTTGTTTTTTAGTAACTTATTGACACTTATAAAAATGATTCTTGTCATGAGTTTTCTATGTGGAGATTTTTTCTATTTGATACTTCTTTTTGGGTCAGTCTTCCGGTTTCAAGTACCAGATTTGCATTTTTTAAAGTGAAAGTGTTGGTAAGAGGAAGATCATTAAACCTCTGTGACTATCCAGTGGCTCAGGAAACTAAAAGTGGTTACAATGGAGCTGCAGTCACTTAAATTGACACAGTGGGTTACAGTTGATGGGGTGGCGGAAAAAAGTGCTAACCCACAAGAACTGATTTTGAGTTGTTAGGAAAGAATATAAGACAAAACAGTGTTTAAAACAGTTTTGTCAGCTTGCAGAACTAATTATCAGCATGTGGTGCATTGAGTTATTGAATGTACAACAGATAAGGTGGTCAGACCAGTCTTTACTAAATCGGATAGCATGTTCTTCCATTGACATCTTTGATTCAGTTCATTTGAGAAATGGTCTACTAAATTCACAGTTACAACAGTTGGGATTATATGGTCAAATTCAATAGGCCAGCATGTCAAAACCAGTAGGCTAAGTGAAAACAGGCAAAATGATTTTTAATGCCTTTATAGATTTTGTCACAGTCTCCAGTTATCGCAAATAATGATTATAATGGGGCAAGGGGCACTACTTTTGTAGTATGTGGCTAGGTTGAGAATTTGGGTCTGATGGGAGGTGTGTTACGGTAGTCTGTGCAGTTGTGATGACCACTGACTGTGCTTGGATGACTTAGTGGTCTTCCTAGTAAGCAGGAGACCCAGGTTTGAATCCTGGTCCACCACAAATTTTCATCCTTCCCACTGGTTTAAATCAGTGTCCACCCATAGCTGACGTCTGTAATTCTTGTTTGTGTTATCTTGTCTGCTACTAGACCTTCTGACTACGTTAGTAGTTATAATAATGGTTCCTCAGTGAGTATTTGGTTTTGTGCCAATACATTTTACTGGTGAAATTTCTGCAGATAAATGAGTTAACTTATTTAAAATAATCTGAAATTTTGGGATCATATGAGCCAAGGCAGTATTCTAGTAAAACAATATGTACGATACAGTCTTTCAGTTTCTTTCAGTCTTCTCTGAGTGATTAGATTGGTTGCCGGCCATTGTGGCCCAGTGGTTCTAGGCACCTCAGTCCACAACCGCGCGACTGCTACGGTTGCAGGTTCGAATCCTGCCTCGGGCATGGATGTGTGTGATGTCCTTAGGTTAGTTAGGTTCAAGCAGTTATAAGTTCTAGGGGACTGATGACCTCAGATTTTAAATCCTATAGTACTCAGAGCCATTTGAACCATTTTGATTAGGTTGGTGATGAAACTTATGAATACAGTGGAACCTCACTTAATGAGCACCTCCCATAATACGGAATTTGCATAATGAGCAAAACAAATTGTAAAAAAGTGACTCACTTAACGAGCGACATTTCGCATAATGAGTGATGACGATTTAGTGTGAGCATCACCAGCCGCTTATGCACGGCGGGGGAACCATTCAACAATATGAACACCTTTCAGGTTTGTCATAACTTGTAGAAATCAAAGAGTTTCAAAAGTGTCAGGGAAATTTGGAAAAAAACCTGGAAAAGTCTCATTTTTGTCCCAGTAGAAGAAATGGTTTGTTTACTGAGATTTCATGCATTGTCGCTGGCTGGATGCAGCTGAGTACGAGTGTTGCTTCCCTACTCCTTCATTCTTACTGCTTCTCCACTTTCTATCACTCCCCTCAGCTTGCAGTCAGTGCTGCCACTACTTCCTGATGCTAGTCTAGCAGCTGCCGACAAGAGGCAGGGAGGTGTGAGGGGTAGTTTGTTTGGATCTGATTCTCAGAGACTGTTAACGCAGTGGCTGGCGATGGCGGTCATGTGTGCATGAGGTGTGTGTGTGTGTGTGTGTGTGTGTGTGTGTGTGTGTGTGTGTGTGTGTGTGTGTGTGTGTCTGTGTGTGTGTGTGTGTGTGTGTGTGTGTTGGCCAAAAATTCAGTTGTGAGAGTGTGATTACCTTTTTCTGTATGCCTGTCTGCAGCTCAGCGATCATCTTTACAGCATGCCTGTCTGCAGCTCAGCGATCATCTTTACAGCGAGTTGCTACCTGTTCTCATTAGTATTGATTCTCAGAGTATTCGTGTGAGTTATCTGTTGCATGGATTGACCACCACAGTCTCATTTCATGAACACGGCGTCTGTGATATGTGAATAGCTGGCTACACAAGTGGACTTACATTAGGGGCCAAAACCGCAGGCCATTTCTGTGGGTATCAGATCAGGTCTGCCAATCTGAAGCTCATTGGATCTGATCTCATCGAACTGCCCACAGGCTGGGCCTTTTGTGTGTTGCATTATGTGGATTTTCTTGGTTTATCCATGGACCCAGGACTGTGCCATTCCTCGGCAGGCCAGAGGCCACGGCCGATGAATTTCAGGAACTGTGACTGTCTCACTGCAAGTACGTTGTATAGTGCGGCACTTTATAGACATTTTATTTATTCTAGTACATTTTTGACACTTTGAAAGTAATTTATGTACTAGAAAGTATGGATGATAAGAAGAAATAAGTTGTGGCAGTCACTAGGAGTTTGTATGCTATATAGTCGTGTATTTCTTGAAAGAAAAATCACACAATACCTGTAAAACAATAAACATAAAATGGCAATAACAAACATAGTAGAACTAACATTTTATTGGCGGTCACCTATAGTATTGGTTTACACAACTCTTCCCTGTCGTATACACTTCTTTCAAGAATTCTACTTTTTGCTAAGGTTATTTCTGAAATCAGTGAAAGTATTTTAAATCTGTCTTACGACTCGAAGGAAATGTGTATTTTTGTCACCAGATGTGTTTTGTTTTATTGAAATAAAATAACATAAATGGGCTTGATGAAACACACACACCATTTGGCTTGCTTTCTCCATCTAAAAACAATCCATAACAACACATTTTAATGTTAGTAGGCTACTTAAGATTTTTCCTCACCTGTTAAGAAATACAGAAGTCCGTACATTTTTTGTCAACGTATGTCTTTACTTACCCTTGAGATATGAAACTTTGTCAGGGAAAAATGATAAAACTTATCTGGAAATCAGGGAAATATTAGAAAATTTCATTTGGGGTAACCCATGGCAACCCCTATACTACAATCTGGGTGTAGCACTCTTTTTGCAACTACCTTGGTGTAGCTTGTGATAACCCTTTTTTTTCTAAGCTTGTGTTCGTGGAGTGGTATTTTGTGTGCAAATTTTAATAACCTTTGTAGAATTGTCTCCGAAGATAAAGCCGCAAGAAGACAACCACAAGAGAAAGAAAATGACCTTAGAAATGAAAAATAAAGTCATTGAAAAACGAGAACGTGGTGTGTGCCTTGCTGATTTAGCGTGCACATACAATAGGTCTACATCAGCTATTTGTGCTGTCCGCAAGAGCAAGTACAAGATTAAACAGATAGATGTGTCAAAGGGAGTGACAAGAGTATCTTAACAATGGTTTCATATTCTGGACAATGTCAAAAGTTTGCTTCTTATATGAATAAATGAAAAGCAATTGCAAGGTGACGCTATTAACAAAAACATCATTGTGATAATTGAGAATGATTTTCGCTGACCTCGTTAAGAAGACACCAGGATCATCAGCAGCCAAAGAAGTGTTTAAGGGAAGCTGTGGGTGATTCAAGAAGTTTCAGAGAAAAACCGGCATCCACAGCTTTGAGAGGTACAGCGAGGAAGCCAGCTCCGATACAAAGGTAGCAGAGAGCTTCATAAGCAGCTTCAAGATGCTCCTAGATTCTGTAGGTTATCTGCCACAAGAAGGTTTTAATTGTGACAAGATTGGTCTGTTGTGGAAAAAGATGCTGAAGCATACCTTTGTAACAGCAGAGGAGAATGCATTGCCCAGCCACAAGTCAGTGAAAGACTGTTTCACACTGCTGTTTTGTGCCAATGCAAGCGGTGACTTGAAAATTAAACCCTGCTTGTTTACCATTCAGAAACTCCCCGAGCCTTCAGGATGTGTAAAGTCCAGAAAGCAGGTTAAATGTGTTGTGGAAGTCCAACAACATGACTTCGATGACACTTGATCTTTTTTTTGTGATAGGATCAATGAAGTATCAGGTCCTTTGGTAAAAAAATATTTGCTTGAGATGAATCTGGCACTCCATGTCTTGCTTCTATGGACAACTCTCTTGCCCATTCTCCAGGCCTACAAGACCACCTTCTTGAAGAATTTCAATTCATCAAGATCCAATTTCTGCCTCCCAACACCACTCCATTACTCCAACCTATGAACCAGCAGATTATTTCTAACTTTAAGAAGCTGTACACTAAAGCACTCTTCAAGTATTGGTTTGAGTTGATTGAAGCTACCAATCTCTCTCTCTCTCTCTGATAGTTTTGGAAGTATCAGGTCAACATCATTGCCTGTGTAAAGATGATAAAAAAAGGCATGGGAAGGGGTTACCAAGAGAACTCTCGCTTCTGCTTAGAAGCAGCTTTGGCTGGAGTACATTGTTGAATGTGACTCGAGCATTTGAATCAGTACCCATGGAACCTATAATCTTTGGCGTAGAACATGGGACTAGAAGTGGGTTACAATGATATTGATGAGCTTGTGTAAGATCACAGCCAAGAAATGACCATCGAAGAGCTTATGAATTTGCAGTGTATTTCACAGCAGGAAGTTGTGGAGAGAAGTTCTTCAGAGGAGGAGGAGGAGGCGATAACAGCAAAGTAGCAATCTTCTGGCGCAGTAGGAGAAATGCTGAAAACCTGGGAATCAGTTGCATCGTACATTGCAAAATCATCACTCCAATAAAGCAGTGGCTGTGTGCTACCAATTTATTTGACGATAATGCCGAGTTGTGTTTTCGCCAAGTGTTGAAGTGTCGGCAGAAACAAATGACTATAGATAGCATCCTAGTATTAAAAAAAAGTTCTTTATTGTGAATAACAAAGTTCATAATACTCAGTGTATAATTTTCTTCGAATAAATGGCATGAATAAAATGAAACTTTTAGTACTTTTTCTGTGCAGAACACATTATCATATTTTACTTTAATTTATATAGGATAAATTGTTTTGCTTAACAAATGTTTCACTCTACGAGTAAGATTCTGGAACAAATTATGCTCACTATGTGAAATTCCACTGTAGTGATATGTCTGCATGTTTCCATATCAGAAATTCCTCAAAATTATTAGTTACAAACTGTGTTCCATTATCTGTGAGCAAATGGCTGGGCTTACCCCATCCACGAAATACTCTCTTAAACAATTTATTATTGTATTCATGTTTGTCAATTTTATAGGATATACTTTAACATATTTTGACCAACATTCCACTGCCATAAATACATATTAAACTTGGCCTTTATCCTTAGGCAAAGTTCTGAATAATTGCTGCTATTAATCATATATAGTTGATGTTTCTGAGATGTACTGAGCCCGCCTTTGTCTTTGATAATGACGTAGGGTGAAGCAATGAATGAAAATTTGTGCCAGCACCAGGGTTCAAACCCAGATCTCCTGCTTAGTAGGAATGCTCCAATGAACTGAGGCATAAATTGGATTTTATATTGGGGAGGGAGACATTCTTGAGTATTCCGTGCAGCTCTGGTAGCCACAGTGCCAGTGTGGTGCAGCAGTTAGCGCATATGCCTGATAAGCAGGAGGCCCGGGTTTGAATCCCAGCGCTGGTACAAATTTTGATTAATTGCTTCAGTCTAAATCATTGTTGTAAATCTGCTGCTGTTAAATTATTGAAAGCCTTAAGTATAACCCCTCTTATCAGTCTACTCTCCATAAAAATAATGCCTGGTGATCCGTATACAGGGTGCAGAGGAGGCAGCTAAGGCAGCCCCCCCCCCCCTTCCGCCCCCAATATATCTAGAATGAAGAAATATATTGAGGTGCAGTTTTTGCGAAGTTATAGCAGAATTCACATACAATTTTTATCATTTGTAGTCACTGTGTTATGACACTGACTTCGCTTTTTTCCAATGGAACTATCTCGTTTTCCTGTGGCATTTGAAAGAAGCTTTTAAGAGAACTTCAATGACATAACACACATAGAACTTGAAATTACAATGAAATCCAGACCATTAACTGCTTACAGGTGTTGATAAATATCTACGGGGACAGTTGAAAATGTGTGTCCTGACTGGGACTTGAACCCGGGATCTCCTGCTTACATGGCAGATGCTCTATCCCACTGAGCCATCGAGAACCCAGAAGATAGTGCTACTGCAGGGACTTATCTCGCACATTCTCAGTGAGACCCACATTTCCAGCTTACTGTACACACACTACATTTGTAGTGCCCCTGCCTACTATACTCATTACTTGCGGCAGCCAATCTACTGATTCTCGTAAGAGTTTGAGCAGTGTGAGTGCATCTGCACTGAAGATCATTGGCCAGTAAGCCTTATCTATATGAAGATGGTATCTGTTCTTTTGGACATGTCTGGCCAATGATCTTCTTGAGTGCAGATGCACTCACATTGCTCAAACTCTTATGGGAATCGGTAGATTGAGTGCTGCGAGTAATGAGTATAGTATGCAGGGGCACTACAAATGTAGTGTGTGGACAGTAAGTTGAATATGTGGGTCTCACGGGGAGCGCACCAGAGATAAGCCCCTGCAGCCGCACTATCCTCTGTATCCTTGATGGCTCAGTCGGAAAAACGTCTGCCATGTAAGCAGGAGATCCCGGGTTCGAGTCCCGGTTGGGGCACACATTTTCAAACGTCCCTGTTGATGTTTAGCAATGCCTATAAGCAGCTAACAGCCTGGATTTCATTGTAATTTCATTCTTTGAGAGCTGCAAGATCACTAGTCGTATCTGTTCTTTCATACATATTATTTCCAAAATTCGTTATGGTTCTCTGAATGTTATGCTTGAAACACGCAAACTGATGAGGCATATCTATGCAAAATTTTGTTTAAAGAAGAATCATATACAATCCCTGGGCAAGTCAATCTTTTCTTCTTCATATATTCATATCATACCTATAGGACCTCGTCAAATAGTACCAAGGTAATAGTGCCACATACCACTGTCCCTCTGTTAGGAGAAGAGGTTCCACTAACATGTGCACTACCATAACAAATGTAAGCAAACACATAACTCAGGTACAGTTCATGTGTTTATCATCATAACTGCCATACAAAGTACTCAAAATGTTGATCCTGAGCATTGCCCCAGGCTATAGAGTGATTCTGGATAACAATACTGCATGTTGAATTTTATCTGGCATAAACAGCAGCGTAGGCCTTTGCTATAAGGCATTTCATGCGTTAAGGAGTTGCCATTGTTTTCTCATAGACCTCTTGTTTAATTTCGGCCACAGATAAAAGTATAGGATTGTCCAGTTTGATGAGTGTTCAGGCCATTTTGCATTTCTTGAACAACCATTCCAATCCTCCCTAAACGGTCTCTTAGGAGAGCCTGTTATTACGTGTGTGGAACAGGAGGAACATATCTTAGGAACTCAAAATATTTGATTGTATTTAGATTCCTATCAGTGAAATGCGGACCAATGATGCGAGTCTCGAAAAATACGCACCAATCCTTGACAGACCAAGAGCATTGTTTTCATCCACTACTTTGAATCGTCGTGGATTTTCAACTGACGCATAGTACATATTGTAAAAATTGACTTGTCCATGGTTTTTAAATGATTCTTCCTTAAACAAAATTTTGCATAGATATGCCTCATCAGTTTGTGTGTTTCAAGGATAACATTCAGAGAACCATAACGAATTTTGGAAATCATTGCCATGAAGCTCTACGTGCAGTGAAATGTGAAGAGGGTGATGCAATGGATTGTAATGTTCACAAAACGCTTGTTTTGTTTATCTCGCATGTACTTTGCACTGTCTGTTATTCTTGCTAAAATGCTAGTTTCATAAGTTGCCCTTCTTTTCCCTTGCCATATTTTATCCTCCACGTTTAAAGTTTCTGGAACTTTTTTTGTAATGTTTGGAAAGACAGATCGTGAGAGCTTGGCACAATCTGGATACTCTGTAGCACATGACAACACCACTGCTGTAATATGGCATGTTTCACAATATTTTGGCAATTTCAAATCTGAATAATGCATGCTAAAAACAAGATACAATGATGGTGGCCCTGTATATTAGTAGTGCAACTGCTAGTGAATCGAATCGAATCGAAATTCAACTGGCCCTTCGAAAACCATATGAGCTCCTAAGAATGTTGACTTGTGCATAGCAATTTTCAGGCAAGCACTCATTGTGTGAAAGAAATACAGTGGGAAAGAATTACAGTAGAAGAAGAATGGGTAGCTCTGAGGGATGAAGTAGTGAAGGCAGCAGAGGATCAAGTAGGTAAAAAGACGAGGGCTAGTAGAAATTCTTGGGTAACAGAAGAAATATTGAACTTAATTGAGGAAAGGAGAAAATATAAAAATGCAGTAAATGAAGCAGGCAAAAAGGAATACAAACGTCTCAAAAATGAGATTGACAGGAAGTGCAAAATGGCTAAGCAGGAATGGCTAGAGGACAAATGTAAGGATGTAGAGGCGCATATCACTAGGGGTAAGATAGATACTGCCTACAGGAAAGTTAGAGATACCTTCGGAGAAAAGAGAACCACTTGTATGAATATCAAGAGCTCAGATGGAAACCCAGTTCTAAGCAAAGAAGGGAAAGCAAAAAGGTGGAAGGAGTATATAGAGGGTCTATACAAGGGCGATGTACTTGAGGACAATATTATGGAAATGGAACAGGATGTAGATGAAGATGAAATGGGAGATAGGATACTGCATGAAGAGTTTAACAGAGCACTGAAAGACCTGAGTCGAAACAAGGCCCAGGAGTAGACAACATTCCATTAGAAGTACTGACAGCCTTGGGAGAGCCAGTCCTGACAAAACTCTACCATCTGCAGAGCAAGATGTATGAGACAGGCGAAATACCCTCAGACTTCAAGAAGAATATAATAATTCCAATCCCAAAGAAAGCAGGTGTTGACAGATGTGAAAATTACCGAACTATCAGTTTAATAAGTCACGGCTGCAAAATACTAACGCAAATTCTTCACAGACGAATTCAAAAACTGATAGAAGCCAACCTCGGGGAAGATCAGTTTGGATTCCGTAGAAATGTTGGAACACGTGAGGCAATACTGACCCTACGACTTATCTTAGAAGAATGATTAAGGAAAGGCAAACCTACATTTCTAGCATTTGTAGACTTAGAGAAAGCTTTTGACAATGTTGACTGGAATACTCTCTTTCAAATTCTAAAGGTGGCAGGGGTAAAATACAGGGAGTGAAAGGCTATTTATAATTTGTACAGAAACTAGTTATAAGAGTTGAGGGGCATGACAGGGAAGCAGCAGTTGGGAAGGGAGTGAGACAGGGTTGTAGCCTCTCCCCGATGTTATTCAATCTGTGTATTGAGCAAGCAGAAAGGAAACAAAAGAAAAATTCGGAGTAGGTATTACAATCCATGGAGAAGAAATAAAAACTTTGAGGTTTGCCGATGACATTGTAATTCTGTCAGAGACTGCAAAGGACTTGCAAGAGCAGATGAACAGAATGGACAGTGTATTGAAAGGAGGATATAAGATGAACATCAACAAAAGCAAAACAAGGATAATGGAATGTAGTCGAATTAAGTGGGGTGATGCTGAAGGAATTAGATTGGGAAATGAGATACTTAAAGTAGTAAAGGAGTTTTGCTATTTGGGGAGCAAAATAACTGATGATCGTCAAAGTAGAGAGGATACAAAACGTAGACTGTCAATGGCAAGGCAAGCGTTTCTGAAGAAGAGAAATTTGTTAAGTTCGAGTATAGATTTAAGTGTCAGAAAGTCGTTTCTGAAAGTATTTGTTTGGAGTGTAGCCGTGTATGGAGGTGAAACATGGACGATAAATAGTTTGGACAAGAAGAGAATAGAACCTTTTGAGATGTGGTGCCACAGAAGAATGCTGAAGATTAGATGGGTAGATCACATAACTAATGAGGAGGTATTGAGTAGGATTGGGGAGAAGAGGAGTTTGTGGCACAACTTGCCAAGAAGGGACCTGTTGGTAGGACATGTTCTGAGGCATCACAAATTTAGCATTGGAGGGCAGCGTGGAGGGTAAAAATTGTAGAGGGAGACCAAGAGATGAATACACGAAGCAGATTTAGAAGGATGTAGGTTGCAGTAAGTACTGGGTGATGAAGAAGCTTGCAAAGGATAGAGTAGCATGGAGAGCTGCATCAAACAAGTCTCAGGACTGAATACCACAACAACAACAACTCATTGTGTGTTATGAAAACATGCCCAAATATTGCAACAGTTATAAAATCAAATTCACGATGAAATTTTGAGAATTCCACCAGCAGTTACCAAAGTCATGTTTGGAAAGTGGCTGAAACTCCTTGAGTATTGTGAACGCACGAATTGTTGTCATCTGTCCAATGCAGTATTTAATAAGTATAATGTTCAGCTTTGTTTCGTGCTTCGTTTGGTGTGTTGTTCAAATTTGAAATTGTCGAAACTTTGTAAAACACCATATAGTTTGGCAAAATTAGCCATAAATGCTACTTTTTTTGTTTTGTTTTTTACTGCTGTACACATTGTAAATGCCTCAGTAGCTTCACGAGGAAGTTATCTAACTGCTACAACAAAAGAACATTGACTGATGTTTTTCAAGTGCGCAGATAAACACACAAAACACAATTTCTGAGTAACGTGTTTGCTTTCTTTGCTGTAATGCGACAGACTTATCTTGATACTATCTGATCAAGTCTCATACATGTTATGTCATTGAAATTTTCTTAGAAGCTTTTCTCAAATTCCACAGAAAAAGTATATAGTTCACCTAGAAAAAACAAAACAACGTTGATGTTGTAATTTGGCATCTATAAATGGTAAAATTTACTTGCAAGCATCATTAAATTCGCTATATTGTCGGTTAGAATTTGACAAAAACCCCAGCTTGCTATACCTATTCAGTCCAAATATACATGGGGTGACCTGTCTTAGCTGCCTTGCCATGTATATTATGATTTTTGTACCCTATATTACGACTGGAATCCCTGCAAAGTACAAACTGTGGACAATAATTATTTTTCAGTCACTGTATAGTTTATTTCATGTTTATTGGAGCTTCTACCGATAAAAGCTGTAATTGTATGGTCTCCTCCTTCAGAATCCCCACTCTCAAGCATCCACAGCCAGTTTAAAAGTGTGATGCGTTTGTGGATGACTTAAAAATCTTGGCTTCCAGTAAGACTTGGTGCTGCTGAAGCATTTGATAAAATAACCATCATCTCAAATGCATTTTGACTGTTATTTCAGGAGGCCTTATAGTCGTAGACCATTCATTGATTGCACTCTTACAAAACACCTATAGAAACCTACTAAACTTAAAAATGATTGCAGTTGTTTTACTGTTCATGGTTCTTGTCATTCTTTTGTTGCTTGAATTATTTCCGGATCGAGTTCTATCCCTTTATACTCACTGCATGCCCCAGGAACTTCAGTTCATCCCTTCCAAAATTAGATTTAGTCAGCTTCATTGTTACACCTTTTTCTGGTAATCTGTTTAAAGCTCTAATCAGTAATGCACAATGCTCCTGCCAGGTTTTAGAAACTAGCAGTAAATCATCTGCATACATAATTAACTCTTGTACTAAGTCATTACTTACTGATTTGTCTGGAGCATGGATAAAAACAGCCACAGATAGGTTGAATCCAAAAGCAATATCTTAAACTGATAAGATTTTTTCCCTTCTAAGAGGAATGCTGCAGAACAGCTGGATTCTTCACACAGGGGTACTTTCCAGTAGCTGGTGGTTACGTAAATTGAACTAAAGAAATTCACTTGTTCAAATTTTGATGGTAAGTATTCTATACTGTTGGGTCTATCCAGCTCTCAATATGTGTATTTACAGTTCACACATCTCACAACCACCAAATGCCTTCTTCAGGTTTTTTCACCACTAACAATGGATTATTGTATGTTCAGGAAGAATATTTTCGATCATGTTTTGTATATCTTCTGGGACTGCAACTCGAACACTTGTTGGTGTAGGATGTGGTTTGCAGAAGAAAAGTTTTCCTCCTCTGCCTTAATTTACACACATACTTATCAACTACACCTGGTGTACCACAGAGTACTTCCTTATACATTAGTAATATGTTTTGTAATTAGCTCTTCTGCTTCAGTGTGGGAGTAATAGATTCCTGTGATTTTAACTTAATGCTTTCCATTGATTCCTCCTTTACTGGGTTCTGGTTCTCTATTACCACTATATTAGCTGTTGCCACTGAATGTACCTGTTTCACCATTTGTAATTCTTGTTTAAAAGCAGAAGCATTATTTTCATAATGTACTGTATAGGTATTATTTTATTTCCATGTTATTTTATCCTCATTAAGATTGAGTGACTCTTCATTGTCAAGTAGCTAGTCTAAAGCTACAACCACATCCGAGTTAAGTGTTTGATGAAAAGTAAACGTACTAATTAGTATGGGTAATTGACCCCTTACTTTATTGTCTCTCCTTTACTACCAGTTATGCCTACAACATAAACTCCAGTTACTGGGAGTGGCGAACAAGCAGTCTTATTTCATATGATTACCATTAGTTCCTGCAGTACGGCATATCTGATAATGTGAATTAAAGTGGATATGATCATTTGTTTCAAAATTTTCCCAAGTACTATTGTTTCTATATGTCCTTCCACTTTACTACTTTCCTTTTCCATGCATAGGGCTAGAGTGGGTGAGGGTACTAACTTCCTCACCTGAAGACCTACTACTCTGCTGTTGCATTGTGGAGCCTGGCCCCTGACCTAGGTCTTGTATTATTTTCCAAATCTGAACATTCAAATTGTCCATGGATTGAATGAAAGCAGATGTAACTATTAAACCTGTAAATATTATAAGTTTAAATTTAATTTGTGTACGTAATTTTACTGTTTATTGACTGAGGATCATTAAAATTTATGAAACTTAAGTTTTTCTAATTAAATTTTTGTAATGTGTTTATCTGACATGTTCCACACCCAGGAGGATTCCCTCTTTTATGAGTCTATGGAATGAATAATTAATCTAATCTATCCTAAGCCCCGTTTAACCTTCCTTCCAGATTGTACACTATTTTTGTCACTATGCTTCAGAAAGTTACAGTATGTTGATGCATTCTTATGTGGAAAATACTGTGGATGATAATAATTACCATTATTACCCTTATCACACTGTCAATTTTGCTTCACGATTATACTCCCCTCATTCTTTGTTTAATGTAACAATTCCTGTGATAAACATTAATAGATTGATCACTGTTGACCAGCTGCAATACCATATTTCTTTTCTCATATGATAAGTTAGCCAATGTACTAACCCTTTAATTAAATGACTTTCTGCTGTAAGGTTGTCTAAGTATTTAGACCTTGTTAGGTGCCACTCAGTATTTTTCTTATATGTGTATCAACTTTTATTGTAATATCCAATAATTTGAGTGTTAATTTCTTTTGCACACTAGATGGCCAGTATTTCCTTTTAAAATTACCTTGAAAATCATTCTGGGACGCAATTCTTCCAAATGAGCAGTTCCCCACTGGATTGCCTCCCTGTTTAAATAGCTCAGGACAGTCATTTTTCTTGGAATCATTCCAGAGCTTAGACAAAGATGTAGAGAATACACTAAAAAAAACTGGAGTGAACATCTCTTGCAGATTTAAATTTAGAAAATCATTTGACCAGGTTTGTTCAACTTCTGAAATGCAATTTTTCTATTAATTCTACAGGGAGCCAGCCATTTTCATTAATCCTCTTTTTATTTAACACCTCCTTTGTTTGGGTAGTTAATTCCGGACCTTTCGCAGTTCACTCTCAGTCCTATCGATCATAACTGTGGGTTGAGGTGTACCGACCAATTATTCACTCTTATTCTGTGCTTTTTGCTCAGTTAAATCTCCAAAGTCACAAGAGTAGAACCTGATATTTCAGTTACACCTGAGTCTTTGTTCTACTCTTAAACATTTAATCTTACTGTCGTATCTGACTTTTGTTTATGCACCTCTGTAAATCCCTGTCCAGTGTAATCTTTAATCTGTTGTAGATCCTTATTTATGTCTCTAAACTGGTCATCATCATTATTTCTAACTAAATTACACTGTTTATCACCTTCAAATATAGTGCCTGTGTTAAAAACAAAGTAGCAGAACTTAGTTTGGGAACCTTATTGTTTATCTCTAGCTTTTCTTTATGTTAAGTCCCTTATGTCTTCATCTCATTTTTGGCTTGTGTCTCGTAACTTGATTCTTGATCCATCACCTTGAATCTTTAATTGTTCTGTTACTTCTGTTTTATTGATATGTAACATATTTAATTTAGTATCTGTTTTTTTACTAAACTGCTCACTCCAACTTGTCAAAAATTCCTTCATATGTTGCTCCATTTCTGAAGTTAATACAGGCCCACAGTTACTACAGTATGTAATTTGAAATTGATCTTCTCGTGGTACACACTCTCACCCCTACCACCAGGTTAATTTCGTTACTACAATCTTTCAACCAAAATACACTATTTAGCTATTCATGGGACAAAAAACAAAAAAAATCAGATTGTATTTAACACAGTTCACGAAACAATGCTTGAGTAGTTCTCACTCTATGATGCTGATTGGAAGCAGGTTCACTGTGCTTGGTGAAATGTGTTATTTTAGGTGTGTGCTACTAGTGCTGCCATTGCTTGATGCTGGGATGTAGTTGTTGAATTCATGAAACTAGTGTAGTCGTTTTGTAAAGCCAACTGCCAAGCTTCCAATTAGTAGACTTTATAAACTCTTCTTTGATGTAATTGTTGTTGATGGATTGAATATTAATCATCAACCAGTCAATTCTTGTTAATTCTCTTCAGCTGTAATGCTGGTAATGGTTTGTACACTTGAGCCCTAATTTCGGGTTTTGATCACGTTGCTAAGGACAACAGCACCATTTGTCAAAAAACTTTTCCTTCAAAAATGGTTGATTCCTTCTTGATTTTTATGTAATACATTTTTTTTACTTAGATCTAACTGATTTTCACCTCATAAATTATCAGGTCCGGCACTGGGGCCAGAATAAACCATTTCATGATCTGCAATAAGTTTGATATATTTACGTGATTATTTATTATGTTCACTATACTGTGTTCCTAATTTTACAGACACGTAAACATAAGTGTGTGTGTGTGTGTGTGTGTGTGTGTGTGTGTGTGTGTGTGTGTAAAACCACTTCTTCCAATACAATGTTTGAACAGACATCAGTACTACATTACGTGTAATATGTATGGTGTTCACAAATTACAGCTTTGAAACATCTAACTGCTAAGCTACACCTCTCCTCCATGGCATCACAACCATTGCCGCATTATACAATGTTCCGTGGCATGTCTCTCTTCTCTGAGACACGATGTGGTCATATGGAGTGTCTGCCCCACCAGCTGGTACTGCAACACGTTGCCAAAACCACTATTACTGTCCCATCTTGGAGACGTGCAGTATCCATCCAAGCCAGCATACTTGCACAAATAATAGCAAACTTCCCAGCAATACATTATTCGTAACACAGCATGAGATAAAAGTATTTTCAAACTTTGCGATCCTCATTCATTGGTTGGGCAATGAGAGGTAACAAATCATGATATTCCAAATGATACCTTACACCAGAACACATGACAATTATTGATACAGCTCTGTGAATTAAATCATAAATTCACAAGTATAATGCATGAATACTGTGAAGACTTGCTCGTAATTATACTTCAAGGGAAAACTGCAGCACAACATAGTGCTACACCACTAGACAAAAGATGATCTTTCTGTCTGCAGTGTAGCCTGCATAGCATTTGCATGTTCAGACTTGCATGTGTTTGTTGACGACAGTCTGAATCAGTTCAAGCACCACTAGACAGCACACAGACTGGACACAGACAGAAACACTGACAAATTTTTTCATTCACGTGCAACAATTAGTCTGTGCAAACACTGTTTGCACAGACAGGTTGGTGCAAATATTTTAGTGTGTCAAAGAAATTAACTAGAAAGGCTTGTGTGTTGACACAGATTTAGAGTTGGCTGCTTTGGAGTTAATATATTTAATATAGTTGATGTTTCAGTGTACCATTCTCTATGTGGCCACTTCAAACATTTTCTAACCCAAATGAAATGTTGCCTATGCTGCTTAATGTTCTTGAAATCAAAAATTGTATTGTGTGGTGATTTCAGTGTACATTTTGGCAAATAGACTACTTAAGGAAACAGAATTTATTAACTTAGTAGCCAGTTATGGACTGCTTGTAACAACTCTTTTCCTAACCAGAGGTGATGTCTGCCTTGACACTGCAATCATAAAACTAAATACCCAAAGATCTCTGACCACCGGGCACTAGTTATGGAGCTTTACACAGAAAGAATTAATAATAATAATAATAATAATAATAATAATAGAGAGAGAGAGAGAGAGAGAGAGAGAGAGAGAGAGAGAGAGAGAGAGAGAGAGAGAGACTGTATCTATCCACAGAAGACCAAAAATGCCCTGTGAACATGTCACAACACAGCCGAAATGCAGTGAATGGAAAAAAACCATTGTGTACTAGTGAATGGAAAAAAACCATTGTGTACTAGTGAATGGAAAAAAACCATTGTGTACTAGTGAATGGAAAAAATTAAAATGCGTTATATCACTGTTACATGATCACTTCAAAGCAGCAACGGCTCCCAGCTCAAAGGAAATTTTTTGCAGCACATATTTACAGGCAAGAATAATTTATGAGAGGGATATACGAGGGTGGTTTGGAAAGTTCTCGGAATGGAATACAAAAAATGTACTTACATCGCTGGAACTTTTTTAGTTTTCAATGTGGTCTCCTTGTAGATTAATGCACTTTTCCCAACAATGTTCCAGTGCCTTGATCCCATCTCGAAATGCATTTCCTCTAGGCCTGCAAAATAGTTGTCAACTTTGTCTATCAATTCTTCATATGAAGTGAATCTTCATATACCAAAAAAAAATAAATAAATAAATTTCAGTTTTGAGAGGAGATGGAAATCTGACGGAGCCATATCAGGTGAATAAGGTGGGTGTGGCAACAATTCGTACCTTAGCTCATGTTATTTTGCCATGGCGACGGCACATGTGCGGGCGCGTCAAGAGTCGCGGCACCCATCTTGCAGATTCTAATTCTTCAGTTAAAATGTGATATACCCCTTCAGATGACATCTGGCAAGCATGAGCAATTTCACGCACTTTCAATCGGTGCTCCTCCATGACTATTTTGAACAATTCTGCAATGGTTTCTGGAGTAGTGACTTATCTTGGATGACCACTGCGCAGATGATCATCTAAGCTGTCTCGACCAAATTTAAATTCGTTTGTCCACTTGGCAACAGTTGAATATGAAGGAGCTGAGTCCCCCAGTGTATTCTGGAAATCGGCATGAATGTCCTTCGCTTTCATACCTTTCTTTACAAAATATTTAATCGCTGCTTGAATCTCGTTTTTTTTTTTTTTTTTTTTTTTACCCCCTCCATCTTCACAAATTACTACGTGGGGACAGCTACAGAGCCACGTCACCGCCACAGCTCTCCTCCAAGAGCACTGATGAGGCACGTGTCTACAAGCAACAGTTCAATGAATATCACGTTAACAACTCATTGCGCTAGTGCTGACCTCTGGTGGTGATTCCAAGAAGTTTTAAACCATCCTCGTAGAAGACCAAGAAGAAAAGCAATGATAGGTTCATTGAAGTAGCTTACCATATACCTAAGGCAGTGTGGGACATTACCAATGTGCACAATAAGAAATTCACCTCTGCCTTAAGCCTGTGTAGTCCAGATGACTGTAACAATTATTTTATTGATGTTGTAGAAAACACTACAAGTGCAGTCGAAGGCCTGAATATAGACCTGTCAGCTGCTGTAAGAAATGACAAGAGGTGCGTCATTGTGAACTGAAGGAAAGCACAAAAATTGAAATAATAAAGATAATAGGATTTTATAAAATCCTCTCTCTCTCTCTCTCTCTCTCTCTCTCTCTCTCTCTCTCTCTCTCTCTCTCTCTACTGAAGCCATTGAAATATCTCTTAGATCAAAAAAAGTTATAATTCCGATTTGTTTGTATTGGAGGGGGACATCCAATGATATCTCATTTGACACACCCCCCCCCCCCCCCTCCACCCCGTTCTTGGGTGGGCAGGAGACAGTCATCAATGGGAATCACAGTTTCTTATTGCAGATTATGTTCTGTGGCAAAATCTAAATACATTTTTTTCTGAAGAATTTTCCTCCTTTTGCTACAGATGGCACTGTAGTCAGAGGAATAGCAGTGGGTGTACAATCATATTCTGTGACATGTTACTCAATGCCCCTTGAACATCCTTTGGCACATGGGACCCCAGCTCCATACTGTGAGGGTAAGATGGGCCAGTATTTCATAAATTTTAATTGCAAATTCCATTCACAACATTGTATTCCTCCAACATATTGAACAGAGGACTACTCAATGCACCACTGTGGCCATGGATCGAGGCGGTGAACGCTACTCCACTTTTCTAATTAGAGTAACTGTTCAAACGTAGTACCACCAACTGTAATACACTTAGTGATTTGCTTCTCAAATCGTACACAGGACAGAAGCAATGTCAGGACAGGCGTTTCTGATGCATTCGACCATGTCTTTACAGCCTGTTGGCACTTGCTGCTACACCTTATCGTTTTAATATCTGGCGATGTCAAATCCAGTGACCTTGCAGGCCAGTTAATAGGGCCAACTCTCCAGTCTACCGACCAGTGTTAAACACAGTCTAATGCAGTGGTGGGCTGAAGTGGTATTGTTGGATGCCCCCTCTGAGACAAATTAGAAATATAACTTTTTTTTGATCCAATGTGTAATTTTCAAGGTATTTCAATGTCTGCAGTTAAAATGAACACCCTGTGTGTTTTTCTGAATCTACTATGTACAGAGCTACCTCATAAGAAGGATGACCCAGGTTAGGTAACAACCTTTGTGCTAGTGACAGATCAAATCTCAAATTACTTTGAAATTAATGAAGAATTTACAGATGCACAGCATGGTTTCTGGAAAGGGAAAACTACAACAGCATTAACGCTAGGTATGAGTGCTGGGATCTTTAGTACTGACACTTTGTGAACTTAGTAAGGCATTTGACTGCAATCCTAACAAGAGCCTTCCAAGCACACTCTGTCAGTATGGAGTTGGAGGCACTATTCTGGCAACCCTCAAATCTTATTTAGAAAATGGAAGGCAGGTTATGTGAGTCCAAGGAACACAATCATGTGAACAGAAGTTGGGATACCATGTGTCACAGGGATCAGTAGTAGGCCTCCGCCTGTTACTAGTTTATGTAAGTGATTTAAGTTCTCATGGACAGTTCTTGCAATTTGCAATTACATGACTTAGTACTCGAAAGGGATCGCTGCTAGCAAGGCTCAACAAACATCATTGAAGAAAAGATGCAAAAATTAGTATGTAGTCTCAGTGACAAAGGAGACCTGAACTGTGCAGGGACTGTGAAACTTGGAAAGAGCACTGTTGGACAGAAGGTTCAATTCCTGGGTGCACACATAAATTTTTAAAATTATTACTTGGCCCTGATGGCAGAGAATCAGATCCAGTTCATAAAGTGTTTCACAAACGTACATGGAGCATGTGAAGAGTGCCAATGATGCTGATTACAATACATTGCCACACCAAACTGAGTGACATCAAGGAATGCAAGTGGCCATACACAATACGTCATCCTGCGGCCATGTAATACAGGGTCATTACATGTAGCATTCAAACTCAGCAGTTCTACAGCACTAATAGAAAGTGTGAAGTCCAGGGAAACTGACAATGATTGAGACACCCCAATTGGAACAAGTCCACTTTTATCTCTGGATAATGAATGTAAATAAATTGCCGGCCATGATGACATTATTTGAAACTTAAATACTGCTATTTCAGAACCATCACTCTCCATGTCTAATTGTCCCGACTAAATCTCTGGTGATTGCAATGGTGTGTGTGTGTGTGTGTGTGTGTGTGTGTGTGTGTGTGTGTGTGTGTGTTGCTTTGCACAATATGGTGGTGTACAAGTTACGTAAGTGCTGGATATATTTAGGAGTATGCGAAAAATACAATCCTGCAACTTCGCAACAAAATCGCGCTGAATTTTCGACGGCAACAACACGCCAAAAATACCTAGCCACAGTGGAATAATAAAAATTGAAAACGGACGATAGTGTAAAGTGCATCTTGAAAATCATGTGAACAGCCGTCTGATGATGAACTTCCCAGTTCGAAACCGGTGACGGCGCTAGTTACCTAAATAAAAAGCAGTATTAATAGTGGCTGGTTGCTGTTTTCTTCTTTGTAAGAATTAAACCTACATTAATTGTACACAGCCACGGTCTCACCATATAAGTTTTAGACAAAATAGCATTAATCCTACAACATTCATGTAGCTATGCAGGAGCATATGAAGGGTGAAGGGAAGGAAGGGATCACTATATAGTAATTTTGAGCCACTACCAAAAACAAATGTGGGATCAGTGTATCTTGTTACTGAAATTTATTTTAAAGAACTTTCATGCAACATAATATAAATGTATTATTAAAATATTATATTACATTATTGAAAGGGCCACAAATACTTTATTATAATTGCATTAATCTCAAACTTTCAAAAATGTAGAAATAAATAAGAAATTAAAAAAATAAAAGGACAGATGCACTGCACATGCAACAGGCTATAAAAGAAAGCTAAGGTTTCTTATTGAATCTGGTTTTTAATAAGAAAGCTACGGGTCTCTTATTGAATGTGGTTTTCGTTCATTATAGTTGCAAAACAAAAGTAAATACAAATATATAATTTTTCATTAATGTCACTTGTGATGTTGAACTTTTTTGGCTATGTCGTCTATATCTACTTTGTTTGGGCTGCGTGCAATCCTCATTGCGTCTTCTAAATGACTGGACAACCGATTACGATATTTATTTTTCAGGTACTTCGTTTTTGAAAATGAAGCCTCACTAAGGTAAGTTGAAGGAAGTAGTGTTCAAATGAACTGTGCACAGTCTCGTAAATTTTTATAATTGTTACGCACACATTTCCAAAATTCAGTGTACTGCTGTGTTTCCAAAATTCAGTGTACTGCTGTGTTTCACGATGTTCTATGAACAGAGCTTTAAGCTGTGTGTCATGCTGAAGTTCGATTATTTCGTTTAGCAAATTAAGTTTTAGGAAATCCAAATTGGCAGACTAATTTGTGATCATCATGTCAAACATGCCAAGGTTTCTCTACGAGGATGAAACAGCTTCGAATATTTCTAACATCTGCAAATCTGTTTTTTATTTCTTTCAAATAGGCTTCCAAATATTCTTTCATGTTTTGGTAAACAGTTTCGACGATAGTTAAGCCTGATCGGAGCATAGAAACAGTTGGAAAATTAGACAGATCTTTTACTTCGAGTTCATTTATATATAATTGCAGTTTGGCTTCAAATGCAAATATTTTGTTAGTCACGTGCCCAATTATCTTGTTTGGTCCTTGTAATTCCAAGTTAAGTGTGATGAATTTTTGTGTAATATCGAAGTATCCACCATTCATCATCATCAAGTTCAGGATAATTTTTGCCACTTTAATGTAAGAATAAAATAATTTCAAATTGACAAATCGTTCCAGCACTTTTCCTTTGCTTAGCCATCTGACAGCAGTATGTAGGAGAACATCACTGTAACAAGCTTTCAGTTCCTGCAGAAGTTCTTTAAATTTTCGGTGATAAAACTCACGGGCACGAATGAAGTTTATAACGCTTATAATCGTTTGCATAACATTTTTCAATTTTGTATTTGAAATTTGACACGCCAAACTGTCTTGATGCAATAAGCAGTGAATGGAGAGTAAATTTGGCAAATTCCATTCCTTCTTAATCAGTGTTATCAAACTATTGTTAACGCCCATCATTGACAGACAACCATCTGAACATACTGATATTAATTTGCTCATAGATAAGTCATTTTTTTTACAATTTCTTCAATTGCATCCACAAAATCGCATCCTTTTGTGTGACCTTTCATGGTATAATTGCTAAAAAAATCTTCCTCTATTATCCCATCATTTGTGCAGTAACGCACAAATAATGAAAACTGAGCCATCGAAGCTAAATCTGTACTGGAGTCACATGCAAGTGTGAAGTATTTGAATAGTTTGACTTTATTAATTACTGCCTCAAACGTATATTTTGAAATATATTCTATACGACGTAGACAGGTAGATTCTGAAAGTGTGAGCTTATTTATTTCAGCTGATATTTTTTTACTGTTGGAGAAATTTTGAAACAAAGTTCCAGAAACAATCGTACATTGATTCACTAATTCAGTGTCAGTGAAAGCTTTCATATTTTTTGCCAGAATATTACATACTTGGTATGATGCTCTTGTGACAGCCTAACTGTGCCCAACTGCTGCTAACATAACGTTTTGTTGACGACGAATGGCAGATTTTAGATGAGCAATTTTTTCCTTTCTCTCATTTGAATTCAAAGTAAAAGCTACTACTTACTTGTGTAGTGGCGAAATAAATTCTCTCCCTTCAGCCCCACAATCGTATCCCGGCATATTAAGCAAGTAGCAGTACCTTCTTTGTCTCCACTTATAAAGCAAAACTCTGCTTCCCATTTAACTTGAAAACTTTTCTCTTTACATATTTTCCTCTTAGTCACTGTTCTTGAGCGTACATCAGACATTATTTATCCCACTAATAATTATATCAAGCCCGCCGCCGAAAAACGAGCGGCCGTGGGCACGCGTCGCGTTTATGCACGGCTCGCATTGTTAGCTAACAGGCCGCTCACGCCTTCAGCGCTACGGATCACCGGCAAGTGGCACGTTAAATGAAAGTGGTGGATGGTTTTCAGTTACCTAATTACTTCGCCGACTTTAATCACAATTATACGCAGTTTCCGTAAACAAAACGCCGCTACGCCAGACAGGTAGATAACTAATGCTATCCGTGCGAAGCCGAGGAGAGTCGCGGGCCGCACGAAAGCATGATCTGGGCCGCATGGCGACCAGTCTAGACTCCTAATCTAGCTACCTGCAAATCAAAGCTAGGTCCTGACCTTTGTAACAACGGTGTGCTGCATCCATATTTCTTATTATACTCGAGTGTGCAGTGGAAGACAATCCTTACTGTAAAATCATGAGTAATGTTTCCAGACTATGCTGTTTAACTCTCACTTTCGGGCATATGACAGCCACTCTAACCAGCTCCTGAGCTCAGCCTCCTGCACCTGTGGCACCACCACCTCACCTACTCAGCTCCATGCCCAATAAAAACCCTGACCTGAGGGGTGACTGCTGCAATACAGTTCACATGTGTGTAACAGACTGTCACAAGCCATTTAATTCCTGAGAAAACTGAAACGTGATAACTGATCAGTACCTGCAAATTTTTTCACCCTTTCACAGTCGTATCAGCTATGGCTGTGGCCTATGCGGTCACTCCAAGAAAGTATTATCACTCAAAAAGAAAGAAAAAGGAGCCTTATTGGCAATAGTGCAGCACCAGTGTGGCCACGGCCAGCACTTTGTCATGCGACCAGCCTCCGGCCAACGCGCCGCCGCGACCAAAGTGACACGCAGCTGAATGGGGCAGTGCGCACGTTGCACTGCCAGTGCGCAGCCAGCACCAGTGCGGTTCCACCTTTGGAGATATTTTACATTTTGTTATTTGTTTGCTGCTACATGTCTGCAGAAGGATCTGTCTGTCATCATGGACTCTGATACGGAGAAATTTATTATAGACATTAGGGAGAGGCCTGGTTTGTGGGACTTGTCATCTGAAGAATATGCTGACAAAAATGAGAAAAACAGAATGTGGGAGGAAGTGACTATGATGTTTGGGGGCAGAGAATGTGCAGCACCACAGGGAAATAAACATGCTGTGTAAGTTTTATTACTTTTATTTACCTTTATTAACACAACATGGCCCCCCCCCCCCCCCCCCCCCCCCCATGAACCATGGACCTTGCCGTTGGTGGGGAGGCTTGCGTACCTCAACGATACAGATAGCCGCAACCACAACAGATAGCAGCAACCACAACGGAGGGGTATCTGTTGAGAGGCCAGACAAACGTGTGGTTTCTGAAGAGGGGCAGCAGCCTTTTCAGTAGTGCAAGAGCAACAGTCTGGATGATTGACTGATCTGGCCTTGTAACACTAACCAGAACGGCCTTGCTGTGCTGGTACTGCGAACGGCTGAAAGCAAGGGGAAACTACGGCCGTAATTTTTCCCGAGGGCATGCAGCTTTACTGTATGGTTAAATGATGATAGCGTCCTCTTGGGTAAAATATTCCGGAGGTAAAATAGTCCCCCATTCGGATCGCCGGGCGGGGACTACTGAAGAGGATGTCGTTATCAGGAGAAAGAAAAGTGGCGTTCTACGGATCGGAGCGTGGAATGTCAGATCCCTTAATCGGGCAGGTAGGTTAGAAAATTTAAAAAGGGAAATGGATAGGTTGAAGTTAGGTATAGTGGGAATTAGCGAAGTTCGGTGGCAGGAGGAACAAGACGTTTGGTCAGGTGACTACAGGGTTATAAATACAAAATCAAATAGGGGTAATGCAGGAGTAGGTTTAATAGTGAATAGGAAAACAGGAATGCGGGTAAGCTACTACAAACAGCATAGTGAACGCATTACTGTGGCAAAGATAGATACGAAGCCCACGCCTACTACAGTAGTACAAGTTTATATGCCAACTAGCTCTGCAGATGACGAAGAAATTGAAGAAATGTGTGATGAAATAAAAGAAATTATTCAGATAGTGAAGGGTGACGAAAATTTAATAGTCATGGGTGACTGGAATTCGGTAGTAGGAAAAGGGAGAGAAGGAAATGTATTGGTGAATATGGATTGGGGCTAAGAAATGAAAGAGGAAGCCGCCTGGTAGAATTTTGCACAGAGCACAAGTTAATGGAGATACTAAAACGTGTCAGATAGATTATATAATGGTAAGACAGAGATTTAGGAACCAGGTTTTAAATTGTAATACATTTCCAGGAGCGGATGTGGACTCTGACCACAATCTATTGGTTATGATCTGTAGATTAAAACTGAAGAAACTGCAAAAATGTGGGAATTTAAGATGGGACCTGGATAAACTGACTAAACCAGAGGTTGTACAGAGTTTCAGGGAGAGCATAAGGGAGCAATTGACAGGAATGGGGGAAAGAAATACAGTAGAAGAAGAATGGGTTGCTCTGAGGGATGAAGTAGTGAAGGCAGCAGAGGATCAAGTACACGTAAAAAGACGAGGGCTAATAGAAATGCTTGGGTAACAGAAAAGATATTGAATTTAATTGGTGAAAGGAGAAAATACAAAAATGCAGTAAATGAAGCAGGCAAAAAGGAATACGAATGTCTCAAAAATGAGATCGACAGGAAGTGCAAAATGGCTAAGCAGGCATGGCTAGAGGACAAATGTAAGGATGTAGAGGCTTGTCTCACTAGGGGTAAGATAGATACTGCCTACAGGAAAATTAAAGAGACCTTTGGAGAAAAGAGAACCACTTGTATGAATGTCAAGAGCTCAGATGGCAACCCAGTTCTAAGCAAAGAAGGGAAGGCAGAAAGGTGGAAGGAGTATATTGAGGGTCTATACAAGGGCGATGTAATTGAGGACAATACTATGGAAATGGAAGAGGATGTAGATGAAGATGAAATGGGAGATAAGATACTGCGTGAAGAGTTTGACAGAGCACTGAAAGACCTGAGTCGAAACAAGGATCCCGGAGTAGACAACATTCCATTAGAACTACTGACGGCCTTGATAGAGCCAGTCCTGACAAAACTCTACCATCTGGTGAGCAAGATGTATGAAACAGGCGAAATACCCTCAGACTTCAAGAAGAATATAATAATTCCAATCCCAAAGAAAGCAGGTGATGACAGATGTGACAATTACCAAACTATCAGCTTAATAAGTAACAGCTGCAAAATACTAACGCGAATTCGTTACAGACGAATGGAAAAAACTAGTAGAAGCCGACCTCGGGGAAGATCAGTTTGGATTTCGTAGAAATGTTGGAACACGTGAGGCAATACTGACCCTACGACTTATCTTAGAAGCTAGATTAAGGAAAGGCAAACCTACATTTCTAGCACTTGTAAACTTAGAGAAAGCATTTGACAATTTTGACTGGAATACTCTTTCAAATTCTGAAGGTGGCAGGGGTAAAATACAGGGAGCGAAAGGCTGTTTACAATTTGTACAGAAAGCAGATGGCAGTTATAAGAATCGAGGGACATGAAAGGGAAGAAGTGGTTGGGAAGGGAGCGAGACAGGGTTGTAGCCTCTCCCCGATGTTATTCAATCTGTATATTGAGCATGCAGTAAAGGAAACAAAAGAAAAATTCGGAGTAGGTATTAAAATCCATGGAGAAGAAATAAAAACTTTGAGGTTCGCCGATGACATTGTAATTCTGTCAGAAACAGCAAAGGACCTGGAAGAGCAGTTGAACGGAATGGACAGTGTCTTGAAAGGAGGATATAAGATGAACATCAACAAAAGCAAAACGAGGCTAATGGAATGAAGCTGAAATAAGTCGGCTGATGCCGAGGGAATTAGATTGGGAAATGAGATACTTAAAGTAGTAAATGAGTTTTGCTATTTGGGGAGCAAAATAACTGATGATGGTCGAAGTAGAGAGGATATAAAATGTAGACTGTCAATGGCAAGGCAAGCATTTCTGAAGAAGGGAAATTTGTTAACATCGAGTGTTTTTAAGTGCCAGGAAGTCGTTTCTGAAAGTATTTGTTTGGAGTGTAGCCATATATGGAAGTGAAACGTGGACGATAAATAGTTTAGTCAAGAAGAGAATAGAAGCACATCCTAAGGCCGGAGCAATTCGGCTTTAGGAATCACCACTCGACAACACAATAACTCCACGCGTAGTCGAACGTATAACACGCGGGCACAGCATGATCAAAGCCACAGGGACCGTGTTCCTGGACATCGAAAAGGCTTTCGACCGTCTCTGGCACAACGGACTCATAAGCAAACTAAGCGAAGCTGGTTTCCCGGACGGACTCGTACGTCTCATACACTCATATCTCACGAACAGATGTTTCAACACTAACGTGCAGGACAAACAATCAGCATAACATGATATCCAAGCTGGAGTACCCCAAGGAAGCATCCTAGGGCCCATCTTGTTTAACCTGTACATTAGTGACTTCCCAGCAACACAAAACGCGACGTTAGCCATCTACGCGGATGACACCGCCATCCTTGCACAAGATTGGAATCCGTCGTACATCAGTTCACGAATACAGACAGCACTCAGAACAGCTGAGCCTTGGTTGGAGCGATGGCGTATTAAAGTAAACGTCGACAAGTGCGAAGCAATTCTGTTCACGCGTAGACCGAAGCTACTGCGCAAACATCAACACTGTAGACCGATAACACTACATACACGCCCAATACGTTTCCGAGAGAAAGTCAGATACCTAGATGTCTGGCTGGACCGGAAACTTACATGGGGGGACCACATCGAGTACGTTGCCAACAGAGCGCACGCGAGGCTCAATCAGCTCTACCCAATGCTCGACTGGGAAGCACACTGAATAGGATGGTGTCGAGGTCCATATACATGAATCTGATTAGACCTCTGATGACGTACGCAGCTCCCGTCTGGGGCAGCTCCTACACGACTGCGCCGCCTGCAGATCATAGAGAACAAAGTGCTACGAATCATTAGCAACGCTCCACGCTACACACGCACCGTGGATCTTCACCACGAATACCGCCTTGATACCCTCAAGGAAGTATTCAAAAAACACGACTATACAGGAACTCGAGACACTCGAACAATCCTTTCATTCTCACTCTGGGAAACTACGACCACAACCATAGGTGGAAGCACAAGCGGCCAAAGACAGTACTAGCTAGGGCATAGCCACCTATGGTAAACTAACATACACAAACAAGCGATAAAAGTCGGTAAGCCCCTGCTTATCACCAACTCTGACTGGTAATTACCAGTTGCTATTAGAGACGACCAACAGGCCACCGCAGGGACACCGACGAGCTCGCCCACTGACGCACAAACAAACCGCCAACATTACCTTACACTGTGCATCCGATACATGACCTATTGGACACAAGAACGATAATAAACCTAACTGTTGCAGGTTGCTGATGCTGAACGAGAGCTCTACACCGGCACACAGCGCCAGCCTCCGAGCAACACAGCCGCACAACGTCAAAGGTATCGACATGCATGATACCCGCTACTAACAAAGCCTACCCGTGCACGACCTATCGCAGGCAGCAAGACATCCGCTACTGCTCTTACCACCCGACCTAACTACCGCAGAGGTTTTTCTCCCCCTTGGCTCTTGCCTTGACACTTTTTTTCCTCTTCCCTTCAAACCGCTGCCCTTCGTTCGACTTCGACCCAATCTATCTCCAGATGGGCGCGTATTAATGGTTAACCTTAACCAGACGTACGCAAACATCGCAGTACCCACATCCTGCGACACCTCACTTTAGTGAATACTAACCCTTATGCAGAGATGGCAGTAGACTTATTGAGTTGGCCATCATGCCGGTGTGGGCGTCGAGGGGCTCCACCTAAAAAAAAAGAGAGAGAGAGAATAGAAGCTTTCGAAATGTGCTGCTACAGACGAATGCTGAAGATTAGATGGGTAGATCGCATAACTAACGAGGAGGTATTGAATAGAATTGGAGAGAAGAGAAATTTGTGGCACAACTTGACTAGAAGATGGGATCGGTTGGTAGGGCATATTCTGAGGCATCAAGGGATGATCAATTTACTATTGGAGGGTAAAAATCGTAGAGGGAGACCAATAGATGAATAAACTAAATAGATTCAGAAGGTTGTAGGTTGCAGTAGGTACTGGGAGATGAAGAAGCTTGCACAGGATAGAGTATCATGGAGAGCTGCATCAAACTAGTCTCGGGACTGAAGACCACAACAACAATGGCGAAATCCACGTCCACATTCAGGGGTCTGTGAAAGATCCTCCACTTACTTCCCATTATCCCGAGCATGCACTCTACAAAACGTCTTGCTCGAGAATGATGATAGTTGAATACTTTTTTGTATCAAGTTGCAGACCTATGTATGGACACACAGTTCTGTGTGACTGCGAAAATGCGTGATCAGCAACAAATTCGTAAGGCACTGGCGTTTTGTTTATGCCTGAAGTGTGTTTGTCTTTCGGAATGTCCAAGTTATTAGACAGTATTCGCTTATAGAACACTGATTGTTGAAATATCATTGAGTCGGCACATTCACCATACGATCCCACATCTACACATTTGTGGTTTGCATCAAAAAACAGCCATTAGTACAGTAGAGAAATATTTCTTATAGTTGAAGAACTTTGATGCAATGTTTGCTGGTTTCACTAGTCGCACATGCTTTCAATCAACGGCGCCGAGACAGTTTGGGAAATTGGCCTTAGTTTCAAAATCTTTTGCTATTTGCAACCAGTCATTTTTGGTCGCTTCTGACGAACATTCATCTTTTAAGATAATCCAGATAGATTAACATACTCTTTTTACAATTTCTCTGATTGTTGTCACTCCAAGTCGGAAAATATGATGCAAATCAACGAACTAATTTCCAGTTGCCAGATGTCTGAAACGGAGAAATTACTAAATTATTTCACACTTTTGCGAGATAGGTTAGTTTTAAGGCAACCTTTTTCTGAACAAAATGTGTTGATATATTTTTCTAAGATAATCTAATAAACAGAACTGTTTTAAACATTTTCTTTAAATTAACGTATATCCCACCTATTACATACGGTACGCAGAAACCGATCTAACATATCACTTCTGGTACCTTCCCTGTACAAAGAAGAGACATTATTGGTAGCTAAGATAATATTTTATTTTTACAGGTATATGGTTACAGAGGAAATGGCGTAACATTAAAGATTCAGACACCCGAGAAAAACGGAGATTAACTAGTAAAAGTGGTTCTGCAGCTGTGAGAAAGACGCCATATCTATATTTTAATCTCCTATCATTTCTACATATTACCACTTCACTGTCGCATACACACAGCAGCGTGTCACCTGAGAATCAGGCCACAGCAGAAAGCGAAGTTCCAAGTGGGCCATACCAGGCTAGGGAGCTCGGTAAGAAAAGGAGAGCAGAAGGCGAAATTGGAAGACAAGTAATCGATATTCTGCAAAAATCTGCAGAAGCCAGGCAGCAACTGGACACACAAATGATGACAGATGAGGAGAGGATTTTTTCTTGTCTTTGGTCAGTGACTTCAAAAAAAAAAAAAAAAAAAAAAAATTGAAGTTGCCTGTAAAACGACGAATCTTAAGTATTATTGAAGAAGCTCAACCGCATCCTAACTGTCAAACACATCTTCCTGTGAACATTATCCAGCGTACATTTTTCACCGTCCACAATCGTCAACTGGATATTCCTCACATCACCAGCCTCTATCTACATCGTTATCTTGTGATGGAACAGGATATTATCAGGAGACCTATCCCACACAACCTCCTCATCCTCCTCCTCCTCCTCCTCCTTCACAGAATAATAATTCAGCACAGTCTCCACCAGAAACCATCGATGACGGCAGTATTGATAATCGTTTTATATCCCCACTACTTACCTGTTTCGGTGAATCATCAAGTTAATTTTACTTACTACATAATGTAACAGTAATAATTTCATTATTCTTAAAATTTTTCTTTAATGAAACTTACCGTAATGTGATTAGCAATTTATCTTCATTTCCTATGCATAGTTGCATTGCTGTGTCTGTACCTCTTATGCTGTCTCCAATTTTCTTCAACATTTCATCAAAAGTTTTTATGGACATTATAGTGAAATTGAAAAATATATCTTCGTGTTCACGGAGTTCACAAAAAAAAACAGACAACCATTCTGAAACTTCCTGGCAGATTAAATCTGTGTGCCCGACCGAGACTTGAACTCGGGACCTTTGCCTTTCGCGGGCAAGTGCTCTACCGTCTGAGCTACCGAAGCACGACTCACGCCCGGTCCTCACAGCTTTACTTCTGCCAGTATCTCGTCTCCTACCTTCCAAACTCTTCGCGAAAAACCTTGACGTGACGTGGTGGTACCTTTATGCCTGTGTAAATGCCACCGTTTGAAATGCATTGTGGGAATATTGATGTGACAGCTACAGTGAATTGGCCCTTGGTTGACGAAGTCAGCAATACGAAAGCTGTTAGTGGTGTCAGATTTATCGCCAGATTAACCCATTTGAAAATATCTCCACTGATATGACTTATAGTATCCACGTATTTACGTTGTCGCTGGTTAAAGTTGACAACTGGTACCAAATATTCCTCTTCATCCCATAACATCAAGCAGGAAAGTAGACCACTGCAAACACATCTTCACACGCCAAGAAGTGATAAAATTATTTGTCAATATGCCATCAACTTTCGAATACGTGTGAAGGAAAATCAAGAAACATGCAGCAACGGGAGTGTTATCCACAGTTATACAGACGGTACAAATAAAACATAGACTTACCAAGCTGTCGACTCTCCAATGACATGGGACAAATTTCCAGCAGTGGCTATGAAAATGTTCAATCATCTAAATACTGAGATGTACGAAAAAGTCACAAAATCGACGTCAAAAACCACTGTACAGTTTGAATGAGCGATTACACAGTGAACCAGCAAATTTCAATGCCTAAACAATTCTTTACTCTTTGAAATTAATTACTGGTTAGTGTAATTCTCACTCTGTATGTTATTCGGTATTACACTGCTCTTATGCTAATTTGTTATTGTGTTAAAACACCTTTGCAATTTTAAGTTCGTAAAGATTCTGTCTGCACAAATATATGTGCTCGTTACATCGGCGCAGACATATTGTTGTGTATGCACAGGATATTTGCACAGATATAAGATGTGCGAAAAGCTGAAAGTTGAAGTTGGAGGTTTGAACAAAACTGCTCCGAATAACATCGCTTTGGTTCACTCCGAGACGCCTGGATACTTCCCTTGTTGAGAGCCCTTCCTGGCACAAAGTAACAATGCTGATACAATCGAACCGCGGTGTTGACCGTCTAGGCTTGGTTGAACTACAGACAACACGAGCCGTGTGCCTCCTTCCTGGTGGAATGACTGGAACTGATCGGCTGTCGCTCCCCCTCAGTCTAATAGGCGCTGCTCATGGATGGTTGTTTACATCTTTGGTCGGGTTTAGTGACATCTCTGAACAGTCAAATGGACTGTGTCTGTGATACAATACAATATCCACAGTCAACGTCTATCTTCAGGAGATCTGGGAACCAGGGTGATGCAAAACTTTTGTGATGTGTGTAAATATAAGTGTAAGTTAGTACTTACTGATGCTGCCTGTCTGCAGTTTAACCTTGTACAGAAGTGAAACACAGGCAATAAACAGTTCACACAAGAATGTTTTGAAATGTGGTGTGCTGAATATTAGTTTGGTACATTGGGTAACTAATGAAGTTACTGTGAACTGAATGGGAGAAAGAAACTTGTGGCACAGCTTGAGAAGGGTGAGTTGATAAGACACATCCTGATGCACGAAGGAATGGTCCACTTGGTCATGGAGGCATGTGTAGGTAGTAAAATTTATAGAGGGCGATCAAGGCTTGACTACAGTAAACAGCTTCAAGTGGATATTAGCTGCAGTAGCTACCTGGAGGAGAAGAGGCTCGCCCAGGGTAATCTAGTTTGGAGCAGTGGATGAAACCAGTCTTCTGGCAAGACGTCAACAGTGCACAAATACTTTAGTTTCTCAGCACAGATTCTTTCAATCTCTCCACTTCCCTTGGAATTCGTAAGCAAATATCCTTGTACTACTGCTGCTGATCTTATCTTTGTGTTTATCGTGGCTAAAATAATGTGTTCGCTATGCTGTTCATAGCAGTTCACCCACTTTCCTAGTTTCTTATTCAGTATTAGATTTAGTCCTTCATGACCTCTTTTTGTCGTGAGTCCGAGGCGCTTGTTTGTGTTTTTATACTTGGCTGTCTCTGCCCGGTTTTATGAACACATATTCGCTATTTGTGAAGGATGTGTATTAAATTTCAAATTTTGTTGTCTACTTGCCACGTTACGAGCAGCGTGGCTGGCTTGCTGTGTGCGCAATACGCGCTTTGTCATATCATTCTATAAAGTATTGCCCTGACTCTTTTATGTCATGTTTGGCAACATTCTTTGAAGTGTCTTGCGTTTTATTAGTGTTAAAGGTACTTACGTATAAGGTTAACTGTAAAATATGTGCCTCAGATATTATCTAGTGTCTTGTATTTAATGAAAATGTGTTTATTCAGTTTTTGCCGTTGATGTTTTTGGCATTTTATTACACTGTTGTTCAGCGATTAGTGCTTGGGCAGTTGACTTTACTTATTGGCCTCCAGTATTTTGTTAGAATACTGTTTAACGCTTTGGGTGCTCGTCGAACCTATTCGTGCATTGGTTTTATATATTTAACTAGAATAGTGTTTAATTCTGTCTGCATGCACGTTTTAGAGCAAGAATAGCCATTATTTAATGCATTGTTGATTGGGGACCTCGTTGTATGCTTTACTCATCTGACGACATTAACCAAACGATTTTGTAATATACCCGTTGAAAAGGTACCTGTTTTGCTAAGACAGCTGGTCAGCTCATTAAAATACTGTAAGTCCGCATTACTAGTCATTTGCTATTGTCCGAAACAGCCCCTGTGTGATAATAACCTTTTCAGTTGTTTATTTACGGTTACTACCCACCGGGCTTAGTTGGTTCCGTCTGTACATATACACTACGTGATCAATGGTATCCGCACACCCCCAAAATATATGTTTTTCATATTAGGTGCATTGTGCTGCCACCTACTGCCAGGTACTCAATGTCAGCGGCCACAGTAGTCATTAGACATCGTGAGAGAGCGGAATGGAGCACTCCGCAGAACTTCGAACGTGGTCAGGTGATTGGGTGTCATTTATATCATACGTATGTACACGAAATTTCCACACTCCTAAACATCCTTAAGTGCACTGTTTCCGATGTGATAGTGAAGTGGAAACTTGAAGGGACACCTACAGCACAAAAACGTACAGGCCGATCTCGTCTGTTGACTGACAGAGACCACCTACAGTTGAAGAGGGTCGTAAAGTGTGATAGGCAGACATCTATCCAGACCATCATACTGGAATTACAAACTGCATTAGGATCCAAAGCAAGTACTATGACAGGCGTTAGGTGAGAAAACTTGGATTTCATGGTCGAGCAGCTGCTCATAAGCCACACATCACGCCGGTAAATGCCAAACGACGCCTCGCTTGGTGTGAGGAGTGTAAATGTTGGACGACTGACAGTGGAAAAACGTTGTGTGGAGTGACGAATTACGGTACACAGTGTGGCGATACAATGGCAGGGTGTGGGTATGGCGAATACCTGATGAACGTCATCTGCCAGCTTGAGTAGTGCCAACAGTAAAATTCGGAGGCGGTGGATGTATGGTGTGGTGGTGTTTTTCATGGAGGAGGTTTGCACCCCTTGTTGTTTTGCGTGGCACTATCACAGCACAGGCCCATATTGATATTTTAAGCATCTTCTTGCTTCTCATTGTTGAAGAGCAATGCGGGGATTACGATTGTATCTTTCAACACGATCGAGCACCTGTTCATAACGCCGCATTGTGTTCAGCGATGAATACCGTTTCTGCATCACCCCAGACGACCGTTGTTAAGTGTCGGCCATAGGGGAGGCACAATTATCCATCGTTTTTGAGAGGCAGAGAAGTGTTACTCCTGGCGTTATGGCGCGGGGAACCATCAGGTATTACTTCAGATAAAGTCTGATAGTGACTAAGGGAACTCTGACAACCTGTTGGTACATTAGACATCTTGCCCGCACATGTTACTTCCCATGTGACAGTGTCATGGTGCCTTTTTTCAACAGGACATTGCTTGTCCACACATAATATGTGTCTTTTATGAACTGTGTACATTATGTTGAGATAGTCCTGTGATTAGCAAGATCCCCTGATCTGTCCCCGATGGAACATGTGTGGGGCCAGTTGGTATGTCAACTCCGTCCCAGTTCCAGTATCCGGAATATCAAGGACAAGTTGCAGCTGCTGTGGGCCAGATTGTCTCGGGGGGAGGATACAGTGACTTCATGCCACCGTTTCCAACCGAATCAGTGCATGGGTCCAGGTCAGGGGGTGCAGCATTGTACTGATATGTGGGCTAATACCACCAAGCTCATTATAAATTGGACTCGGTTCTGCTGAAAGCACACTACGTATCCACTCAACCTGTTAAGTATCTTTCTACTTCTGGGTGCTTCACTTTGTCAGACAATGTATGTAGAATGTGTTCTCAGATCATAAATGTTTACTGAAGATATAGATGTGAATTTAGAACAAAGTTAAGAAACGTTCAGTTGCATGAGGCATCTTGTGCTCACCCTTGCTGTGAGATCTGTTGAGCATCCAGTTTAGAGACAAAATACAGTATCCACACATTTATAAATTACTTCGTAGTAACTTTGAACTACAGCACATAATTTACACAGCTGAACGTTTAATTCCCTCGTCAGATATACTACTTCTCTTGTTAATGTAATACACTCTACATGGATACTTAGTGTTTGCTGCTGTGTATAACTGTAGCTGAAATAGCATCGATCAGACTTGACCTGTAGGTCACCAGACATTTTGTACTAAAAATACAGCCCGCCCAGTTGGCCATACGGTCTAACGCACGGCTTTCCGGGTTGGGAAGGAGCGCCTGGTCCCCGGCACGAATCCGCGCAGCGGACTTGTGTCGAGGGCCGGTGAGCCAGCCAGTCTGTGGATGGTTTTTAGACGGTTTTCCACCTGACGTGGCGAATGCTGGCTGGTTCCCCTTATTCCGCATCAGCTAGAGTATGTCGGCGATTATTGTACAAACAAGTTCTCCACGTATGCGCACACCACCATTACTCTACCACGCAAACATAGGGGCTACACTTGTCTGGTGGGCGATGTTCCCTGCGGGGGTGGGGGGTGGGTCCACTGGGGGCCGAAACGCACAATAACCCTGAAACAGTGGTTCGGTGTGGGGCGGTGGAAGGGTGAAGTGGACTGCGGTAGTCGTCGTGGGGTTGTGGACCACTGCGGCTGCGGCGGGGATTGAGCCTCTCCGTCGTTTCTAGGCCCCCGGTTCACGTACAATACAATACTAAAAATACACTTTATACTGCGATCAGCAACTTGTAGTGAACTGTTAGGCTAGGCGCAAATTGAGACGCGTGTACGAAGTGTGGCTAGAAAGAAACCGGACTAGTACTGGTGAAACAATAAAACGAATGCAATAAGGCTGAAAGTCGCGTGGCCTGTCACGTGACTCTCGCTCCGCCTACTGCTCGAGTTTCATCTGCCTCCTGCACTCAGTCTGCCCGTGGCGTCTGTTTTAAGTAGTTGACGTTTTGTCTGTGCGTCGGAAAATGTTGAGTGTACAGAAAGAACAGCGTGTTAACATCAAATTTTGTTTCAAACTAGGAAAATCTGCAAGTGAAACGTTTGTAATGTTACAACAAGTGTACGGCGATGATTGTTTATCGCGAACACAAGTGTTTGAGTGGTTTAAACGATTTAAAGATGGCCGCGAAGACACCAGTGATGACACTCGCATTGGCAGACCATTGTCAGCAAAAACTGATGCAAACATTGAAAAAATCGGTAAACTTGTTCGACAAGATCGCCGTTTAACAATCAGAGCAGTGTCTGAGTTAACAGTAGTTGACAAGGAAAGTGTTAGGCAGATTCTTCATGAAAGTTTCAACATGAACAAAGTGTGTTCAAAAATGGTTCCAAAGTGTCTCACAATTGAACAGAAGGAACGCCGAAGAATGATTTGTTCTGACATCCTGGAAAACATTGAAAGTGATCCCACCTTCTTACAAAATGTTATTACTTGCGATGAATCGTGGTTTTTTACTTACGATCCCGAAACTAAACGCCAATCGATGCATTGGAAAACTCCTGGTTCTCCACGCACGACAAAAAAAAGCACGAATGTCAAAATCGAAATTCAAGGCAATGATGATTGTTTTCTTTTGACGTCAAAGGGATTGTGCACATTGATTGGGTACCAGAGGGACAAACAGTGAATAAGCATTACTACATTAGCGTCCTGGCTACCCTACGTGAGCGAGTACGGAGAAAACGGAACGATTTGTGGAGAAAAAAGTCATGGATCCTTCACCAAGACAATGCCCCAGCTCACAGTGCGTTGTCAGTGAAGACGTTTTTGGCAAAACACAACATTCCCATCTTAGATCATCCACCCTACTCACCTGATTTGGCCCCCTGTGACTTTTTTCTTTTCCCTAAAGTCAAGTCAGCTTTGAAAGGAACTAGATTTGAGACTGTTGAAGCAGTAAAAGGAAAAGCGACGGAAGTAATGTATGGACTTACCGAAAATGATCTGCAGCATTGCTATGAACAGTGGAAAATTCGTATGGAGCGGTGTAGAGACCGAGGAGGAGAGTACATTGAAGGAGATAACATGAAATTGTAAATAATTGTAAATAAATGTTTTTTTCCAGCATCAGTCCGGTTTTTTTCTAGCCGCACCTCGTAGCGCGTGTGGCGCGACGCAGCGCAGCGCGCTTTTTTGTAACATCACAGTTTCAAATGAGACCGCGCAAATTGCGACGCGACGCGACTGGGACGCGACACGCGCCTGCGCCAGGTCGCGCGGCGTTGTGGTTGAGGCACAGTTTCTCGCGCCGCACGTCGCACGTGCGTCGCTAGCACCGTGGGAAATTTAAGGTGGGGAGCGGAAAAGCAGCCCAGCCATATGCTCACATCGGAACGGCACATATGAGCAGTGGTAGTATTGCCCATACGATAAATTTTGCCTTACTGTGTACTAAATTTTATTACCTTTGGGTAGTGTTTCGTTCTTCCCCATTTAAACGCTCCAGTTTTCTTCGTTAGTACATTATACTTTTCTGTTATTTATATCTGTATAGTTTTGTTTTTCTCCTGTCAAGAAAAATTCATACTTCAGTAACTGATGAGCCATTGGCCGCTGGAATTGTATCATAATATGCCTCCGCGATGTTTTCAGATCGCAAGAAGAGACAGTGGGTAGTGAATAAGGAAGCAAGGAATATTATAAAATCTTGTGATTAAGAATCAAGGCAGGAAAGTAAAACAAGGTTATCTTCTCACTGCCTAGTATGCTGGCGTATCTGTACGATCTGTTACAAAAATTTAGAAAGGGATAATCTCCTCAGTTGTGATCCCTTCGTGCTCCTGGTAAAAAGTGCCCAAGAAGTATAGAAGTCTCACTGTGATTACTCTGATATGGATGTAATAATGTAATACGACACACTGTACTACATGCATGTGAACATCAAATTTCCACTGCTAGCCAGAAACAGTCGAAAAGCACTCACAAATAACAACGTTTTAATTGGTTCGCCGTGATGAGAAAAAGCATTTCAATTGTTGCATGCACATTATCAGCATTAATAAACTAATTATACAACAGGTTACACAAATGAAGAAAATGGTCGGTATTATTACGAAAGTAGGAATATCCTAAAAGAATGTTACGATTAGATATATTTAATTTGTTGAAATGAACAGCTGACAAAGGCAGATACACTTTCATGACAATGTTTTTCGGACTCCAACTCACAAGGCACACATGGCTAGCTTGTGCATTCCTGTCGCGCGCATTATCCTCCGCTGCTGACAGTACACTGACCATTGTGTTGTGCGACAGATCAGTTGTATTTTTTTCTGAATAACAACTATTTTATACGCAATCACACATTGTCAGTTTGTCAAGCCGTAGGTGAGTAACCAGTATCTGGCATGTGCCTATCATTCCGCCTGAAGCAACGCTCGTTATTATTTTAACACTGCTCAGATCAAGAGAGGGAATAAAATTCTTTGGTAAGTTTCCATTCCAGTCGCTCAGGGTTATGGGGATTCCATCAGAATTCGCAATCTATTTTTGTGTGAGTTGTTAACCTTTTCTCATTCGAAGAAGCATCACCGTTTGTGAGTAACGGCCACATTTCTCTTGGTGACTGGTTTAATTGTACTCCCTTTGTCACAGTGTAATTTGTCAAACTCATCTCACAGCAGCTATTGAGACAGAATTCCGAAATGGAGTGCCTCATTAAACAAGTAATTGGCAATCACAGTGCTCCAAAGCTTACGAAAAATTTCATAGTGTCGGTTTGCAATAACATACAAGAAGAGATTTCATATTTATTTTCATTCTAGGAAGCTCTTGTTTCGCTAGCTGTCGATAACTCTTAAAAAATTACAGTCACTGGAGTGAAATAAATAAAAAGGGGAGTAAAAGTACTGATATATTGCCATAGATAAGAAAGTTCCGCGTGTGAAAGAATTGGCAAAACATTCTCCTCCTTGTGTGCTATCATTCGCCAAACTTTCGTTTCGATGTCTCGAACGGTTTAGGAGATACGAGAGATGTTGCGAGTATTTCACTCTCGCGGGCGTGAGATCGGAAGTGAGCGCGCTACATGGGATCCATTTTCTTGAGATCGGAGGCAGATATAGACCTCCTCCCAAGTCTAAACAAAAATTCAGGATGTTAGCTAAATTTCATACGCAGCAACATAAGGTGTAATGCGCATCAAACGCAAAATCATAGCGACCCCTAATTTTCGTTTCCAACTTTTTGAGTTTTGCGTAGTGGCTTACTAAAATGTGTACATCACAATAAGATTGGTCATTAACGAGGTGATGGGCGCTTCGCCACGGAGCTGACATATAACGCTACAAGTAAGGCAAAAATCATATATTTTCCGTGAATAGTTTCTGTAAAATCGTTTGAGAAAGATAACAGGTTGCGCTCGCTTCCGTTCTGTCAGCGCACAGCGTCGCCAGTCGGCGCGTGCGAAGTATGGTGTACACGTCGCAATATGCGCTGGACCCGCGTGACCCGTGCGGCACGTGCGTGTCGCGCTGTAGTGTCGTATCACGTCACACGTGCTATTCTCGTCTCAATTTGCGCCTAGCCTTACAGACAGTGTGTCCCATTTTCTGACTGTCGAACCTTACAAACACATTAACATTTCAGAAAAGTAAAACACAAAAAATAAATGTATGACTGAAATTAACGTTCATACTTCTGGTTATGTTTGTAGTGATACACAAATGATTAAGCTTAAAAAATTGCGTGATGTCTTTAAGCCCACGTGTTACGGAGGCTCCGTATGCTGCAATCAGAGCCATTAAATTTAGTGGTGTGGCGTCAGTGAACCTGTATGTGATCGTGGCAGTCCTCCTCCAAGTGACTTATATATGCGTCCAAAAAGCAGAACTGCTTGCTGGACGTCCATTATCAACCTCCTTATTCAATGAAAGGACATAATTTAGTTCCAATATGATCGATGTAGAGGAATTACGAGCAACGTTCCAACTTACTGTAAATCACACTCTGGAGGGGTTGGGCAAAAATATGGGATACTGCGAGAAATGCATGCTTGAACAAAATTGCAGCTGTTAGCCAAACCTGCAGGTTGCGCTGCTTTCTTTGACCACAAACGGTACCTGTGCATTGTTCTCTATGTTCTGCCAGTGTTAGGCGTAGTCAGAAAAGTGTTCTTTGCAGTTTGGAGTGCATTATGTAGGAGATAACAGAATTTGAACATAGGAAAATTGTTGGTGCTTCCTTAACCAAAGTCGCCAAAGTGTCGAAGAGGTAACCTATCGGGCACTTACACCACATATAGGGAAAACAGAGAAACGTCATTCACTAAGCAACAACACGGATTGCGGTGTGTGTCGAGAGGCTGTGACGGACGGTCATTGAAGAGGATTTTGGTGAAAATAGAACGACGACAGCTGCAAAAATCACTGCAGAACTGAATGTTGCATTCGCGAATCCTGTCAGCACCAAAACAACATGAAGGGCGCGGCATAAGCATGGAATTGCGGGGCGAGCTGGAATAAAGGGAAACATGGTGCCGAAGTCATAAAAACTGGACTATGGACTAACTGAAGAAAGTCATTTCGTCAGGTTAGTCTTGTTTCTCACTGTCTCCAACTTTTGGCCGAGTTCACGATCCCGTAGTGAGACACGGCGATAGCCAGGGTTTTGTGATGATTTGGGCAAGCATATCATGGTGTTCCATGGGCCCTATGGTTATTGTGCAAGGTCGCATTATTGCCAAGGTTTATGTGGACATTTTGGCTGATCAGGTCCATCCTCAATTGTGATGCAGTGTTCCAAGACGACAGAGTCACTGATCAAACGGATTGCATCGTCCAGCAGCAGCTTTGTGGGTATGAAGATGAATTACCGTGTCTCCCCCGGCCACCATAGTCACCAGATCTCAGTATTACGGAGCCTTTGTGTTCTATTTTGAAGAGAAGGGTGATCGCTATTTACCCCTATCATCGTTGCCTGAACTTGCCACAATTTTCAGGAACAGTAGTGTACGATTCCTCTGAAGACGACACAGGACCTGTATTTATCCATTCCCAGGCGACTGGAAGCTTTTTCGAATACCAACAATTATCGTACACCGTATTATGTATAGAAAAGTGTTGTGTTTGTAGTGTTTCCTTACTATTGTCCATCCCCAGTATATACCACTGCTGTTTCTTCGCCTGACAAAGTAATTTTTATTTCTCACTTTCCTTTTTTAGAGAGTGCCACTCGCAGATTATCCTTGTATGTAACTATTATTAAGTTTTTTCCCATTATTAAGTGTTTGTCATTTCTAATAAAAAGTTCATCTTAAAGTCCAAACCCATTTAGCACATCAAACACACGCGCTTTTTCTGTAATGGCTTGTGTTGGCGTCTATTATACAACTTCATAGCAAGTAGCGAGACATTCACACCGTTTCCTATCACCTGTACGGTGAGATTGAATGTACAGAATAATTTTTTAAGCTCGAACTTTGGTCACAACGAGGGTTTTGCAAACATATGCTAGAAATTAGAGGACCTTAGCAAGTCTGTAGAAGCGAACATCAGGTGTGAGCAAATCTTTGTAGCAGTATGTGATCGAGCAACATGAAGCAAATGACCAACAATTTGTTGGACATTCTTTTTCTAGAATACTAAATCTTTCACGCTAAGGCAAAGAGATATCTTCAATATGTTATGCTTTTAACGCAATGCAGATCAATCGACCCTGTCATAGACAAACATGTTATTATGAAAAAGGTACATTCTCCCAGAAGCACAGGGGGAAAAATCGAGAACAGAGTGATATGAAATACGTGAGTGAACAATCGCTTATTATACATGTATATACGAGAAGATGCGTATTTGGAGTCTCCGTAGCCCTTCCAGCACGAGAGAAATACGTAGCAATATTGCTGTTCGTCTCTTGTATGGTGTTACGGCTTCTTTCATGATTACAGCTGCTTTCTGATCGAAGATGATGTGGGTAATAGCAGCATCAAATATGTTTCTCTATTTGTCATGAAACAATTATACAATTCCTGTCGGTGTATCTTCAGCTCAAAGTAACTTAATGTGAGAATACGTTTTCTGTTACCTTAACCAGTGTTCACTCAGCTCCATGTTACCTGAAGTCGTGCGGTCGGTATTGCGTCCTGTTTTCCTACATTTCTCCGGAAGACTGATTTTCCCCAAGGTCAGCTTCGAAAAGTTTTCCTATTCTTCAGTAAACGATTCGTGTCATTGTTTTGTAACCAAGACTTGTTAAACTGATGATTTGATAATGCACACATAAAAAAATGTTTTGCATCGCCTTGGTTCAGAGAGTTCCGGAACCTGTACAGAAAATTGGAACAGAGATCAACATAAACATCATTTCCGCCCTTTTTGTTGCTCTTGAAAACCACACACTGCATGTTGTACCACAATAAAGCGAGACCTTCAGAGGTTTTGGTCCAGATTGCTGTACACACCAGTACCTCTAATACCCTGTAGCACGTCCTCTTGCATTGATGGATGTCTGTATTCGTCGTGGCATACTATCCACAAGTTAATCAAGGCACTTTTGCTACGGCGATTCGGCGTAGATCCCACAGAGTGGTTGGTGGGTCACGTCGTCCATAAACAGCCTTTTTCAGTTTATCCTGTGACCACTCTTGAAATTCGACAGATGGCGTCCTTTATCATTTTCACAATGTGGAAGATGTTGAAAACTGATCCATGACTGGTTTTATTTTTCCCTTATCGGCTAAATTCTAACAGGCCGGTTTTTGAGCATCACTTTACTTATGATTGTTAGTTCTTCATAGAGAGATTGTCTGCCACTTCATTCTTCGTCGTTCAAATATGCATGACAACACTAGAAGCGTCTGGGGCACGTAATCACTGTGTCATAAGATGGTCCATCGTTGCCGTTCACTTCCACCAACTCAGCATGGATTATTGGTGATTTTATACTTTTTTTACAGTTGTATTCGGGCTTTTGAATTTCCATAGCTTATTTGTACAGCCTAGCAATTTTAGTAATTGGAACTTGTTAAAACTTCGAAGTCTTTATAGCCTCTGAGGATGTCGCCAGCATTAGGAGACGAAAAGACACAGAAACATGGCTTGAACAACGACGTAATGCCCATACCACTAAAAACACCAAGGCTATAAATACCGTCCGTGAAAGCCTAAATTGTATGACCAGTATGGATTGCAGCAGCGTTGTTACCCTCCAAATGCACAAAGCGAAATACTCCAATTTATGAACGTGTGGCACCATTTTGTTTTGTCGCCTCTAGCTGTGTGCCGTATGTACTGTGGCACGGGGGTTTCCTGCAAATAATGAAAAATTAACTATGTGACTTCATTATTTTTGGTAGTTAGTAGTTTAAACTTTATGACTACCCCTCGTACCTTATTTCAGTCATTATTAGAACTATTATATTGTTTAGAACAATTTCCCACTTCAGCTTCTTAATTTGTGATACAAGCTAGAAGCTTAAAAATGATATAAAATTAAATAAACAACAGATTATTTGAAAGACCTTAAAAATTACGTACATGTTAATTAATTTGAATCCTGGTGTAAAGTCACCAAATAAAAGACGTATGTTTCATTATCTGAGTCATTAATTAAGTTGATCTTGTGGCAGGCAGAGCAAAAGTTCATCAGAATGACGAATTTAAAAAATAAAGATCTGCAGCACATAATACTTGGCTATATTTTACTATAAATAGTTTATTCCTTGTAGGGACAAGAAATTGAAAGCATATGTCTGTGCTATCTATATCAGGTCGAAACTAAATAAATGATTAACTGAAAAAATATATATCTACATCTAACTATGATAACATATCTCCACTGGTTTATCTGCAAGGGAAAGAAAGCTTGAAGCATTGATATATTTTTGGTCGCCTCCACAGGTCTCAACTAAATATCGCTCCTATCTCACACAATAGCTTGTGCGGTACGTGGTTAGAGCTTTCTGAACTTACTTTAACGAAATTAAAATTCAAAGAAGATAATTACTTCTTTACTGTCGTAGCAGAGAGAGAATTTCACAATAAATTATTTTTAGAATATTCAGGATGTGGCATAGGCTTAAGATGGTCTCTCTGGTAATGGATTGTGAGGAAATGTTACTATGATTCCAGTGTAAAAATCACTCATGAGGCCGAAATTAATTCGCATATAGCTATTCATTTAAACAAGAAGCACCGGAGCGGGCACTGATCCGCTCTCATCAACCAGAAATGGAAATAGCATGAACTCTACATAAATCCGCTGCCCAACATTCACAACATAAAATTTCAGTCTCTTGAAGAGAAGTGACACAAAATCATTACGGACATAACTTTAGCGTTCAGTTCACGAGGGCGTGCTGAGAAGTAATGCCTCCGAATTTTTTAATGTGAAAACTCTAAAGCTCTTTAAATGAAACCAACTTTATTTACATTTTGCTTCTTTATTCTTCATGTTTGCGTAAATATTTATCACTATAGTCACGCTGGCGACGAACGCAATTGTCCCACCAAGAGACCGGTTCGTTGATACCGTCACAGTAGAACGTTTGGCTTTGTTGATGGAGTCACAATCTCACGTACTCTCCGAATTCGTTCTTCCAGTTTTCTGAGGGTCTGTTTCCCATGCACCGACATAGTGACGTCACACTCCAGCTTACACGCTACAATTCGGAGCTCTCTAGCGGCAGAGGGTTGCAGTTTGCGTCAGCGAAGCGGGAAAATCGACCGAATAATAAGCATGACATGTAATACTTCAACCGATACTGAAAACAGTATAAAAATTCCCCAGGCATTACTTTTCAGCACACACTTCTACATTAACTCTTCCAAGCATAGACAGTAGAACTTTCAAATCACATGGCCTTCTACTACATCAAGTAAAAGAAACTCACAAAGCTCCCTGACGTCAAAGCTACAAATCATTGTCACAAACTAGCCTTTGCGAATAAGGATTCACACTAACTTCCGTTTGGAACAGTCTAGTGTTGGCAAAGGTGCGGAAGGACAAATGTCGATGAGATAAACTGTGAACGGCCCAGGAGATAAACGCATACTGAGCTAGCACTACTGCATCCACAGTTCACAGAGTCTCACACGCCGTTAATTATACACGTACGTGGATCGAAATATATAATGATTGTGTGCGTAGGTCACGCGTACCTGTTTGTCGCATCGGCGCTTATGTTCTAACCACTGCTACCGTCAACTAAAATTTTATTCTGTAATTATGTGTGCCGGCCGAAGTGGCCGTGCGGTTAAAGGCGCTGCAGTCTGGAACCGCAAGACCGCTACGGTCGCAGGTTCGAATCCTGCCTCGGGCATGGATGTTTGTGATGTCCTTAGGTTAGTTAGGTTTAACTAGTTCTAAGTTCTAGGGGACTAATGACGTCAGCAGTTGAGTCCCATAGTGCTCAGAGCCTGTAATTATGTGTATACTTAGCTGCTTATCAGGGAAGCATGTACATAATGAGGAGCACAGTGTATGATACAGATTCAGAAATGTTCTAGCAGTAAAACACATGAACGTGGGCTCTGTTGCACATATACTGTTTTAGACGTACACTGAAGAGCCAAAGAAATTGGCACACTTGCCTAATATCGTGTAGAGGTCCCGCGAGCAAGCAGAAGTGGCTCGAGGGAATTGACACAATGAATCCTGCAGGGCTGTCCATAAATCCGTAAGAGTACGAGGGTGTGGAAATCTCTTCTGAACAGGACGTTGCAAGGCAGCCCAGATAAGCACAATAATGTTCGTACCTGCGGAGATTGGTGGCCAGTGGAAGTTTTTTAAACTCACAAGAGTGTTCCTGGAGCTACTCTAGCATTTCTGGACGTGTCTGGTGTCGCATTGTCCTGCTGGAATTGCCAAGTCCATGGGAATGCACAATGGACAACAATGGATGCAGGTGATCAGATAGGACGCTTACGTACATGTCACCTGTCAGAGTCGTATCTAGACGTATCACTCAACTGCACACGCCCCACTCCATTACAGAGCCTCCACCAGCTTGAACAGCTCCCTGCTGACATGCAGCGTCCTTGGACTCATGAAGTTGTCTCCATACCTGTACACATCCATCCTCTCGATACAATTTGAAACGAGACTCGTCCGACCAGGCAACATGTTTCCAGTCATCAACAGCTCAATGTCGATGTTGACGAGCCCAGGCGAGGCGTAAAGCTTTGTGTCACGCAGACATCCAGGGTACACGAGTACCTTCGGCTCCGAAAGCTCACATCGATTACGTTTCGTTGAATGGTTCGCACGCTGACGCTTGTTGACGGCCCAGCACTGAAATCTGCAGCAGTTTGCGGAAGGGTTGCATTTCTGTCAAGTTGAGGGATTCCCTTCAGTCGTCGTTGGTACCGTTCTTGCAGGATCTTTTTCCGGCCGCAGCGATGTTGGAGATTTGACGTTTTACCTGATTCCTGATATTCACGGTACAATCGTGAAATGGTTGTATAGAAAAATCCTCACTTCGCGCTACCTCGGAGATGCTGTGTCCCATCGCTCGTGCACCACGTTCAAACTCACTTAAATCTTGATACCCTGCCATTGTAGCAGCAGTAACCGATTTAACAACTGCGCCAGCTGCCTGTTTTATTATATAGCCGTTGCCGACCGCAGTGCCGTATTCTTTCTGTTCACATATCTCTGTATTTGAATGCGCATGCATATACCAGTTTCTTTGGCGCCTGAGTGTATAATAGTCGGTAATTGAATTTAGAACTTCAGCCACAGTGATATATTTGCAGTACACTGAAGTGTGTGCGTGGTAGTCAGTCACGTTGTTCATTTACCAGCTCCTCAATAATTTGAAACTTACTGTTAAGATATTTAATAGTGCTTGCTGTAACTGACACAGGTTTTTGTGATTCATTGGCTCATTCTAAAAGCTACCGATCACTTTCGCAAGCACACGCTTCTGTGGCGGCCGCAACGAAGACTCCCTAACAGTCACACTCCGCACTCTCGAGAGAGACTCCTGTCGATTATCAGGTGGGTAGCGATAGTACAGTGCATTTACATTCCTCCTGTACTGAAATGTTACCGAATTCTGGAAGAGATCTGCGGAAAACAAGAACACTCAGTCTATCTGGTAATGGGTGGATTGCGTAGCTGGTACCCACGAATGATCACTTTGGCATACCACGAAAATTAAGCAAGAATAATGCATTTTTGTCAGTAGAATCCATAAACAAATGTGAGTATACCTACAGTAGAGTCCATCATAAGAAGTATAATCCCATTATTTATCAATTTCCATGTTAACAGCATGACATAAACTAAAAACTAAACTCCTCCCGAACCGGCCATGAAGTCCCAACGGTACTACCGGCCACCGTGTCATCCTCAGCTCGTAGGCGTCACTGATGCGGATATGGAGGATCATGTGGGCGGCACACCGTCTCCCGGCCGTATGTCAGTTTCCGAGACCGAAGCCGTTACTTCTCAATCAAGTAACTCCTCAGTTTGCCTCACGAGGGCTGTGTGCACCCCGCTTGCCAACAACGCTCGGCAGACGGGATGGTCACCCAGTCCGATAGCGCTTAACTTCGGTGATCTGACGGGAACCGGTGTTACCACTGCGGCAAGACCGTTGGCAACAGCGTGATATAAGTGCAATGAAATTTAAGACAAGAGAAGTGAGGAAAAAATCAGTCAGTACCTAACAAAACTCTGTACAATATAATATGGCCTTATTACTATCAATGTAGTGAGTATTGTTCTGAGAGAAAAAGGAAGTGTCAAAGGAAATACTTGTCAATATAAATATTAATTCAATCCCTGCAAGGAAAGAATGGTTACATAAATAATACAGAGCAAGCAGTCGTGTTACATTCCGCTGTTGGTACTTCACACACACACACACACACACACACACACACACACACACACACACACACACACACATGTGTGTGTGTGTATGTAAAATGAGACTAGCACGCCATCTCTTGGTCGTTCGCGTATGCAAATTTATGCTGCTCACAGCGCTACACTATTGGGGGTTCATTTACATGGACAAGTGTGACGGGGCTGGTATATAGTAGCACCGCCTGTTTGCAGGTTCAGTCTCAGCAGCCGCTGCTGCAGCATTCCACAGTCGCCACTCATCATGTCGCCATCTCCACCTTGAGGTTATCTCTCCATGGCATACGCGAAGAAATCTTAATAATGCACTATCAATGTAGGTCTATTCCCATCCTCCACATCACTATAAGCTTTTACCAAGATGTAGTTGCCCTAATAGTGTATGTAACTGAGATAAACAAGAAAAAAATAAAGTTCTTTAGCTTAAGAAAATAGTCAGGTAACCTGTACACATCACACATTTTCATCATTATATGAAAATGAAATAATAGTTTTTTAATTATGTCAGAGAAATGACACGTCAAGTACAACAATATTACGAAAAATTAAGTACAGCCATCTGACTCCCTAAAAACAAGTTCCTATGTCACTCATACTGTGTGTATACACACATAGTGTAGGCAGAAGCCGAACTGCACAAAACGTCATTTAAGTTGCTTTATCTCACATATATCAACAGCAAACATATCACTGCAGTGGTCACGTAAAAATGTTAATATACCGGGTGATCAAAAAGTCAGTATAAATTTAAAAACTTAATAAACCACGGAATAATGTAGATAGAGAGGTAAAAATTGACACACATGCTTGGAATGACATGGGGTTTTATTAGAACAAAAAAAAAAAAAAAAAATCACCCTATATTGCTAGGCGCGTGAAAGATCTCTTGCGTGCGTCGTTTGGTGATGATCGTGTGCTCAGCCGCCACTTTCGACATGCTTGGCCTCCCAGGTCCCCAGACCTCAGTCCGTGCGATTATTGGCTTTGGGGTTACCTGAAGTCGCAAGTGTATCGTGATCGACCGACATCTCTGGGTATGCTGAAAGACAACATCTGATGCCAATGCCTCACTATAACTCCGGATATGCTTTACAGTGCTGTTCACAACATTATTCCTCGATTACAGCTATTGTTGAGGAATGATGGTGGACATATTGAGCATTTCCTGTAAAGAACATCTTCTCTGCTTTGTCTTACTTTGTTATGCTAATTATTGCTATTCTGATGAGATGAAGCGCCATCTGTCGGACATTTTTTGAACTTTTGTATTTTTTTTTTTTTTTTTTTTTTTTGGTTCTAATAAAACCCCATGTCATTCCAGGCGTGTGTGTCAATTTGTACCTCTCTATCTACATTATTCCGTGATTTATTCAGCTTCCAAATTTATACTGACTTTTTGATCACCCAGTACTCTTGTATCCTGTTCAGAAAATAGCAGTGCACAAGAAAAAACAAAAGTTCCAAAAATTTATATAAACTGCAGTTTTGTATCACTCTAAATGGCATCTAGAATTAATGAAAATTAGTCATTATGCCATTTCCAGTGATAGAGCTTGATGTTTGCCTCACATTTCCCAGACTGCACAGATTCCACCTCGATGTTATTCGGACCCTCAATGCTTATAATATTGTATGGGTCCGTGCACTCATAATGAAACTTATGTATCACATTTTCTACCTTACCCAGATGCTTATGAGTGTTAATCAGCACAAGGCCTCCTACTTTATGTTTAATGGGCCATACTATCCTGTCATGAAGTTCCTTTCTCTGATGGAAATTCACACTTAACCTTCCTATTGCCAACTCTACATTTTCATTTCATGTTCGATCTGTGGCTGGAGAGTTATTTAAAAATTCCGAAAATATGCTTTCAGGTGTTTGATTAAGCAGAATTTCATGTGACGCAAATCGAGTTGAGCTATGTGGCTTCCTTCCATCTACTGTGTTTGTGGTTACAATACCTTCACCCTCTTTCATAATTCACTCTGTAACATTAGAGGCAAGTCAATATTTACCTATCAACACTTGTTCTACGAGTATGTTGTTCCTTCTTAGCAACTTCTGAATCTCGTCTTCCAATGCATTATGTCTTGACTGCGGGGCTGGGCTTGGCTGTACAAAAAATAGTTCATGTTCTGTCACATATAACATACATTTAGCAATATTTATCATTCCTGGTCGAGAAAACTTGCTTTTGCCTTCTCAGAATTCCTATCAGATTCTTCAATTCTTCCTGGTTTTGCTACTCTAGTGACAGTAGTTTTCATTCCACTACCAGTTAACGGTCTTCTGTGTATGCCTTGCCTTCCCATCTCCGTTGTTTCTTGGATAATACTGCCAAGTCTGCCTTTGCGATATTTTATAGTGCTAATTTCACTTGACCTCAGGTGAGCCGCAGCGGCCTAAATATATGCTGTTGAGAGGTCGTTGGCAGCGTGTTGCTTGTGGGTGTGTCTCTGGCCTCTCTCGTGATAGGCGCGCTTGAGCCAGCTCCTGTTAATCGATCTTTGTCATTCATCTTTCTGACTGGTGTGCTGGTGACAGCTTATGCTCAAATGATTCAAACGGCTCTAAGCACTATGGGACTTAACATCTGAGGTCATCAGTCCCCTAGACTTAGAACTAATTAAACCTAACTAACCTAAGGGCATCTCACACATCCATGCCCAAGGCAGGGTTCGAACCTGCGACCGTCGTAGCAGCGCGGTTCCAGACTGAAGCACCTAGAACCGCTCTGCCACAGTGGCCGGCGACAGCTTATGCCAACACACACAAAGCATCTCTGTAATACTTGCATGTTGATCAAACCTACGGGTAACAGATCAAACACCCCATCTCTGACTTACTTTAATGTCTTCCTTTAATCCCAATTGGCGGGAATCCCAATTTGAGCAGTACTCAAGAATGGTCCCACTACTATTCTTCATGTGGTCTCCTTTAAAGATGAACCACACATCCTTAAAATTCTCTGAATAACTCGAAGACGACCATTCGCCTTACCTGTTAAAATACTTATGTGCTCATTCCATTTTATATCGCTCTGCAGCATTGCATCTATTTAATCAACTTGACTGTCAACCAAATCAGAAGTGATTTGTCAGGTCGAATCGCTCCTTGTTCGCGACCGCCCCAAGCAGACACAACAACGAGTGCATGCACAGCCGCGCGGAGATCTACATAGACATGTAAACAGGCCTGTGAATTTAGTGAAGCCTTGCCCTAGATGTTCCGCTCTCCATGAAAGAGAGGATTGCCCATCACGTAACGCAACGTGTTACCCGTGTGGAAAAAAAGGCCATGTCCAAGCAGTATTGTTTGCACGCTCCCAGAAAAAACAGGCTCGTGCACATGCAGTGAACAACAGGTTGTGACAAAAGTAAAATTAAAGTTGTGCCTCCTTCTGGCCCTAGTGCTGTGCAACGACTTTCTAACAAACTATTTATCTCATGGCGAATTGCTGGCCGTCATGCGAACTTTCAGTTAGAGACAGGTGCCTCAGTAACTTTCCTTAACCGTGCCACGTACGAACAGTTAGGCTCACCACGCCTTTCTCAATCTAGCAGGCACATCACTGCTTACAATAGACAGGAAATTCCAGTACTTGGACAGTGTAGCTTGCCTGCCACTTACAAATCTCACACTAGGATGGTGAATTTTACTGTGTTGTAGTCAAGAGAAAGTGAGAACATATTCGGCTTAGATGCCTTTGATTTATTTGGACTTAGCATCCAAGACAATGTACTTTCAGTGTGTGCTTTTGCACCAAAAGACAGTGTAGCTAGCTAACTTGCTTAAAGAATGTCCTGAGTTGTTTTCAGAAGGATGGGAAAAGCTAATAACTTTGTAGCGCATGTTACACTGAAAGACAATGCACAGACTAAGTTTTCCCGGGCCCGCCCCTTCCACTTGCTTTAAGAGACAAAATAGCCACAGAATTGAAAGATAATGGTGTAACTGCTCCCATTTAAGCTAGTCAGTGGGCAAGTCTTTTCGTTTTGTTGCCTAAGTTTTCTGGTCGCATTCACATTTGCGTTGACTTCAAGTCTACAGTCAACCCACAGACAGTAGTTGACACTTATCCGTTACCTCACCCTGAGCAACTCATGGACAGGCTTGGTGCAGGACATTACTTTTCTAAGACAGATTTTCGTGATGCCTACTTGCAAATTCCATTGGATGAAGAATCACAGGAAGTGTCTTTTGTAAAAACTGTTCAAGTATTTGCGTTTGCCCTTTGGCAGTGCTTCCGCACTCGCCTTTTTCAACGTTACTTGGAACAACTGACTTCAAAAGTGCCATTTTGTTCAAACTATCTTGACAATATTGTCGTCTCAGGTCGTACACCAGAGAACACATCGACAATTTTACGTACTCTACCTCGAGCGTTGTCAGAAGCAGGGCTCAAGTGGCATCTCGAAAAGTATGACTTTATTCAAACTGAACTGCAGTGCTTAGGTCATGTGATAAACAGTCAGGGTGTGCACTCCTCCAATCTCATTTGCTTGCAAACCGTATGCTGCCTGTTCCTCGCAATGTGTCTGAACTGCAGTCTGTGCTAGGCTAGATGACATACTACATTCGGTTCCATTGTATCGTTTGCGTCGCAGAAATGTTTCTTTCGTGTGGACCAAAGAGAGTCACGACACACTTCGAAACCCAAAAATGCTTTCTTCAGTGACAGATGTTCAGTGCGTTTTGACCCTGGCAAGCCAGTAGTTTTGCAAGTCGACGCTTCTTCCTACGGAATCAGCGCTGTGATTCCGCACAGGATTGGTGCACAAGACAGACCCATTGCTTTTGCCTCAAAGTTGTTAACTCAAACTCGAGCGATTATTCACAAATTGAAGAAGAAGCTCTCGCTACTGTGTGTGGTGTGACCAAATTGCACTTCTTCTTTGGGACAGAGCACAATCCTTTGCAGCCCTTATTTCATCCTTCAAAGCCGGTTCCTACACGCACTACTCAAAAATTGCTTTGTCGCTTTCGCAGTGTCAGTATGAAATTGTGTACGGACCTACGGCAAAGCATGGCAATGCAGACGCCCTATCTCGCCTTCCGATTGACCGAGACTCTGATTTTGATGAATCTGTCGCATCTTGTTGCCAAATAGATGCACAGGAGTCTGAATTGCTGGAATCTTTTCCCTTGCACTACAGAAAAGTTGCACAAGCCACGGAAGTAGACCCAGATCTCAAGGTTTTGTTGCATTACATTCGCACGTTTTGGCGTCGTTCATTGAACAGTATCCAGAACTCAGTTCTGCGCCGATATTTTGCACGTAGGCATAACCTTTCAGTACAACAAGGTATGATCTTAGTAAAATATGACAGAGGACAATCGCGTGTGCTTATTCCCAATGTGTTGCAAAAGGATGTGTTGCGATTGCTCCACCAAGGACATTGGGGAGTTATTCGATTAAACAGGTAGCGCGACGGCACTGTACTTGGCAGGGCATGGACGCCCATATTGAGCGGATGACATCACAGTGTCGTGCATGCACGAAAAACCAATTCGCTCCGCCCCAGATATTCTCAGCTTGGCGTAAGACTCAGTCCCCATAGCAACGAGTGCATATAGACATTGCAGGACCGTTTTGGAACACTTGTTGGCTCATAGTGGTAGACTCTTTTCAGCAAGTTCCCATTTGGGGTGCCTATGGTTTCTACCACATCGCGTAGCACCATTCAAGCGTCGTCCTCCATATTTTGCATAGATTTGCCCGAATTACTTCTAACGGGCAGCGGACCACAGTTATATCACTTGATTTTGAGTAGTTTTGTGAACGAAATGGCATTCATCATCTAATAAGTGCTCCGTTTCACCCCCCAGTCGAACGAAGTAGCAGAAAGCTTTGTACGCACTTTTAAATAACAGATGGTCAAGCTTCGCACCACCCACACATGGGAACAGGCGCTGCAACTCTTTCTCGCCTTCTATCGCTCCTACCCACGAGACGGACCATCACCGGCGGAACTTCTGCATGGACGCAGCTATCGGATGCTGCTACACTTGCTACACCCACCACAGCATACGGCGCCGCCAATGGTCCGCAATTATCGCTTTTCAGGGTGTATGGCAACAATGGGCGCTGGGAAAGAGGCGTGATCCAGGAACGCATTCTCTCTTTTATGTGTTGCAGGTACCGATGGGTTGGAGCGCCCCCATCAGAATCAAATTTGTGCTTGTCATGTGCCCTGTAATTCTGCTGCTTTTCTTCCCCAGGTGCAGGGCCTCACGGGACCGTACGGCCTTTGCAGCCGCACGCTGGCACCACCAGGGCACCCCAGGAGAAGCGGATGGACGATGCAACCTCGTCGCCGTCGCCGTCCCAGGACACCTCCTCAGGCCTGGACGTGTGCCCAGACAGCAATTTTCTGGAGGATGTTCCTGTTGCCTCGCAAGCCAGATAGCGGGGTCCTCCACAGTCACGGCTCCCAGCTCATTCCTACGTCCAGCTTCCCGTCACACGACAACGTTGTGACCTTTGGGAGGAGGGGGGGGGGGGGGGGGTATGTGCTGGCGTAAGCTGTCGGCAGCGCACCGGTCGGCAAAGACGAAGCGCGAAGATCGATTAACAATCGCTGGCTGGATCAGGCGCGCCTATCACGAGAGAGTACCAGTTTTGCGTCTGTCAGTTTACTCGGAGAGAAGCTTACTTCGTCACAGTTTACGACAGTGCATAGCGAGCAGATTGGTAACTATAGTGGGACTATTTTACCTCAACAAGAACTGTACTTTACATCAGTCTGCAAGAGAACTATTGTTGATGAGCTTGTACCGCAACACATGGATCCTATTCAAATTAAGTAATGTAATAGTTCATATCAATAAAGAACGGTACTAACCAATGACTGCATTTGTGTTGTAGAAAGAATACCCATAACTACATCCTCTCACTTGCTTCCTTGCAGTACAAGACTCTTAATTGTGAACACAAATGGAAGTGCCTGGAGGGAAGACCACGTTCTTTTTGCGAGACACTGCTGAAGAAATTTAGAGAACAGGCATTTAAAGCTGACTGCAGAATGATACTACTGTCGCCAATGTACATGTCGCGTATGGACCACAAAGACAAGATAAGAAAAATTTGGGCTCATACGGATAGATACAGACAGCCATTTTTACCTCGGTCTATTTGCGACTGAAGCAGGAAAGGAAATGACCAGTGATGGAAAAAGGTACCCTCCACCATGCACCGTACAGTGTCTTGCGGAATATGTGTGTAGATGTAGGTGTCGTATCCTCTGTCTTATTATCGATTCTACTGCTGCTCATTAAATACTCTGTTATGTGTTCAGGCACCAGTATTTCTCTCGTCATATCCTGACTGCCCTGGATCATACTCCGACTCTTCGTTTCTGTGCTGCTCATACAAGTTGTCCAGTTACGCTAATGCTGGCCTTACTGTTTTCACATCGCCCTTATGATTGCCAGCAACTTTTTCTGAATTTCATTAGCAGTTTACATATGATCAGAGATAATGTTGCCTCTGTTTTGACCAGTTTTACCCTTTCCAGCCCAAATTTTATTACTTTGTGAAAAAAATGTGTTTTCGCATATTCCCACACAAAATGACTGGCTTAATGTATATTTGTAAAAATATTTAAATTTGTTTTGGTTTTTGGAGGGAAATATTGGATGAATCCATATGGTTTCATTGGACAGGATTTGTTTACTTTACTTAGGGCGTTGGTATATCACAGTGTCTGGTGATGGAACCCGAATAAAAACTTAAATTATACAATTAGAAGCAGCCTATTTAAGGGAAAAGCTCTCTATATATTTCTGTATCTCCTAAACCACTGGGCCGATTTTAACCAAACTTGATACACATAACACTTATTGTCTGGAAAAAATCTCTGAGGGTATAAGAACTACCAGTAGTAGGGTAACAGGGGTGCGAGCATACTTTTGATTTGAAAGTGATGAGCAAATTAATGAAATTGTGACAGGTGATTGATTGATAACCTTTACCCATTTTTCTGCTCAGTGGTTTGTGACCCCCTGAAGATTGATTTATAACCCCCTGGGCATAATCTGTCCTTCTGAGAAAGCCCCCCATCCCTCCCTCTCTCCGTCCTCCTCCCCCCCTCCTTCTGTATGTATGTATGTATGTGTGTGTGTGTGTGTGTGTGCGCCCGCACCTGTATTGATTTCACGTGGTGGTCCCCAGACCTTACTCCAAATCTACCACTGGTGAATCCACCTTCAGACACTGCCCCAGACATATGACGAGTGGACTCGCTTTTGAAACGCATCCGAGCTGGAATATTCGGTGGATCCATCTTTGAACCATATCCCAGCCATAACGTGTGCTGGATCCAGCATCCTTGGTGGATCCACGACTGAACCCAATTCCCGCCCACAATGCATAGCAGATCTACCTTCGAACCCTATCCCTGGCCATAATGTATGGTGGATCCACCCTTGGCACCTATTGCTGATGTAACACGTGGTGGATCCACCTACGAGATCTATCATTCTATCTCAAACCTACCTTGTGCCATGGGAACCCCCCACATGAAACTGATACAGGCACACACACGTAGAGAAATAGTGCATTCACACTAGGTGTTCGTTCATAACTGTACTACCCTTACAAGTAACTTAAGAAAATATGGCGGGACGTGATGTCATGATTAAATGGGCAGAAGTGACATTAAATCGATAAAATTTTGAAAATTGACGGAAAATACGTATAAATTGAAACAAAATGCGCCAGTGTGCGGGGAAATTGAGGGGAATGAGGTTATGCTTAGTGCAGGAAAATGCTTGTTCATGGAAACGAGTATGTGACATCAAGAGGAATACGAGAGAAAGTTGACATGGAAGCACCTGGAACCAAATAACAGTAATTTTTCATCGACACCGATAAGACAGCTGGGACAGAATGTTAATGTGAGTGATCACCAAATGAAGAACAATAAATTTATATATGTCACATCATAAGCACAGGTTATCAACAACCACCTTATAGATTTTTGTAAAGTGTCCTTAGCTAAAGAGCGTTGTATTACCAGCTGATGGACTGCAACAGCTACAGAACAGAACGCGTGTTTGACCCTATGCAAGACTGTTTAGGTATTTTAAACCCTAACAAACAGTATTTGCAATGCACTTCTCTGTACTCTCCACCAATCACGACCGTGCGGTGGCAGCTAACAAATACCTTAAAAACAGTTGTTGCATGGTTTTTAACAACATTCTGCTTTATGTCTATCGAAGTAATAGCGACACATTCATGTAGACTGCTGTCTTTGATGCTTTCCTGGAAAAGAGAACCATCTGCCTCTAAGCTGACATGGACCTGCATTAAAGGATGATAGAAAGTAGATGGGGTAATCGTTTGAGAGGGTTGTAACGATTTAATGGTAGACTGATGATGCATTCTATAGAGAGAGAGAGAGAGATGCTGCTGCATGTCATTTATTACGCATTTAACCATTTTTCCCCGTTGTTCTCTCGGGGTGCATTCAGTTGTGTGGTGGTATAACTTGTGATCGACTCATAACAACTGCGTGTTCTTTGCTTGATTTAGGGAGCTATCTTCCTGTAATTGTTAACAGCAACCCTCTCCATACTACAGTCTACAGTCAGTAGAGGACTTCCAACACATGTGTGATGAATCACATCCTCTAGATGAATGAAGATGTATGTGAAGTACTCCATTTCTGTGCCACATGTTGGACGTAATTTGAGTCTTCAGTTTCATAACTGCAGTGATTCTAAGATAGTGACTGGGGCTTGTGAGGTACTGCAATCCCTGTGCATACTTTTTCTTGAGAAATGTTGTGTGTGTGGAAGAGAGCGTGTTCTGTTCACGTCTAAGGCGCTGCAGTCGTGGACTGTGCGGCTGGTCCCGGCGGAGGTTCGAGTCCTCCCTCGGGCATGGGTGTGTGTGTGTTTGTCCTTGGGATAATTTAGGTTAAGTAGTGTGCAAGCTTAGGGACTGATGACCTTAGCAGTTAAGTCCCATAAGATTTCACACACATTTGAACATTTTGTTCCGTTCACAGAGTTAGTGCAGCATGATGGGTAATTTCATCCATCAAACAGTGCTGTTATGTGCCTGTATTTATGTTATACGATCATTTCTCTCTTCCCATCACCTTCTTGGTGGAATCCAGACACTACAACAATGCTACAGAATTGGTAGCGCAAGGGATTTACAGGAAATGTTTTAAACTCTTTCCATCTGGAGCTCCGTCATGCATAACTGAAACTTTTCTTCTTCTTCTTAATTGTCAAATGTATCAGGCTTTTATCTACTAAACGCCAATAAGGAGTGCTAAACTCCTCAGCATGCAAGCACCTAGAGAGATTGTGCGTACTTGAATGTGTGACGTGAATGATATTGCTACAGAACAGTCTTTACAGAATGTCCGTTACAGTATTGGAATGACAAAACCGGTTCATAAAGTTAGCGCCAGTCAGTAGAAGTTCGGAGGGTGTCATACTCTTTGCAAAAGCAAAATATCTTAGTGTGTCAGTTACATTAACACAGCTCATTCTGTTCCTTAACGAGATGTTGAATGTAGTGCGTGTAGTACCCTCCTGCTCCTGGTGGCAGTGTTGCAGGGAGTGTTGGTTAAAGACAGAGGAAGAGTTACGAGATACACAGGGAGATGCCATACAGAGTTTTGATCAGGGCCCTTAGCCTATAGGTTCAATGAAGGGGGAGCTCTTTTCGAAATAGAGGGATGAGTGCTAGAGCTCTGTACGTCCAACTTTATCCCACAAACGCGAGAATGCTTTATGACTCCATCCACATAAAGGGAGGGGGGGGGGGGGGGGGAGATGGCAAATCGCCATAAAATCTTACTGAATTTATAAAGTGTTTCGGTTTAGGAATGTAGTTTTGCACCTCCTCTCTGATAATAGCTATTTCTTACAGAAAGAAACAGTATTCGTGTCATGTGATGTAGGCTGTGTAATGGGGTTCATATGTCCACATGTATATGACCCTCGTAAAGTAATGGAGGGAGTGGTTTAGCGATGATACAGAAATTGAGAACGATTCTACAACACCATTGGCTGAATGCATCACAAGATTGACACAATGAGACTTTTGGTTGACATGACAACTTTTCAAGAGTGGTGGTTTCGACCTTGAGTAAAATGCGTTGAAATTACGGAGAACCTGGTAAAATTACGAAACTTGATGGAAAACATATAAAATTTATGAAAATATGACAAAAAAATGTGGAGGAATGAGGGTATTTACATGCTTGCCTAGGTGTATTAAAACCATTCCGTTCCTCTATTGGTAGGATTGACAACTGATGGCGCATACTATCCATGCTCTATGGGTTTGAGCTCTGCAGAATACCTCCTTGTTCTGCATGTAGTTATGCACTGTAAGTCATAAAAATGAGTGGCACAGTGTGCAACGATTTGGAGGTCAGGATGACTTCCACCTAAGACACCAAAACATCGATCGTATACTCGGGTGCAATATGCAGCTCCAATATGAGGAATCAATGCTCAGGGTCTCTTCGAAATACTGATGTGTGGTGAGCATGATGTGCTACTTCTTTACAGACTTAGGCGGTGATTTTGGGTGGGAGTTAGTTCACATTTCTTGAGCTAGGAGCTTCCTGTAATTTTATGGTCGTCTGTAAGAATCACTAAGGGGCCCTCAAGAGCGATAATTTTTCTAGCAGTTAACTAGATACAGATGAGGGCTAACTGGTTCCTCATCCTATTGCGATTCTTTCATGCATCTTGATTCTGATTGAGTTCCGTATTTCTTTCCGCTGCGAGTCACAAGTCAGTTTTGACGAGTCAACTTTGCCTAGAAAATGATAAGTATTATCTTCGTTTATTCTGTGAATGTGTGAGTCTTTCCATATGAGAGCCCATGTCACGTCCCAGAGCCAACCTACTCCTCGCTGGATAATCGTGGTTAATACAGTTTACCCTTACGGAACCATAGACTTAGGCTTTCATGCATGTTCCACGTTTAATAAAGTACACTCCAGTTTGTGAATAAACGTTCTTCAAGCATCAATTCGGTTCGTTAAGCTTTCCCTCAATGTGCAAACCAGCACGTCTTCCATCCACCTGTGATCAGTAACCTCATGTACTTTGTAAGAGAAAGTTACCAGGAAGCATTTAGTAAAATTCACCGCCTGATCGATCGATCTGAAATCTGAAAATTTCCATTGTGCGTTTTCGTTGTGATAGAACCTAGGACAAAATTCAGTTAATATTTCTGGGACTTCAGTCGATTTGGCATTCAAAGGGAGTTAGAGGATGTTAGGCACTGGTTTGTTCAATAGGAAGTTCATGGCTACAAAAGGTCTACGTTATACGCTGAAAGAAAATCCCACTGAAGAATCAATTACCAATATTTGAACGTTTTGTTAGTCGTTAGACAGTGAATTAAACTATGTCACATGAATAGAAAATACAGTCGAAACATGGAATCGCGAGTAACTTTCCTCTGTTATAAACTAAAAATTAAAAAATCAAATTGCAACACTATGAGTTCAACACAGTACGCAGTGCCAAGAAACACAACAAATATACAAACTGTCAAATGACACAAGCATCTTATGTTGTAAGTGTATAGAAGATTCAATCATAATTTAGCAGGTGATATGTTACAATGTTACAATACAGCATCACCGGTCTATTGCGGTCTAACTGTGTTGGTGAGGCAGTAAATTTCCACAGGGCAGTGACTCCGTCACTGCAATTCGCTTTGGAGGTGTGGCGGTGGGACTTGTAGTCCCGTACCACCCTCTGACGGTGATAGTACTACATGAGTCAGGCAGAAGAATTTTGCCTAACATGGGCAGGTGAAGGTGTGGCGGTGGGACTTGTAGTCCCGTACGCCAGGGCGAATAATTTAGCAATGCACTACCCAGTTGTCTTGGACTACTTACCAAAAGACTGGGCGAGGACATTTATATTAGTGATTAACAAGCGCCAAAGTATAAGATCAGATTTATAATTTGCCATCACTATATTGAACAATTACTGTTTACATATACTGCAACTATAAAATCAAGGTGTGTATTGCCAGTCTGCTTCACTTAATGGCCTCGTTTACACGAGAAGTCACAGAATTGCTGCAAAACTTACGCCAGACAGCTGGTCACTCTGCAGCGTGTGTGACAATGATGTCAAACTCTTCCACTGTTGACACGGAGCAATGCCATCCAGCAACTGTTTGGTGACCTACTGCAGTGGCCACCTGCAGTTGATTCCTTCGACGGTAGGTGTCCCTCAAGCCGCAGATAACGAAGCATGAAGTTCTTTGCCACTTCTTATAGTGGGACCTCCGTCCAACATTGCACTTGGGTGAGTAGTATCACTGCACACAACGGTTCCTTGCATCGTTCCACGCACAATCACTGTCACAGCACATGACAATCAGTTTATCAGCACATGGCAATCAGTTTATTGTTCACAGTTCTTGTTTAATAAATCGGCACTTCTTTAGTGAATACTCTGGAGAGCAGGTCGCTATGTAAGTGGCCTGGAGGTTATAAATGTAGTAGAGGGTAATCCTGCGTCCACAGTTCAGATTGTCAAATACAACTAAAGATACAGGTACGTGGACTGGAATATGTAATGACTGTGTGCTTAGACTGCACGTACCTATTTTTCCCTTCGGCGCTTATCTTCTCAGAGCCACAACCACTAACTACAATTTCGTCTCATGAATGCACACTTTTTATTTTTACTTAGCTGCAGGTTTGGGGAGCATGCACGTAAGTAGGATCATAGTATCTATGATAGAGTCACATGTTTCTACTAGTAAAACACATTAAAGTGAGCTGTGCTGCTCATCCACTGTTTTAGACATACAATAGTTTTAAGTTGAATTTAGCTCTTCAGCTACAGTGATCTGTTGGCAGCGCACTAAAGCCAGCGTGCAGTTGCTGGTCAGTCACAATGTTCGTTTACTAACATCTCACTATCTTGAAACTCATTGTTCAGATATTTAGTACTGTTTGTCGCAACTGGCACTGTTTCTTACAATTACATTAGTTCATATATATGGTTCATATGCCTCTAAGCACTATGGGACTTAACATCTGAGGTCATCAGTCCCCCTAGACTTAGAACTACTTAAACCTAACTAACCTAAGGACATCACACACATCCATGCCTGAGGCAGGATTCGAACCTACGACCGTAGCAGCCGTGGAGTTCCGGAATGAAGCGCCTAGAATCACTCGGTCACAGCGGTCGGCTCACATTAGTTCATTCTAGCGATACTACCTATCACTTTCATAAGCATACACAGGATGGTTTTGCGATGCAGATGCTGTTGATATTGCAACACAATGTACGAACAAAAGTATCTCCACTTGTGAATATTAATCACACACGGTTTGTAAGTCTCTCCCAGTCAGAATGTTCACTGAATTGTGATCAAGTTCACGTTTGTTGATTCCATAACCATCGTGAGACGGTTGATTGTTACCTCGATGACATTACACATAACTGTGGGAAGTTCACTTTTAATATTAATTTCATATACTTATACTGATGAACACCTGTATAAAACATACAACTTACTTGGTGAAGGCGTGAACAATGTTTGTGGCACCCACATGAAAGAATCTCGCACAACTTACTATCAATCATATTCTGCGCTTTCGAGGGAGGTACTGTCGCTTCTGAGGCGGGCAGCAATGCTACAGTACACTTACATCTCGACCATGTGGCCGCCTTGTTCAAAACCATTCATAGTAACCACAAGTCCCTGTTCCACATAAAATTGCTGCCCTTCCAAAAAAAAATCAATACTGCAGGGCTCCTGCAACGCCATGGCAATAAGAAAGCCAGTTAGGGTTGTTTGGTGGAGGAGACCTAACATGGAGGTCATCGGTCTCGTCGGATTAGGGAAAGACGCGGAAGGAAGTTGGCCCTTTCAAAGGAACGATCCCGGCATTTGCCTGGAGCGATTTAGTGAAATCACGGAAAACCTGAATGGTGGTGGTCGGGCGCGGGATTGAACCGTGGTCCTCCCGAATGCGAGTCCAGTGTGCTAACTACTGCGCCACCTCGCTCAAGCCAGTTAGGAAAGACAGCAAATATTAACAGTAGCAGTGCATTTTACACACAAAGTGTCACTAGATCTCACCAAAAGACACCACACTGAGCTGTCAATGTCTATGTCTTTCGTTACCTGGGACAGAACAGAACACTCGACAATGAGGTGATAAAACTCGTTGATACCTCCAGATATCGTGTCGGACCTCCTTTTACCTGACGTAGAGCAGCAATTCGACGTGGCACGGACTCAACAAGTCGTTGTAAAACCCCCGCAGAAATATCGAGCCATGCTGCCTCAATAGCCGTCCATAATTGCGAAAGTGTTGCCGGTGCAGGAGCTATTGCGCTAACTGACCTCTCGATTATGTCCCATAAATATTCTATGGGATTCATGTTGGGCTATATGAGTGGCCAAATCTTTCGCTCGAATTGCCCAGAATGTTCTTCAAACCTATCGCGAACAATTGTGGCCCGGTGACATGACGCATTGTCATCTATAAAAATTCCATCGTTTTTTGGAACAAGAAGTCCATGAAAGGCTGCAGGTGGTCTCCAAGTAACCGAATATTACCATTTCTAGTCAATGATCAGTTCAGTTGGACCAGAGGATCCAGTCCATTCCATGTACACACGTCCCACACCATTATGGAGCCACCACCAGCTTGCACAGTGCCTTGTTGACAACTTGGGCCATGTCTTCGTGGCGTTTCCACCACATTCGAACACTACTATCAGCTCTTACCAACTGACATCGGGACTGCGGTTTTCCAGTAGTCTAGGGTCCAAATGATATGGTCACGAGTCCAGGAGAGGCTTTGCAGGCGATGTCGTGCTGTTAGCAAAGGCACTCGCGTCGGTCGTCTGCTGCCGTAGACATTAACGCCAAATTTCGCCGCACTGTCCTATCGGATACCTTCGTCGTACGTCCCACATTGATTTCTGCGGTTATTTCATGTATTGTTGCTTGTACGTTAGCGCTGACAACTCTAAGCTGCTCTCTGTTGTTAAGTGAAGGCCGTCGGCCATTGCCTTGTCCGTGGTGAGAGGCAATGCCTGAAATTTGGCATTCTAGGCATACTCTTGACACTATGGATCTTGGAATATTTAATTCCTTAACGAAATTCGAAATGAAATGTCCCATCCGTCCACCTCCAACTAGCATTACACGCTCAAAGTCGTGCGGCCGTAATCACATGAATCCCCCACTTACAAATGACAACTCCGCCAATGCACTGCCCCTTTTACATCTTGTGTACGCGATACTACTGCCATCTGTATGTGTGCATATCACTATCCCATGTCTTCTGCCACCTCAGCGTACTACTCCACAGTGTTTCTCGTTAGCGTTTAGCACTTCCTCTGTAGTCGTGTAAAAGACGTTGGACGGTACTACTATCGGCCTCCCACACGTTGACTCTAGCAGCTCTGGGTTACCACAGGTGAGGCTCGACTAACGCGCTCTTCTTTGGAAATGCCATTTGCCACTAAATGCACGCACGGAGCAATTGTGCTATAGTGAATAAAGTCGTACAAAGCAATGGCTGCCCCTCTTTTGACTTGTGGCTCAGAATCGTAGACAATAAGAAAGCAAGGTAGAATCCGTATACAAGCCACCGAAATGTGATTTAGGAGACGCACGTTGGGTGGCAGAGGGATTAGATAAGAAACGAAGATATCAGAGCTGAGTTGTGAATTTATTCGAGTAACAAATTAATAAAGCTAAAGACACTGAAATGACTGGATCATATCAACAGTGTGCTAGAAGGAAGAATAACAATACAAGTACATAAATATGAAGCACAAGGAAAACACGTGATATACTGAGAACCATGGATGAAGGGCAAAAGGCAGATTCCATATTTCTAGATTTCCGGAAAGCATTTGCCACGGTGCCCCATCGCAATCTGTTAACGTAGGTACGAGCATATGGAATAAGTTCACAGATATGTGAGTGGCTCGAAAACTTCTTACATAATAGAACCCAGTATGTTGTCTCGACGGCGAATGTTCATCAGAATAAGAGTGTCGTTCTCGCTTCCCACGCCCGGGTTCCCGGGTTCGATTCGCGGCGGGGTCAGGGATTTTCTCTGCCTCGTGATGGCTGGGTGTTGTGTGATGTTCTTAGGTTAGTTAGGTTTAAGTAGTTCTAAGTTCTAGGGGACTGATGACCATAGATGTTAAGTCCCATAGTGCTCAGAGCCATTTGAACCATTTTGAACAAGAGTGTCGTCAAGAGTGCCCCAGGGAATTGTGATAGGACCGCTGTTGTTCTCGATGTACATAAATGATTTGGCGGACGGTGTGGGCAGCAATGTGCGGCTGTTTGCTGATCATGCCGTGGTGTATGGTAAGGTGTCGAAGTTGAGTGACTGTAGGAAGATACGAGACGACTTAGGCAAAATTTCCAGTTGGTGTGATGAATGGCAGCTGCCCTAAATGTGGGAATGGAAGTTAATGCGGAGGAGTAGGAAGGAACTATCCTGCAATGTTCGGATACAGTATCACTAGTGTCCTGCTTGATACAGTCAAGTCGTTTAAATATCTGGGCGTAGCGTTGCAAAACGATATCAGGTGGAAAAAGCATGTGAGAACTGTGGTAGGGAGGGCGAATGGTCGACTTCTTTTTATTGGGAGGATTTTAGGAAAGAGTGGTTCACCTGTAAAGGAGGTAGCATATAGGAAGCTGTTCCGACCTATTCTTGAATATTGCTAGAAAGTTTGGGATCCGCACCAGATCGGATTGAAGGAACACATCGAAGCAATTCAGAGGGGTGCTGCTAGATTTGTTATCGGTGGATTCGAACAACAGATGTTAAGGAGATGCTTTGGCAACTCAAATGGAAATTCCTGGAGGGAAGGCGACGTTCTTTTCGAGAACACTATTGAAAAAATTTAGAGAACCGGTATTTGAAGCTGACTGCCGAACTATTCTACTGCCGCCAACACACATCGCGCTTAAGGACCACGAAGATGAGATACGAGAAATTAGGGCTCATATGGAGGCGTATAGACAGTCGTTTTTCCCTCGCTGTATTTGCGAGTGGAACAGGAGGGGAAATAAGTAGTGGTACATGGTACCCTCCGCCACGCACCGCACGGTGGCTTGCGAAGTGCACTATATGATCAAAAGTATCCGGACACCATCAAAAACATACGTTTGTCATATTAGGTGCATTGTGGTGCCACCTACTGCCAGGTACTCCGTATCAGCGACCTTAGTAGTCATTAGACATCGTGAGAGAGCAGAATGGGGAGCTCCGCTTAACTCACGGACTACGAACGTGGTCAGGAGATTGAGTGTCATTTGTGTCATACGTCTGTACGCGAGATTTCCACACTCCTAAACAGCCCTAGGTCCACTGTTTCCGATATGGTAGTGAAGTGGAAACGTGAAGAGACACGTAAAGCACAAAAGCGTACAGGCCGATCTTGTCTATTGACTGGAAAAAAAAGGTTTAAATGGCTCTGAGCACTATAGGACTTAACATCTGAGGTCATCATTTCCCTAGAACTTAGAACTACTTAAACCTAACTAACCTAAGGACGTCACACACATCCATGCCCGACACAGGATTCAGGATTCGAACCTGCTACCGTAGCGGTCACGCTGTTCCAGACTGAAGCGCACAAAACCGCTCGGCCACACCGGCCGGCTGTTGACTGACAGACCGCTGACAGTTGAAGAGGGTTGAAGAGGGTCGTAATGTGTATTAGGTAGACATCTATTCTGACCATCACACAGGAATTCCGAACTGCATCAGGGTCCACTGCACGTACTATGACAATTAGGAGGTAGGTGAGAGAACTTGAAATTCATGGTCGAGCGGCGGCTCATAAGTCAAACACCACGCCGGTAAATGCCAAACGACGTCTCACTTGGTGTAAGGAGCGTAAACATTGGACGATTGAACAGTGGAAAAACGTTGTGTGGAGAGCGAATCACAGTACACAATCTGGCGATCCGATGATAGGGTGTGAGTATGACGAATGCCCGGTGAACGCTATCTGCCAGCGTGTGTAGTGCCCACAGGAAAATTCGGAGACGGTGGTGTTACAGTGTGGTCGTGCTTTTCATGGAGGGGGCTTGCACCGTTTGTTGTTTTGCGTGGTACTATGTCACTACAGGCCTACATTAATGTTTTAAGCACCTTCTTGCTTCCCACTGTTGAAAAGCAATTAGGGGATGGCGATTTCATTTTTCAACACGATCGAGCACCTGTTCATAATGCACGGCATGTGGCGGAGTGGTTACACGAGAATAACATCCCTGTAATGGACTGGCCCGCTCAGAGTCCTGACCTGAATCCTATAGAACACCTCTGGGATGTTTTGGAACGCCGACTTCGTGCCAGGCCTCACCGACCGACATCGATACCTTTCCTCAGTGCAGCACTGCGTGAAGAATGGCCTGCCATTCCCCAAATAACCTTCCAGCACCTGATTGAACGTATGCGTGAGAGAGTGGAAGCTGTCATCAAGGCTAATGGTGGACAACACCATACTGAATTCCAGCATTACCGATGGAGGGCGCCACGAACTTGATAGTTATTTCAGCCAGGTGTCCGGATACTTTTGATCACATAGTGCATCTGCGTAGGTGTAGATATAGATGTAGCATCCTATGGAAAAGATTGGTCAGATTGAGTTCGGAACAAGCGAAGGGGCGCCTCCTTAAAGTGAAGAAGAAGAAGAAGAAGAAGGAAAAGACATTTGTAATGTCTGTATTCACAGTCAAACGGGAACAGAAGGCGACTGTCTGTAGTATTCTGAAAAAGCTTTGCATGTGAGAAATGCAGTAGGCACATCTCGCACATCGTAGGCAGCTCGTGCGTATTGTACGACAATCCGGTGCTCCGCCTGGAGTGGAAGGCAATTTGTCTCTTTGTGTCCGCTCCCGGCGAGGCACTTCCCCGTAATTTGTGCGACCAGGCCAGGGTGCAACAATCTGCGGGTCGAGATGAAAGGGAGGCGCCGCTCCCCGCGAGACACACCTCCCTATTGGTCGGTCGCCGACCTGCCGCGCGGTCCATTCTCAGCCGCTGCTGCGTGTAGCAAGCACCATGCTGTCAACACTGCTGGCGGCTCATTGTCGAGTTAATTAAACTACTGGATTCAGGGATGTTCAGTGAATGGAGCTGTGAACATCTACGCCTACACTTCGCAAGCCACTTTATAGTGTATGGAGAAGTATTTTCTGTGTGCCACTGTCACTTACCCCTTTCCTGTCACAGTCACGAATGGTTTCGCGCAAAGAACGACTGTTGGTTAGCCTCCATGTGATGTCGAAGCTCATTTACTTTTTATTATCCTTTGACGGGATATATGTAGGAGGAAACAATTTATTAGTTGACTCTTCTAGAAAAGTACATTCTCAATTTTAACAGAAAGCCACTTTGCCGCTAGTTAATTTAGGCACCCTAACCAAATTGTCGTGGCTGATCGGGGTGTTAGAACAGGAGTACAATCAAAGGTATCTAATATTCAGCCATAGCGTCCATTTTACTTATCACGCATAAAAGATTCCAAAAATCAAATAGCTCTCCAAAAGTTAACACACATCTGTACATTCCTTACATTTCAATCGTTAGTCAGAAAATATCGAGCCAAGAAATTCTTAAGATCAACACAACAGTTCAATTCAGGGATAATGACCAATGTCTCTAACAGTGTATATCATGCCAGAACTCCCACAATGTCTCAAAAACTTTAAATCAATTTCCCCAAGTGTTAATTAAAATAAACAGAGTTGAATTATGGAAAATTTTAGAAAAGAATAGCATACCCCAGCATCTAATAAGTGTAATTCAAAGTATCATATATATATATATATATATATATATATATATATATATATATGAAAGAAGTCCGTTTGCGAGCTTCTATATTATCTCTTTGCATAAAAGGGAGTGTCCTGACTGACGTACTCACTGACTCTTCATCGCCCAGCCCAAAACACTAAGGATAGAAACTTAAAATTTGGAAAAGGAGTGGTGTTATACTGTAGGCGTCGTTTAAGAAAGGATTTTTCGAAACTCCATTGCAAAGGCAGTTAAATAAGGGATGAAGGTTTTTCTTTGGAAAAATGTCGCTATTAAGGCAGTTTTGAAGCTAGACCTACGAAAATTGGTATTTGATTTCTTGGTCAGAAATAAAGAGATACGTGTTTCAACATTTTTGGAAATTTAGCCCTATGAGGGTGAAATAGAGGGTGAAAGCTTTTCTTTGAAAATATATCGCTATTAAAGAACTACTAACACTAAGGGGGTGAGGTAGATGCTGATGAAAGTATTTTATTACGAAAATATTTTTAAAGCTAAATATTTGAAAATTGGTGTTTGGCGTCTCGGTTACAGATGAAAAAAATACGTGTTTCACTGTTTTTGGAAATAAACTCCGACTGATTCACTTACCATCGCCTAGCCAAAACCGCTAAGGATAGAAACTTGAAGTTTGGAGAGGGTGTGGATGTTATACTTTAGGCATTGGACGAAATTGCACTCCTAAGGGGATGAAATGGGGGATGAAAGGCTTTTTCAAAGTTTTCCAGCGAGAAAATAAAAAATACGTGCTTCAGAATTTTTGGAAATTCAACCACTAAGGGGATAAAATAGTATGTGAAAGTTTTTTTAGAAAATGCAATTGTTACTAAAGAACTACTAAAGGATTTGTAAGGCGACATCTGTGACAACTGATATTTGACTTCTCGGTTAGAAATGAGAAAAAAATGTGTTTCAGTTTTTCTGGAAATTCAACTCCTAAGGGAGCGCAATAGGGGATGAAATATTTTAAGAAAGTATTTCGTTACATTAAAAATATTATAAAACTAAATTTGTGAACATTGGTATTTCACTTCTCGGTTAGATATAAAGAAATGTTTGTTAGGGGATGAAAGTTTCAATGTAAATGTTTCCACAAGAAAGCAAAAGGCATTATTAAACAAAAATTTTGGTCTCCAGCTATCAGAATCACTTTTTGGTCAGACGCATGTTCAGAAAAGACCACACATGTATGCCGTTAATTAGAGTGAAAAGCGTAGAAGGTGTTGCAGATTGTGAGGAACATAAGAATTCGATTACATATGGAAAAAAAAAATCTCTTCAGGCCATACAAGCGAAGCAGCGGGCGTTAAGTTAGTTTGATGTATAAGCTGCATAGACGACGTCATGAAGACATGAAAGAATAAATTAGTGAACCATTATAAGCTTAATAACATATTTATAAATACACTCCTGTTTTCAGATGATCAAATAATCTTAGCGAACTCGGAAGATAAATTACAGAGAGCAATTTGATATGACAGTATCTACAACTAAAGCAAAAAACTTCTATAGTAAGGAGCATATATGAACAAAAATAATAATTGATGATAAGCCTTGAGAACAAATAAATACTTTTAAATACCTCGGATGTGAGGTATCATACATCGCATAGTGACCAAGAATACAAACTACAAAAATTCCAGCAGCTTGTGCGTACTACAAATCGCTCTCGCCTCAAAAATATTAGAAAAGAAACATTAATAAAATTTTATAATATGATGGAATTACCTGTTGTAATGTATGGGTCAGAGATTGGACTCTAACCGCCAGTCAAAGGAGGAGGGCTGAGGCAGCAGGAATGAGACTCCTAAGACCTCCATCTGGTTACAAACACATAGATCGGATGAAAAGCAGTGAAATAGGGAGTGAACTGGGTGTCAAAAGCATACTTCAGAAAGAGAGGAGTACGGAAAGAAAAGGCCTGAACACATTCAGTTGATGCCAGAAGAACGAATACCTAAAATAGTATACAGATATACACCTCAAGGGAAAAGGAACGTTAGGCGTCCTGAGAAGGGATGGAAAGATCACCTGCAGTCTACCAGAAATTGGAACAGGCGAGGGTGCCTAAGCCAAAATTGGATATTATGACGATGACACGAAAGCCAACACGAGTTTTAAAACAAGAAGCATAAAACATTACGCAAAGCTGCAAAAACATTAGGTAAGTCTCTTCATTTCCATTATTAAAATATAAAATCAGTCACTAGAACACTAACATAGTATCACAAAAGCGACAACCTGGCTGGAAGACAATTTGATCTGTGGAAATCACAGCTATTTTAGGGCATACTGCACATTCCACATACGCTGAACATCTCTTAACGAACGGGGGACCCACTACCGACCGCTTTTCGGTACAACACAAACCAACTTCGTAGTATACGTCTGAACATAACATGCACTGGTTTGCAGTAGACCATCAACAAGCAAGAGACTGACAGTAGCGCTTACTGCGTGACAGTGATCTTTTTGTGGCGGCGTTCGTAGCGACAAGCAATTCGCTGTAGAAACGGCTTACGAAGTCACCGCCACACTTTTAATAGCGGGCCGACCGGTCCGCTGGAACAGTGAACAGAAAGAGGAAAACCCAAACACTCTGATTAAATAAAAGTCGGTACTTATCTTTATTAACGAAGATACAGCAACACAGTAGTGAACTCCGTGTCTACAGAAATCTGTCTAGTTCGAGTCGGAGCGGCTAGGTCAGCGTCGGCTGACGACAAACAACAACTCTGCTGCGATGAACACACAACTGACTAGCAAGTACACAATTCGGTGGCGAGTCTACAACTGAGCGGCGAATACAGAACTGTCCTAGCTCTCGCGACTCCAGCGCTTAAGACACCAGAAGCCAGCGGTGGCGCGCGCAGACTTGCGGCGATTTCCTGTCTCGCTGGCGCTGCTTATGCGGACGGCGTCCGGACTTTGATGCCGCCAACCTTTTGGCAGCGGGCTCGGGTGGCAGTACTGGCTAGGATATAACAGATCTTTTTAAATCTCGTCCAGAAAAATGACATCATTTATCTTTGAAGGTGAGGCGCAGTAGTTCCAATAAACCATTATAAAGTCCAGCGAGACGTGCAAAACACTTCCAATCTCACCTCAGAAATACATAATGTAATCAAAAGTATCCGGACACCCTGCTGAAAATGACTTACAAGTTCGTGGCACCCTCCATCGGTAATGCTGGAATTCAGTGTGGTGTTGGCCCACCCTTAGCCTTGATGACAGCTTTCACTCTCGCAGACATACGTTCAATCAGGTACTGGAAGGCCTTTTGGGGAATGGCAGCCCATTCTTTACGGAGTGCTGCACTGAGGAGATGTATCGATGTCGGTCGGCGAGGCCTAGCAAGAAGTCGGCGTTCCAAAACATCCCAAAGGTGTTCTATAGGATTCAGGTCAGTGGTCTGCGCAGGCTGGTCCATTACGTAGTGTTGGCAGAAGAGCCAACACCGTGTTACTAGAGAAGGCCGAAATGCACGCGTTTTAGCTCACGCAGGCTGGCGTGAGGAGGGAAGAACTATACTGACGTGAGATCTGGAACATGTCAACGAATTAGAATTCAGAAAGCGTACGGAATTACTTTCATACTTAACTTTAATCCATTAATGATGAACATCGCTCTTGACGGTACATGATTCACAATACTATCTGTTCAGAATAGTAACTGAATATGGCGCCTTGCTAGGTCGTAGCAAATGACATAGCTGAAGGCTATGCTAAACTGTTGGCAAATGAGAGCGTATGTAGTCAGTGAACCATCGCTAGCAAAGTCGGCTGTACAACTGGGCGAATGCTAGGGAGTCTCTCTCTAGACTAGACCTACCGTGTGGCGGCGCTCGGTCTGCAATCACTGATAGTGGCGACACGCGGGTCCGACGTATACTAACGGACCGCGGCCGATTTAAAGGCTACCACCTAGCAAGTGTGGTGTCTGGCGGTGACACCACACATTAAGCGGTGTTATTGTCGTATAACCACTCCGCCACAGGCCGTGCATTATGAACAGGCGCTCGATCGTGTTGAAACATACAGTCGGCATCCTCGAATTGCTCTTCAACAGTGAGAAGCAAGATGGTGCTTAAAATATCAGTGTAGGCCAGTGCTGTATTAGTGCCACGCAAAACAACAAGGGGTGCAAGCCCCTTCCATGAAAAACACGACCACACCATAACACCACCGCCTCCAAATTATAGTGTTGACACTACACACGCCGGCAGATGACGTTCACCGGGCATTCGCCATACCCACACCCTGCCATCGGATCGCCACATTGTGTACCGTGATTCGTCACTCCACACAATGTTTTTCCAATGTTCAATCGTCCAATGATTACGCTCCTTACACCAAGCGAGGCGTCATTTGGCATTTATCGGCGTGATGTGTGGCTTATGAGCAGCCGCTCGACCATGAAATCCAAGTTTTCTCACTTCCTGCCTAACTGTAATAGTCCTTGCAGTTTATCCTGAAGCAGTTTGGAATTCCTCTGTGATGGTCTGGATAGATGTCTACCTATCACACATTATGACCTTCTCCAATTGTCGGCAGTCTCTATCAGTCAACAGACGAGGTCAGCCTGTACGTTTTTGTGCTGTGCGTGTCCCTTCAGGTTTCCACTTCACTGTCACATCGGAAACAGTGGACCTAGGGATTTTAGGAGTGTGGAAATCTCGCGTACAGACGAATGACAGAAGTGACACCCTATCACCTGACCACGTTCGAAGTCCGTGAGTTACGCGGAGCGCCCCATTCTTCTCTCTCACGATGTCTAATGACTACTGAGGTCGCTGATATGGAGTAGGTGTCAGCAAAATTGACCTAATATGAAAAACGTCTATTTTTGGTGGTATCCGAATACTTTTGATCACATAGTGTATATCTACACTTAAACCTATTGCATCCTATATAAATTTCATGGGCAGCTTATTAAAGAGTTTCACACTCCTTTATGTAGCGAAGTTCGATTCACTAAAGGGAAGTATATTTAATTTTTTCTGGTATTGTATTTTTGAATATTTCTATTACACTCAAGCTGCAGTGAAATCATCAACGAATAAATGTACTTTAAGGCTGTTCGTAATTTCCCAATTCTGCTTATGAAAAAAAAAAGTTTTAACTCCAATTTTTTTCGGATAATGAATACTGATAGGACATCAGTGACTGAAAATGCGTTAACATACTGCTTTCTGTCTCCTTTGCAATTATTCTGTTGGTAAAGTATTTCAACGTAAACATTTCAGCGGCTCTTCTGTAAGGTTTTTCCAGTTTAAATTTTCATCAATATGCACTCACACGAACTTAGAACTTTCTACGCTGTTTATTGTTTGTTGGCGCACTACATTTGTATGAGGTGGGTGTTTTTGACAGTATATAACTGGATGATAGACTTTTAAAGCTAGTCTATTTGTGCAGAATTAGTAATTTTACGAAAAAGATTGTACATTGTTTTGCCTGTTGGTTCCCCTTTACTGGGCTTGACAATAACGCTTATACCAACTGCATAACGTACTTATTCTGCATCTGCCTCGTGATTCAACTAAAATTGTTCCTCATTAACACAAAGTAAAAAAAAAACTAGGGGCTCGTGATTAATTTTGTGGAATGCTCTTTATAATTTCTCCATGTCAGTCTTTGTTAGTTTTACGTTGTGTACTAGAGACCCTTGAAGCAACGAATTATTTGGAAACTCAGTAAACAAACAATAAAGAGTGGCAACATTATTTGCTCACGTCTCCTGACCTCTTTGAATCGGTGACTATGGTCAAGGTTACATTTCCTTTTTTGTCTTTTCAAGTAATAATACATGAATTCCTCGTTCCTCCCACTACCTCTGCAGGCATACAGAGCACCACATCAACTTCATGTCGGGCTGTTATCTTGATTCCCTCTGCTAAACTTAACCAAGGAATCACGATCTATCGTAAGCCAAGAAACCTCAGCATCAAGTGTGTTAATGACACCGAGAATCAAGCTCCAGAAAAAACACTTACCAAAAGATGTTGAAAGCCAGCAATAACCTACGTTGGTTTATAGCTGTCGTTCCAACTATGATGTGAAGACAGAGATAGTTAAATTCTCAATTCAAAAAACAATGGAAGAAAACAGAGAGAGAAATGTAATGATAACTCGTGTATCCATAAAAATGTTTGTATGAAATCTACGATAACCTCCACAGTTTGGTCATGACGGAGAGTCTACACTGGCGGAAAAAGATTATTACGCCTATCTGGATGAGGTATCGAATATATTGCTTCCCCTAGTTATACCTCCCGAGGAGATCACGAATTTAAAATTAGAGAGATTCGAGCGCTCACGGAGGCTTTCCGGGAGTCGTTCTTCCCACGAAACATATGCGACTGGAACAGGAAAGGGAGGTAATGACAGTGGCACATAAAGTGCGTTCCGCTACACACCATTGGGTGGCTTGCGGAGTATAAATGTAGATGTAGATGTAGATGTAGAAAGACGACGTCGATGTTGATACGACGACGGCATATGGCACGTGGAAGATAGTAGACGTACAGATAATGATATCAAGTTTGTCCGCCAACCGAGAGCGTAGATGCACAGCTACCCGTGTCTAGCTTTTAATAGGGAATACTCATATCCAGAAGCATCAGAGTAGTGAAACGTGTTAAGCAAGCAGGCAACCATATGACGGAGACGCATTCGTGCTTACCATAGCCAACTGCGCCAGTTTCGAAGGGGTCAAAATATGGCCTTCTGAGAGTGGGCGGATGGGCCTTTCGGAGAATTGCTATACAAGTTGGAGGTGCTGCATCAGATGGGCAACGATGCTGGAATCAGTTGTCACGTGAACATTCTCACATTCTTAGACGAGGTTCTTTACGTACACGCAGCGTAGACACGCGCCATGATCGACAGCAGTGACAGATCGTACGGCAACCACAGCACACCCAAGAGGGCTTATGAGTCCAGACGTGTCAACGCGAACTGTTGCGAACCAGTTATTAACAATGGGACCACAGGCAGGTACTCTTCCACTCACGCCACAGCATCGACGTAAACGGCTCCGCTGGCGCAGAGGATCACTTTGAAGATGGAACGGCGTGCCGTGGTGTTCAGCGATGGAAGCAGATTCTGCCCTGACGCAGGTGATAGTCCTTTCCCGTACGACGTAGACCTGGAGAGCTCTGTCTCGTAGTGTGCATTCGCCCCAGACACACTGGTCCCACCTCAGGCCGTATGGTCGTGGGTGCTATAAATTACAACTCTCGTTCACCTTTGGTGTTTCTGAAGGGGACGCTAACCAGCGCGCGATACGTGTCCGCCATTTTGTCGTTCTTGCAACAGGAAGGTGATGTGTTGTTCCAACAGGGTAATGCTCGCCCACACTCTGCCCGTGAAACTCAACATGCACTGCAAGACGTGCAGCAACTTCCCTCTTCAGCGCAATCAACAGACTTGTCTCCAATCGAGCACATGTGGAATATGATGAGACAGGAAGTGACTCGTGCGACTTTTCAGCCAACTCTTACATACCTACGTCAACAGGTCGATCAGGCGTGACGTAATATATCTCAGGATAGTATTCACCAACGACTGGTTGCCAGACTCACCGCACGCATTTCCGCATGCATACGATACACAGCGTACTAATACGGTGTTTCAGCGTGGATAGATGCTTGGTACCTCAGAACCGCTTGTGCTCTTGAACTGTAGGTGTAATCATTTCATGTACTCCATATGCACTTTTGCAACAATTAATCTAAAATGAATTGGATACCTCTAAAAAGGTCTACTACTTTTCTTTCAGCATTGTATTAGAAAACCCCGGAAAGTTATAATTCTCTATAAAGTCAATGAATGGATCAAACCTACCAGCCAATCTTTCTTAAATGAAACTGGTAGTGAAACTGAAGACAACAGACAAAGAGCTAAAACGCAGTTACGGTTGTTGACCCTATTACCGTGCCGCCATTTGTCCATCGCACACATTCACTGTTGTATGATCATTATCCCGTTCCTCTGTTGCCCTCTAGGGGCCTCGTTTGAGCCGGCCGCGGTGGCCGTGCGGTTCTGGCGCTGCAGTCCGGAACCGCGGGACTGCTACGGTCGCAGATTCGAATCCTGCCTCGGGCATGGGTGTGTGTGATGTCCTTAGGTTAGTTAGGTTTAAGTAGTTCTGAGTTCTAGGGGACTTATGACCTAAGATGTTGAGTCCCAAAGTGCTCAGAGCCATTTGAACCATTTTTGAGCCTTGTTTGAAACTACCGATGCTGGACGTCGTCTTTGATCCTGGAAGGAATGGTGTGGTGTGGGACGTAATATATGAGCAGGTAGAGAAAGAACAGTAGACTGATAATATTTTTATTTTATTTTTTGGCCTATGCGTTCTAGTTAGAGACTAATCTATAGTGTAGTCCGAGGTCTAGGTTGGGTTGGAAGGCGAGTGATGTCAAAAGAATAATTTTTGTGGAGGTGCTTATTTTATGCATGTTGCTTTTGGATGAGTAGTTTATGACCGCAACGGCCTTACCACAGTGGATACACCGGTTCCCGTCAGATCACCGAAGTTAAGCGCTGTCGGGCGTAACTGGCACTTGGATGTGTGACCATCCGGGCCGCCATGCACTGTTGCCATTTTTCAGGGTCCACTCAGCCTCGTGATGCCAACTGAGGAGCTACTCGACCGAATAGTAGCGGCTCCGGTCAAAGAAAACCATCACAACGACCGGGAGAGCGGTGTGCTGACCACACGCCCCTCCTATCTGCATCCTCAGCTGAGGATGACACGGCGGTCGGATGGTCCTGATGGGCCAATTGTGGCCTGAAGATGGAGTTTATGTCCGCCATTTTGATGACGTTATGGTCAGAGCAGACAGGTGGTATCACTGGGTCCAATGTTTGTGCTCAGTACACAATCCGATGCCATGCCATTCGCCATAGAGTAATTAATACAGCACATATACGAGCCACAAGAAAGGAACAATAAGTTACGCCACTAACCTGAAAGCATATTAGTCAACCAAAATCGCATAACCAATGGGACATCAACGAGAATAGAAGATCTGATCGATGAAGTTTTTATTGTTAATACCCTCAAACAAACTGGAAAAAATTTCTACGTAATTTGTGACGTCACACTTCAAGGAATTTGCCGATGAATCGTGCAGTCCATTGGACCCTATCGCTTCAGTAACAAACGAAAATTGTTCCCTAATGTCTAAACACATGTGCCGTCATACAGCAGAGCGAGGTGGCGCAGTGGTTAGCACATTGGACTCGCATGTGGGAGGACGATGGTTCAAATTCTCATCGTCGCATCCCTACTTAAGGTTTCCGTCATTTCCCTAAATCGCTCCAGCCAAATGCCGGGATGATTCATTTGAAAAGGCACGGCCAATTTCTTTCTCCGTCTTTGAAACTATCCGATCTTGTGCTTCGTCAGTAAATGCCTCAATGTCGACGGGACGTTAAACTCTAATATACTTCCATTCCTCCTTCCTGCCATACTGTCCCTACTTATAGAAAGTGTTTTGTAGGCATTCCTTTCCTCGCTGATTCCGCGGAGAGGTTGCTCGTTTCTCATTTTATCCGTCAGTTTATACAGTGTGTCCCAGGAGCAATGGTCAGTACTGAGGGATATGACAGCAACGTTCATTTGAAGCATAAACTTCATATGGCAATACGCCATATTTCGAGTGTTTTCCGAGATAAAACACATGAAATATACGTAAACGTAGGCTTCCGCGGCCGTTGTCGCAGTCAATAAAATTCTTTTGCGTTTGAGGTCGCATTGTCAGCTATAAAATTCCGACGTTTCGGCGACTATTCCCAGACCCCTCCCTCAGGGTGTTTTGCTAACAGCATTTAGCAGTCAACTGCTAACAGCAGTCGGAATTTTATAGCTGACAATGGGACCTCAAACCCTAAGAATTTTATGGACACGAAATGTATATTTGTTTTTGGGCTAGTGGCGCGCACGCATTTGTCTTACCTAAGTGAGCTCTTCGACGTTTTATTCTAGACCAACTTCTCTGCTCTCAACCTCTTTGCTCGGGTTGTCTTTCTGCCACAGCAATAGGAGTGGACCCAAAATAGAACCCTGTGGGACTCCCTTTGTGATTTCTCACCAGTCAGTAAAATTTTATGTCTTTTCAACATTGTTTAAATTATTTAGCACAACTTTTTTCCATGTGCCCATATGAAGTTTTTCTTCAAATGAGCTTTCCTGTCGTATCCCTGAATATTGGTCATTCATCCAGGAACACTGTCTATAAAATTATTATACGAGGGTAATCATTAAGTTTTATGTATCACCTCGAAAAAATCCAGTTGCGGCCATGAAAGTTGGTGATCGTGTTGGTCCTTCTCTGCATATTCATTTTCATACCTTGGTTGTAAAACAGTGGAGTTTAGCAGTTCAGGAAACGTTCTATTCCGAAAGTGACACCGTCGTTCTGGAAGTGCCTGCCACGGCAGTGACTTATTCTTGCGATTGAGAAAAATGATTTGTTGCCGTAAGAGAAATGAGTGTGTGCCTTATCAGAAGAAGACGGGATGGGGGGGGGGGGGGAGAGGCAAAATTTGACAATCTGCACTGTGCAGAATGAGAGTGCAGAATAATCTGCGTGGACAGCTTCCTTCGACTCTTCGTCTTAATATATGGTGCGCAGCTCGCGGTCTAATGATAAACGATGCTGTCTCTGGATAAGGAGGTCCCGGGTTCGATTAGCGGCTGTGTCGGTGATTTTATCCGCTCGGGAATTGGGCGTTGTGTTGTTCTAATCATCATTTCATCATCATCGAACCGCAAGTCGCTGGAGTGGTGTAAAGTAAGAAGACTTGAAAAGCGGCTGTACAACCCTAGATGGGGTCCCCCGGCCAATAGTGCCAAACGACCACTTCATTTTTGCCCATTAAGAGGATAATTTGTTATCATCACATCATAGCAGTCACTAAAAGCAGTCAGCACCACCTTCACCGATGATAGCTCGGCCCTTGCCTTCTTCGGCGGTTTTGAATCCACATGCATCAATACTTTTTCTGCGCCTTTAGCGATGCACATGGAACTCGTCCATAATGATTAGATGGCTAAAGAAGTCACCCGGATCGGCCTGGCACGGCCGCAACATTACCCCTGCTGCGTCAGTTCAGCAGCTGCGGGCATTGGCGGCACCCATAATCACCTCGTTTCTTATAGGTCGGGCTTCGAGAACCAGGGCCGCCTCTTCTCTTGCGGTTCCCAGTTCTTTGCAGAGCTGTGGTCCGCCACTTCACTACGATACTGTGGTGCGGGAATTTCAATGTGTACCGGGATTGTTCCTGCAATCAAATAAAAAGTAATAATTATGTAACTTCATTTTTTCGAGGTGACAAGTAAAGAAAAGGAAACGAGGTCTGTTAGATCAGTTGTCGCCAAATTTTTTTGCCCAAGTGCCAATACTGACACCGGGCCAGATATGTGCCGATTTTATTATTAACTGGTGACCAGCATTGTGTTTTCTTATCCCGCACCGACTACCTATAATGGGGCGCGATAAGATGGCCGCCGGCTCTCAAATACTTATCGTTAAAAGTCGGCACGATTCGGAACACTTGGAGACAGCTCTTCTCTGTTTCAGACTGCTACCACCTCTGACGACCCCAAAGTTGTGACACTGATTCCCAGACGATGTAGTATTGTGATGTCTGTGTGAGCGGATCATTAACTGATTAATAAAATTTACAATACATGTATTTGGTTTAAGAATCATGAAAGAAGGTTGTATACATGGAAGAACCCTGGAGATACTAAAAGGTATCAGATAGATTATATAATGGTAAGACAGAGATTTAGGAACCAGGTTTTAAATTGTAAGACATTTCCAGGGGCAGATGTGGACTCTGACCACAATCTATTGGTTATGACCTGTACATTAAAACTGAAGAAACTGCAAAAAGGTGGGAATTTAAGGAGATGGGACCTGGATAAACTGAAAGAACCAGAGGTTGCACAGATATTCAGGGAGAGCATAAGGGAACAATTGACAGGAATGGGGGAAAGAAATACATTAGAAGAAGAATGGGTAGCTTTGAGGGATGAAGTAGCGAAGGCAGCAGAGGATCAAGTAGGTAAAAAGATGAGGGCTGGTAGAAATCCTTGGATAACAGAAGAAATATTGAATTTAAATGATGAAAGGAGAAAATATAAAAATGCAGTAAATGAAGCAGGCAAAAAGGAATACAAACGTCTCAAAAATGAGATCGACAGAAAGTGCAAAATGGCTAAGCAGGGATGGCTAGAGGACAAATGTAAGGATGTAGAGGCCTATCTCACTAGGGGTAAGATAGATACTGCCTACAGGAAAATTAAAGAGACCTTTGGAGATAAGAGAACGACTTGTATGAATATCAAGAGCTCAGATGGAAACCCAGTTCTAAGCAAAGAAGGGAAAGCGTAAAGGTGGAAGGAGTATATAGAGGGTCTATACAAGGGCGATGTACTTGAGGACAATATTATGGAAATGGAAGAGCATGTAGATGAAGGTGAAATGGGAGATATGATACTGCGTGAAGAGTTTGACAGAGCACTGAAAGACCTGAGTCGAAACAAGGCCCCCGGAGTAGACAACATTCCATTGGAACTACTGACGGCCTTGGGAGAGCCAGTCCTGACAAAACTCTAGCGTCTGGTGAGCAAGATGTATGAAACAGGCGAAATACCCTCAGACTTCAAGAAGAATATAATAATTCCAATCCCAAAGAAAGCAGGTGTTGACAGATGTGAAAATTACCGAACTATCAGTTTAATAAGTCACAGCTGCAAAATACTAACACGAATTCTTTACAGACGAATGGAAAAACTAGTAGAAGCCAACCTCGGGGAAGATCAGTTTGGATTCCGTAGAAACACTGGAACACGTGAGGCAATACTGACCTTACGACTTATCTTATAAGAAAGATTAAGGAAAGGCAAACTTACGTTTCTAGCATTTGTAGACTTAGAGAAAGCTTTTGACAATGTTGACTGGAATACTCTCTTTCAAATTCTAAAGGTGGCAGGGGTAAAATCCAGGGAGCGAATGGCTATTTACAATTTGTACAGAAACCAGATGGCAGTTATAAGAGTCGAGGGACATGAAAGGGAAGCAGTGGTTGGGAATGGAGTAAGACAGGGTTGTAGCCTCTCCCCGATGTTGTTCAATCTGTATATTGAGCAAGCAGTAAAGGAAACAAAAGAAAAATTCGGGGTAGGTATTAAAATTCATGGAGAAGAAATAAAAACTTTGAGGTTCGCCGATGACATTGTAATTCTGTCAGAGACAGCAAAGGACTTGGAAGGAGGATATAAGATGAACATCAACAAAAGCAAAACAAGGATAATGGAATGTAGTCTAATTAAGTCGGGTGATGCTGATGGAATTAGATTAGGAAATGAGGCACTTAAAGTAGTAAAGGAGTTTTGCTATTTGGGGAGCAAAATAACTGATGATGGTCGAAGTAAAGAGGATACAAAATGTAGGCTGGCAATGGCAAGGAAAGCGTTTCTGAAGAAGAGAAATTTGTTAACATCCAGTATTGATTGAAGTGTCAGGAAGTCGTTTCTGAAAGTATTCGTATGGAGTGTGGCCATGTATGGAAGTGAAACATGGACGATAAATAGTTTGGACAAGAAGAGAATAGAAGCTTTCGAAATGTGGTGCTACATAAGAATGCTGAAGATTAGATGGGTAGATCACATAACTAATGAGGAAGTATTGGATAGGATTGGGGAGAAGAGAAGTTTGTGGCACAACTTGACCAGAAGAAGGGATCGGTTGGTAGGACATGTTCTGAGGCATCAAGGGATCACCAATTTAGTATTGGAGGGCAGCGTGGAGGGTAAAAATCGTAGAGGGAGACCAAGAGATGAATACACTAAGCAGATTCAGAAGGATGTAGGTTGCAGTAGGTACTGGGAGCTGAAAAAGCTTGCACAGGATAGAGTAGCATGGAGAGCTGCATCAAACCAGTCTCAGGACTGAAGACCACAACAACAACAACAACACATGTATTTATATGCATTATGCAATATAAGACACTATCACGAATGTTTACTAAATATTATGAATGCCATTTTTCTTCTACTCAATGTGTTGTACCGCAACAGTCGTAATTTCACATTTCTTGCTGAAAATATGTACCACATCTGAAGATGACACTGTCTGCAATGGGCAAGGGGAATCCGTGTGACTTCCGCGTCAGAATTTTACCACAGCAGCTGATCGTACGAGTCTCGCATACTCTTCAGTTGTGACTACTGGCAGACAAACAATAAAACATCCCCTCCCTCACTTCCTCTAACCTTGCAGTCGCCACGCTACTTACCCGTTTGTCCCTGATATAAGCGGCCGAGTTTGCTTAAAATTAAAACATCTTAAAATATTACTGCCTCTGTAATTACTTTTGTTTGGCATTGAACCGGAAAACTACACTCTTAAGAAGTTAGTTAAAATTTTACGATTCGGCTATCAGTTGCTAGATGCAGTATTATTATAAAATAAGTTTTACGATTCGGGTATCAGTTGCTAGGTGCAGTATTATTATAAAATACGGGTGAGAACCGCGAGACGCACTAATTAGGTGCCGCATGCGGCCCGCGAGCCGTTGTTGGATGACCACTGTGTTAGTTGATGGTTAGTTTGGCCTTAGAAACCATATGCGCTTGATAATGGAAGCAAGACTTAAGAAATATCAAGACTGACTTTTAGGCTTTGTTGATTACAGGGTGTCTCAGGAGCAATGGATTCGGAGATATGACAGGAAGACCATTTGAAGCAAAAAAAGTCAAGTAGACATGGGCTCTAAAATGCATACCTAACGAGCTATGAGCACTATGAAGCAAATCTCTTCTACTGCAAGCTCTTTGCTTTCCATATTTTGAGAAGTGTAGTATAGACCAAAACAAGGAAAAAATATCCAATGAACATGGGCTTTAAAGTACATACCTTAAGAGATATGAGCACTTTTCCTTTTTGCTAATCTGAAACACATCGCTTCTACTGAACAAGTGATCATAACTCTTAAGTTATGCATTTTAGAGTCCATGTTTACTAGACTCTTTTGCTTCAAATGGTCGTTCCTCTTGTATCCCTGACTACTGACCGTTCCTCCTGGGACAGCCTGTGTAAAAAATGTTCGACCGAGTATACTGGTGCAAGATGTTAGAAATCCTCAGCAAATTAGGTGTAAGTTATAGTGAAAGACTAACATGTACAAGAACTAAGGCGGAAAAATATCAAGGGAAGACCCACTCCTAAGATATCTGTACACAGGAGTAGCAATGACAGAAATTAAAGAAAGGTTGATAAGTATGACTACAATTCAGGGTGAAATGATATTAATGATAAGAGCCGGCCGGAGTGGCCGTGCGGTTCTGGGCGCTACAGTCTGGAACCGAGCGACCGCTACGGTCGCAGGTTCGAATCCTGCCTCGGGCATGGATGTGTGTGATGTCCTTAGGTTAGTTAGGTTTAATTAGTCCTAAGTTCTAGGCGACTAATGACCTCAGAAGTTGAGTCGCATAGTGCTCAGAGCCATTTGAACCATTAATGATAAGATTCGCTGATGACACTACTATCGTTAGTGAAACAGAAGAAGAATTACAGAATAACCTGAGTGGAATAAACAGTCCATTAATAGGTGCAGAATATACAGGGTATTTATAAATGAATATCGCGGTTTTAACGCTTTATAATATTTATTACATTAAACTTACAGTTATAAATTAGATGTCGAATGAAAGAGCAACTCAAACAGTTGTGTTTAGCACCAGTACGCATAAGCAGCGCGCAATGTTTCCGCCGCAATCCGCTAGACAACGGTAGTAGCGAAAATGTTTTGCAGTTTGCAAAGACCGAATCTGTAGTTACTGTGCAATGTGCGTTCCGGCTGAAGATCGGTTGTGGTCCTTCAAATGATAATAACATTCGTAGATGGTATCATCAATTTTAAGATGCCGGCTGCCTTTGTAAGGGAAGAGCACAGGACGACCAAGAGTTAGTGAAGAGACTGTTGAGCGAGTGAGAGAGTCGTTCACTCGTAGCCCAAAGAAATCAGTCCGGAAGGCTAGTCATGAATTACAAGTTGCCATGTCGACCGTTTGGAAAGTTTTAAGAAAACGCGTGCAACTACGTCCTTACCGTTTACAATTATTACAGGCTCTAAAGCCGGCAGACCATGGATTACGTGCCAACTTCGCAAACGAAATGTTGTTTCATGATGATGAGGATTTTCTGGATGATGTTGTCTTCAGTGATGAATCGCCTTTTCACCTTAGTGGACATGTTAACACTCATAATGTGCGCATCTGGTGCTCAGAAAATCCTCACGAGGTGGTACAACTGCAACGAGATTCCCCTAAAGTGACCGTTTTTTGTGCCGTATCCCAGCGGAAGATTAATGGGTCTTTCTTTTTTGGTGAACCTTCTGTAACTGGCACTTCTTACGTTGATACACTAGAGAAATGGCTCTTCCCTCAGCTGGAAGAAGAGGAGCCAGAGAACTTAATTTTCCAGCAAGATGGTACGCCACCTCACTGGCATAGCGCAGTATGCGATTGGTTGAACTTCACTATACCCAAGCACTGGATACGCCGCAAGGGGCCCAATGACAGGGTTTGCTTTGCATGTCCTCCACATTCACCCGACCTAACGCCATGCGATGTTTTCCTTTGGGGCTTCAGCAAGGATCGTGTGTACGTGCCTCCGCTACCAGCAGACCTCCCCGAATTAAGAAACCGGATTGAAGCAGCTGTTGCTGCGATCACTGAAGACGCATTTATCAACGTTTGGGAAGTACTCGGCTATAGACTTGATGTGTGTCGTGTAACAAATGGTGCTCACATTGAACATTTATAAGCTTCTTGGCAAAAATGTTTGAGTTGCTCTTTCATTTAATATATCGTTTTCAACTGTAAGTTTAATATAATAAATATTAAAAAGCGTTAAAACTCGATATTCATTTATTAACACCCTGTAGACTGATGGTAACCGACGAAAGACGAAACTAATGAGGAATAGCAGAAATCAGAGTAGCGATAAATTTAACGCCAAAATGAAGTGAAAGAATACTCATACTTCGGAAGCAAAATAACAAATGACGGACGAAGCAAGGAGGACATAAAAAGCAGACTAACACAGGCAAAAAAAAGGTATTCCTGGTCAAAAGAAGTAAACTAGTATCGAAAACTGGTCTTAATTTTAAGAAGAAAATTCTGAGTATGTACGTTTGGAGCACAGCACTGTACGGAAGTGAATCATGGAGGCACAGTCCATGTTCCACTAGCATGCAATGCTGTGCTCCAAAAGTACATTCTCAGAAATGTGTTCCTCAAATTAAGTTCTGTGTTTGGTAGTAACTGACTTCTCTTGGCCAGGAATGCCCTTTTTGCCAGTGCTATTCTGATATTCAAGTCCTCCTTGCTCCGTCCGCCATGCGTTGTTTTGCTGCCTAGATAACAGAATCGCTTTACTTCGCCTACTTCGTGATCACCAATCCTGATGTTAAGTTTCTCACTGTTATCATTTCTACTACTACTCATTACTTTCGTTTTTCTTCGATTTACTCTCAATCCACATTCTGTGCTCGTTAGATCGATCATTCGATTCAACACACCCTGTAATTCTTAATTTTCAGCAATGTCATCAGTGAATCATACCACTGATATCCTATCGCATCGAATTTTAATTCCACTCTTGAACCTTTCTTTTATTGCCGTTCTAGCTTCTTCGATGTATAGATCGTACAGGTTGAACAGTAGGGACAAAAGACTGCATTCCTGTCTTACACCCTTTTTAATCCGATCATTTCGTTCTTGGTCTTCCACTCTTAATTGTTCCCTCTTGGCTCTTGAACGCATTGTATATTACCCGTCTTTGCCGATAACTTTCCCCTATTTTTCTCATGATTTTGAACATCTTTCACCATATTAATTTGTGAACGTTTTTTCCAGGTCTACAAATTCTATGAATGTGTCTCAATTTTTTTGTAAAGTTGATTCCGTTATCAACTGCAACGTCAGAACTGCCTCTCTGGTACCTTTACCTTTCTTAAAGCCAAACTGATTGTCATCCAAGACATCCTCTATTTTCTTTTCCATGGTACAGGAGAGAAAGTCGATGCGGGACGCTTCAAACCGTTAGGAAGACTGATAACCGAGTGAAATTGCTGTGCACTTCAGGTCCGCGCAGTAGGTTTTTCGTGAAAACTTCGGAAAAAAATCATAACATTCATATTAATATTTAACGTAATTATCAATCTCTTTAATGTAGTGGTTACACGGAGTAGTCTAATGGCTACAAAATGGGTAAATCTCCAGTTTATCGCATGTACCAAACGTCTACGGACTTATGCAAAGGTAATTCGTAGTAACGGCTGCCATGCCCCTGCACTGGTACAAGGGCGTCACAGGCAACTTTTCAAAATGCATAAAGTCCGCAAAATTTGGTTTGATTTGAAATTGTGCATTTTCTGACCCGCTCCACACACTCCTACAATCAGACCCCTTCAAACCGCGTTTGAAACCTTCAGACAGAGGTTTGAAAAGTAGGAAATACAATATATACGATTTTATCCTCTAGTACGAATGACTCAAACTAAAAAAATATCATCAGTTTATTTTATTTTGTTTTATTAAGCAATGTTGGCTCTAAAACTGGTGGACTGAAGTTATTTTAAGTGTCCAACAATGACCAACAGGTGTACATTTTTTTTATTCTGACTGTTAGAAACACGGAAGTCAGATGTAATAAAATCTTTGTTCTGTGAAAACAGAGACTACAATGAAGAACAGACGTGTGACGGATGGAGAGGAAATGAACCGCGGAAGGAGAAGACGAATGAAGAAGAAAATTGTACAATAAAACATAACTAACCATTTTAGTCTATCGCAATAGTCTTTGTGTCTTGAAAGTGAAAAACAGAAAATTTACTGTGTAATTAACACATTTTTTATCGACAGCCTTGAGTATTTTGTGTAAAATGGGAAAATACGAGAATTAATAAAACACATTTTTCAGTAAAAGGTTTTCGCTTCTGTTGAAAATTTTACTTTCTGTGGCATTACATGTTTTCCAACATTTCTGCGCGACAAGCACGTACAGACATGATCACCGTTGTCGGTTTAACTAATGCTTACACATCATTAGTCTTGTAGTTATTAGCGATTCAAATCTGCTGATATTTTGTCACACAATGAAGTTCAACCGACGAGCGAATAAACGATTTCTCGGCAAAAATAGGTTTTATGGTTATCCCTCGTAGAAAGTGTTTTATTGACAGTCACGGAGTTTTTCGATACCAGTGAAAGTGTGCACCCCTGACCATTCCTCTGTTGGTCATTCTATTGTTGTCTGTTCCACGTGCCTTGTCGACAGCTGATGACAAACTAGAAACATTGTTGAGTCGTGCGTTTCTTAGTGTCCAACTGTAAACCTTGGGTAGTGCCATTATTGATCCCAGGACACTGTACGTGTTACTGTTTTCTGTATGGTCCAAATTTACTTATAACTAAATGTCATTTCATTTTTAGGCTTAAGTAGTATTTTCATTTATTTTTCAATTTTACTATGCCTTCGAACTCTCATTCGCGTACGTCAGTGCTTGATTCAAATTTTGCGGACTTGTGAGGAAAACTTTAGGGGAAGAAGGACGTAGCGAAGCAAATGATCCCAAATAATGATTCTGGATTCAAAGAGGAAAGGATGTACTCTGTAGTCCCTTGCCAGCGAGAAAAAGACCAACCAGTATTGTACCCTGCAGTCTAATGATGTGGAAAGAGTATGGAGGGTAGAAGTTATGTGAATGGTTCAAATGGTTCTAAGCACTATGGGACTTAGCATCTGAGGTCATCAGTCCCCTACACTTATAACTACTTAAACCTAACTAACCTAAGGACATCACACACATCCATGCCCGAGGCATGATTCGAACCTGCGACCGTAGCAGCAGCGCGGTTCCGGACTGAAGCGCCTAGAACCGCTCGCCCACAGCGGCTGGCCAAGTTATGTGAATACTGAACATTTGTGAAAAATTGTGTGTCAGTTAATTTTTCAACCTTATACGCTGGCTTTTACATCCTGTGTGTACGTCTTGCAGCATTCTATTACTGTTACATGTTATTAATAACGCAAGGAACGAGTTGAATTTTTATATTTGATTTCACTTCTTTGTTGATAAGTGAGGGGGGAGGGGAATACAAAATTTATAGCTTATTTTCACGTTTCATCATGAAAGAGCATTTATTTGATCTGAAAGTAAAAGAAATATCAATGAAATTCATAACAAGTACAATGTTCAGCTAGCTAAATTGATTAGAGGCCTTTAACTCGAATATCAGTGAGGTTTTTAAACGATCAAACTTTAACTAGCTGTCTTAATTAATCACTCTTGTTTAAAAACTGTGAGTGAAGTGAACTTCTAGTTTGCTGCCGTTGCCGCAACCAGCCAGTGGACGCCTTGGAATGGTAATAACAAATGGAGACAGTAACATATAACGGATTATTATAACAGACAGAAAGCAACAGAATCAAAACAGCATTTAGACCGTGAAAACATCAATTTAAATACAAATCAAATCTGGCTACTAGAAGCACGGGAGATACACATACTTGGCTCAATCTTTAAAAAAATTAAAATTACGCCAGAACAGAAACAAAGATAGTTATCATTTATTGTTGTTAACTATATTCTGTTTTGGCATTCTAGAAATCAGTATCCAGTATAATAAACAACTGTTATATTAAAAGGATTTCACAGTTCAGGTAATCATAAAAAAAGGAAACACAACTTTCAACCGCCATCAGTATGTGTTACCACACAGAGTAAATGACACTGGTGAACACGAACACGAGAAGTCCCCCATGCCACATAGGAAGGATTTAAGGTTCAATGCCAGTCTCCGGTCCCATCGGAAAGGACGATGTTTAATATATAATGTTATCACCAACATAGTTTTCCTCTGTGACCGTCAGGGAATTTGGAAATTTGTGGTAATTTGTATGGGACCAAGCTGCTGAGGTCATCGGTCCCTGGGCTTACACACTACTTAATCTAACATAAACTAACTTACGCTAAGGACAACACACACACTCATGCCCGAGGGAGGAATCGAATCTCCGACGGGGGGAGCCGCGCGAACCGTGGCAGGACGCCCCTAGACCGCACGACTACCCCGCGCGGCCGTCCTGGAATAACGATTTCATAGCCGTCAGTGCCGTGTGGCAATGTTAATGCGCTCGGTTTCAGTTTCTTCTTAAGGTGCTTCTCGGAGTAAACAGCCAGGCCAGGACTGCAGGGGAGGCACCAGAAACACAGGCCCCAAGCAGAAGCCTCCCGCTCGGCCACAACATGGAACGATACTACCGAGTAGCACGTTCAACCCTTAAGCCGTCGGCACACTGACCGTGCTGTCGAACGTTAACGTGAGCGTGCCAAGTTCAACGTGCTGCTGAACGCTCAGGAACGATGCGACTTATGCATAGGGTACGTGGGCCCCAGCGTGGTATACGCGATCACAACGCACTCTAGCGGCAGTTGAGGGATATTTGTAGTTCGTAAATCACACTGTTTACTCAACGGGCACGCGTAAAATTCGCACGTCAGCTCTATTAAAACGCACATTTCCTCCATCGTCCACGAAAAGGAAAGGACCGTTTCCAATCAATAAGGACACAGGCTTATAAAAGTTCCATTACAAACAGTGCGTTACAAATTTGGAATACTTGTGCGCATAAGATAAACATTATTTCATCATTCCCACATTTTAGTGAAACCCCAAGGTCAGTCTTACTTGATGACTGTTCCTACCCAGTAGCAGAATCTTTGCGACATGTGGAATGCGAAGCGTACAAGAAAAAGGAGCAAATTATCTTTATACAAGTAGCGCAAGCTATCCTGTAGAGTAAGCCAATCGAACAGTCACCCCTCAAAAAAAGGTGAACTTAAATTTACATAACATTAGATATTATAGTATATACTTACATTAAACTAATAATAAAGTATCAGAATCTAATAAAAACGCGAATGTTAGGAAAAAAAATTTGGAAATGTCAAGACGCGAACCACCGCCCCAACAAACAACTCAACATACGACAGCAAAGCTATTTACTACGCTACACCAACATTACAGCTAATGTATCTCCACATATTATGTTACCCTTGCTGAAAACCTTACTGGTTAGATATGTTACTAATTAAAATTTAATTATAACAAATTGTACCAAGAACAATGCGTTTTGGGTGGATCTTCAGTGTGTCGCTGACTTCAAATAGCCTGCTCTCATAATATGCAAGTTACAATAATTGTTTTGCCACGAATATGTTGTTTCTCATTATTTTATTGGAACGAATCACACAACTAACAACGGGTTTTCCAGTGATTCTCAATTTGCTGGTGCTCAGAAACGGTATATATACATATAGGCTTGAAATGAATGCCAATACGGCGCCTCATAACTCTGTACTAGAGGAAGGCGGCGTGTGTACGACGTAGGTGGCGTTGTGCCATCACATTTCTCAACGCTCAGACGCACGCTCAGAATATCTGACATGCCAGATATTGCTCTGCACGTTCGGAAAGACTCCCGAGCGTGCTACTCCACGCTATGACGTCAGAAACTCGGCACGCTCAACGCTCAACGTTCGGATGCTCGGTCCGTGTGCCGACGGCTTTAAGCAGAGACACGGTGCGCGCTTCCTGCAGCACACGTCTCATTTGTCGAGCACGACCCGGTAAACGCGGGTTGCCTCCACGAGGCAAGAAAGGTAAACACGTACTCGCGAGTGTAGCAGGGAAAGTCACACACACATTATCGATCCCGCCTACTTGCACGAGTCAGTTTTTACGCGGGGTGATTTACTTTCAGTTTTTTTGTATTAAACTGATGTTTTCTGTTCTAATATATCCAAATATGAAATTTAGAAATAAATATTTATTATAAAATTAGGAGGGCACACTTAAAAGTAATGCCTCCGGATTGTTTTATTTTAAAACTCTTACAGCTTTTTAAATGAAACAAAGGTTATTAACATTCCACATCCTTAACATCCTTATTCTTCACTTCTCAACGTAGTTACCCTCGCGACGAACAAATTTTTCCCAGAGAGAGACCAGTTTGTTGATACCGTCGCCGGTCCTTTGGCCGAGCGGTTCTAGGCGCTTCAGTCCGGAACCGCGCTGCTGCTACGGACGCAGGTTCGAATCCTGCCTCGGGCATGAATGTGTATGTTAGGTTTAAGTAGTTCTAAGTCAAGGGGACTGATGATCCCAGATGTTAAGTCCCATAGTGCTTAGAGTCGTTTGAACCGTTTGATACCGTCACTGTAGAGTGTTTGACTTTGTTGACCCAGCTTCATCCTCATCGTTGCTTGTACCCCTCCATCACTATTAAAGTGAAGTCCTCGAAGGTGTTCTTCAAGTTTTGGAAACAGAAGAAACAACACGGCGTTTCTCACGCACCGACATACACTGCTGGAAAAAGCTGGTACATCTGGAAAGCCGACGAAGATTTTGATCCGATGACAGCATACGCCGCCTGCGGGATAGTGGATATACTGAAGATTGTTTCAGAGCCATCCACCAACAGATAACGTAGTGGCATAGCTACCAGGGCGCCGTCTGTGTCTACCCTTTAATAGGGAATGCTCATATCCGGACGGCTCATTGTGGTACTAACGTGTGAAGCAGGCAATCATGACACAGAGATGCACTAGTGTTTCCTGGAGCTAACTGAGCGAGTTAGAAAGGAATTAAACTGGGGCCTTCAAAGTGGTGGAGAGTCCTTTCGGAGAACTGCCATTCAAGTTGGACATGCTGCGTCAATTGTGCAATGATGATAGTATCAGGGGTCACGTGAACATTCTCACACCCGTAGACGAGGTTCTGGACGTCTACACAGAACAGACGCTCGCCAGGATCGTCGTGTTTTAAGGCCAGCAGTGACAGATCATTTGTTTACACAGCTTGCGAGCCCTGGCGTGTCAACACGATCTATTCAGAACTAGTTATTAGCAGTGGGACTGCAGGCACACAGACACCTCCAGCCCGCCTTCCACTCACGCCACAGCATCGACGTGCACGGCTCGACTGGCGCCGTCAGAGAATCACTTGGAAGATAGGGTGGTGCGCCGCAGTCTTCAGCGATGTAAGCAGATTATGCCTCCACGCAAGTGACGGTGGTTTGAACGTGCAACGTACACCTGATGAGCTCTGTCTCGTACAGTACAGTCGTCCAAAAAACACTGACCCCATCCCAGGGTGCGGTAAGTTACCATTGCCGTTCACCTATGGTTTTCTGGAGGAGACGCTAACCTGCGCTGGATACGTGCAGAATGTTGTTAGACCCGTTGCTTTGCTGTTCTTGCAACAGGAAGGTGATGCATTGTTCCGACAGCATAATGCTAGCCCACACGCTGCCCGTGAAGCTCAACATGCAGTGCAAGGTTCGAATCCTGCCTCGGGCATGGATATGTGTGATGTCCTTAGGTTAGTTAGGTTTAAGTAGTTCTAAGTCTAGGGGACTGATGACCTCAGATGTTAAGTCCCATAGTGCTCAGAGCCATTTAAACCATTTTGCACTGCAAGACGTGCAGCATCTTCCCTGGCCAGCACGATCTCCGGACGTGGCTCCATCCGAACACAAGTGGAATTGGATGGGACGAGAAGTGACTCCTGCGACTCTTCAGCCAACAATTCTTACTGAATTACGTGTACGGGTTGAGTACGCGTGGCATAACGTATCCCAAGGCAGTATTCATCATATGTATGTACGACTGGACGCCAGAGTCAGTGCGTGCATTGCCGCCCTTGTAGGGTACACCACGTACTAATATGGTTGTTTCAGCATGGGTCGATACCTGGTGCTGTTGATCTGTAAGTGTAATCATTTCATGTACTGCGCATTCACTGTTGCGACAATAAATCTTTGAGTGAATTGCAAATCTCTAAAAGGGTCTATTAATTTTTTCCAGGAGTTACCGTCGTTACAAACACGAATTCTTTGCAGACGAATGGAAAAACTAGTAGAAGCCGACCTCGGGGAAGATCAGTTCGGATTCCGTACAAATGTTGGAATACGTGAGGCAATACTGACCCTACGACTCATCTTAGAAGCTAGATTAAGGAAAGACAAACCTACGTTTCTAGCATTTATAGACGTAGTGAAAGATTTTGACAGTGTTGGCTGGAATGCTCTCTTTCAAATTCTGAAGGTGGCAGGGGTCAAATACAGGGAGCGTAAAGTATTTACAATTTATACAGAAACCAGGCGGCAGTTATAAGAGTCGAGGGGCATGAAAGGGAAGCAGTGGTTGGGAAGGGAATGAGATAGGGTTGTCGCCTCCGATGTTATTCAATATGTATATTGAGCAAGCAGTAAAGGAAATAAAAGAAAAATTTGGAGTAGGAATTAAAATCCGTGGAGAAGAAGTAAAAACTTTGAGGTTCGCCGATGACATCGCAATTCTGTCAGAGACAGCAAAGGACCTGGAAGAACAACTGAACGGAATGGACAGTGTCTTCAAAGGAGGATATAAGATGAACATCAACAAAATCAAAACGAGGAAAATGAATGTAGTCGAATTAAATCGCGTGATGCTGAGGGAATTAGATTAGAAAATGAGACAATTAAAGTAATAGGTGAGTTTTGCTATTTGGAGAGCAAAATAACTGATGATGGTCGAAGTAGAGAGGATATAAAATGTAGACTGGCAATGGCAAGGTTTCTGAAGAAGAGAAATTTGTTAACAACGGGTATAGATTTAAGTGTCAGGAAGTCTTTTCTGGAAGTATTTGTATGGAGTGTAGCCATGTATGGAAGTGAAACGTGGACGATGAACAGTGCAAACAAGAAGAGAATAGAAGCTTTAGAAATGTGGTGCTACAGAAGAATGCTGAAGATTAGATGGGTAGATCATGTAACTAATGAGAAGGTATTGAATAGAATTGGGGAGAAGAGGAATTTGTGGCACAACTTGACTAGAAGAAGGGACCGGTTGGTAGGACACGTTCTGAGGCATCAAGGAGGGAAGCGCGGAGGGTAAAAATCGTAGAGGGAGACCAATGGATGAGTACACTAAGCAGATTCAGAAGAATTTAGGTTGAGGTCGTTACTCGGAGATGAAGAAGCTTGCACAGAATAGAGTAGCATGGAGAGCTGCATTAAACCAGTCTCTGGACTGAAGACCACAACAACAACAACCGTCCGCCATGTTAGACGCTACAGTTCGTATCTCTCTGTGGCAGAGGGCTGGAAATATGTAGACATGCAGAATAGAGATGTAGAATTTGATAACGATTGTTTCATTTAAAAAACTTTAAGGGTTTTCACATAAAAAGTTCAAATATACTACCCTTCAAAACGCGCTCGTAAAATAAATTACTTTTCGTGGTTAAAGCAAAGAGGTATCCCTTTGGATTCGAGAAAAGAAGATACACTGCTTCCCTTTCGTGCCTCTCGACTCTTATAACTGCCTTCTGGTTTCGGTACAAATTGTAAATAGCCTTTCGCTTGCTGTGTTTGACCCCTAACACCTTCAGAATTTGAAAGAGAGTATTCCAGCCAATATTGTCAAAAGCTTTCTCCACGTCTACAAATGTAGATTTGTCTTTCCTTAATCTATGTTGTAAGATAAGTCATAGTGTCAGTATTGCCTCACGTGTTACAACATTTCTACGGAATCCAAACTGATCTTCCCCGAGGCCGGGTTCTACTAGTTTTTTTATTCGTCTGTAAAGAATTCGTATTTGTAACGACGGTAACACCTGGGAAAAAAATTAATAGACCCTTTTAGAGATTTGCAATTCACTCAAGATGCAAAAGGGTATGTGTGCCTTTGTCGAGTGATTCCCCCGCCGCGCGCAGACGACTGTGCAGTGGGGCGCCGGCGGGCGCGCAGCATCCAGGGGAGCGGTGGCGGCGCAGCGGCTCTCGTCCGCGGCTGTCACGTAGCGGGGCGCGGCGTGTGATTGCCGTAATGGCAGCGCAGTCGCAGTCGTGCCCGGCCGCAGCGCCACTCGTCGCGGCAGCCGGGTCCCGCGCGTCTCACCCACGTCACCTATTAATTCTAGCGGCTCGCCCTATTACAGGGCGGCGCAGCCAAACTACAGGAGCACTTAGCCGGCCCTAATGCCGTATTACATTACGCGCCGCCGCCGCCGCATCGCCTCCCCCCGGGCTGCGCTCGCCAGGTGCTGCCACCTACCGGTCGGTCGCGCCTCCTCTCCACCTGCACCCAGATGCCGCGCGGAGGAGGGGAAGAGGGGGAGGAGGAGGGGGAGGAAGTCTAGGAGAAGGAGGGGGAGGGGGAGGCGGCAGGAGGGGAAGAGAATTATTGAAATCGTTATGATTACACGCCGGCCCGCGCGGCGCGATGCTCTTGCAGAAGTCGCCAATTACCGGGGAGGACGTGCCCCGGCGCCGCTCTCTCGCCTCCGAAATTACCGCCGGCCGCAACCGTCCATTATTGTCACACGATTTGCCCATAAAAAGGACCGCGCGCGCGGCGCAGCCGTCATCAGGCGCGCTCTCGCAGTTGGCAGGCAGGCCGGGGGGACGTCATTAGGTCTTAATTGCCGCCTCGCTCGCGCAGCGCCGAGCCGGCGTAGCGCTATCACCCGACCTTGGTCGCTCGCGGCCGCGGAGCAGTACAGTACCACTCCGCCGTCCCTCTCGTGTCCTTGCGCCAAACTGACCCTCCGATCGGCTGCCGCTTCATCTTCGCACCGAGCTCTCCATCCCAACTTTCCAGCGAGCCCCTTCGTCGTCAGTTACAGCTGAAGGTGCAGAGACTGGAGGAATAAAAGTCGTACGGCGCTTTTGTCTCGGAGACGCCAAGGGTGGTAGGTTCGCCCGATTAGTCGGAAAGGGTTCGCTTCCGTGGCACTCAATGGTCCCTTTCCTTGCCAGTATGTCACAGTTATGTCTTATCTACACTGAAGAGCCAAAGAAACACCTACACCTGCCGAATATTGTGTAGTGCCACCGCGAGCACGCAGAAGTGGCGCAACACGACGTGGCATGGACTCGACTAATGTTTGAAGTTGTGTTGGAGGGTTCAAATGGTTCAAATGGCTCCGAGCACTATGGGCCTTAACATCTGAGGTCATCAGTCCCCTAGAACTAAGAACTACTTAAACCTAACGAACCTAAGGACATCACACACATCCATGCCCTAGGCAGGATTCGAACCTGCCACCGTAGCGGTCGCGCGGTTCAAGACTGTAGCGCCCAGAACCACTCGGCCACTACGGCCGGCGGGGTTGGAGGGACATGGCGCCATGAACACTGCATGGGTGTCAATAAATCCGTAAAAGGACGAGGGGGTGGAGATTCTTCTGAACAGCACGTTGCAATACATCACATATGCTCAATAATGTTCATGTCTGGGGAGTTTGGTGGCGAGCGGAAGTGTTAAAAAATGGTTCAAATGGCTCTGAGCACTATGGGACTTAACATCTCAGGTCATCAGTCCCCTAGAACTTAGAACTACTTAAACCTAACTAACCTAAGGACATCACACACATCTATGCCCGAGGCGGGATTCGAACCTGCGACCGTAGCGGTCGCGCGGTTCCAAACTGAAGCGCCTAGAACCGCTCGGCAACAAAGGCCGCAGGAAGTGTTTGAACTCAAAAGTGTTTTCCTGGAGCCACTCTGTAGCACTTCTGGACGTGTCGGGTTTCGCATTGTCCTGCTTGAATACACAATGGATATGAATGCATCAGACAGGATGCTTACATACATGACACCTGTCAGAGTCGTATCTAGACTATCAGGAGTCCCATATCATTCCGAATGCACACGCCTCACACCATAACAGAGCCTTAACCAGCTTGAACAATCCCCTGCTGAAATGCACGGTCCATGGATTCATGAGGTTGTCTCCATACCTGTACACGTCCATCCGCTCGATCCAATCTGAAACGAGACTCCTCCGACCAGGCTACATGTTTCCAGTCATCAAATGTCCAACGTTGGTGTTGACGGGCCCAGGCGAGGCGTAAAGCTTAGTGTCATGCTATCATCAAGGGTACACGATTGGGCCTTTGGCCCCGAAAGCCCATTTCGATGATGTTTCGTTGAATGGTTCGCCACAGTCACCTAATGAACAAAATAAGAGCTTACGGAATTTCAGAGAAGCTGTGTGATTCAATTGAAGAGTTTCTAGCAAACAAAACAGAGCATGTCATCCACAACGGAGTGAAGTCTTCAAACGTAAATGTAACTGCGGAAGTACCCCAACGGAGTGTTGTATGAGCATTAGTTTTTACAATTTATATAAATCACTTAATCAATAACGTCGGACGTTACATGAGGCTTTTTGCGGATGATGCTGCTGTGTACAGAGATATCACAACACTTGAGAATTGTACTGAAATGCAGTAAGAATTGCAGAGAATCTAAGCTTAGGCATTGACACTTGACCTTCAACATAAACAAATATAACCCACCGCGCATTAACAGACGGAAAAACTCATTATTCCATGATTATAAGATTTCAGAGCAGCTACTGGAAGCAGTTACTTTCATAGAACATCTAGAACTATGCGTATGGAGTGATTTAGAGTGGAACGACCACATAAAACTCATCGTAGGTACGGCAGGTATCGCACTGAGATGTAGTGAGAGAATTCTCAGAAAGTGTTGTCCAGTCACAAAGGAGGCAGCTAACAGAACTCTCGTTCGACCAAAGTTGAATGTTGCTCGTTAGTCTGGGATCTATACCAGATAGAGCTGATAGAGCAAGCAGAGATCTAAAAAAGAGTAGCGCGTTTCGTCACAGTTTCATTTAGTAAGTGCGAAAGCGTCACTGATATGTTCAGGCAACTCCAGTGGCAAATGCTGCAAGAGAGGCGTTGTGCATCACGGTGTGGTCTACTGTTAAATTATTGTTTCCTCCTACGTACAGTACCAACAGCTAATAACATTGGTAAGGATATTAAGACGTTCAGGCCGTCTTGTGTGTCTGTGGAAGCAGTACGCTCAGCAGTGCGATTTAAAAACTGCGTAACATACTACACTACTGGCCATTAAAAATTGCTACACCAAGAAGAAATGCAGATGATAAACGGGTATTCATTGGACAAATATATTATACTAGAACTGACATGTGATTACATTTTCACGCAATTTGGGTGCATAGATCCTGAGAAATCAGTACCCAGAACAGCCACCTCTGGCCGTAATTACGGCCATCATACTCCTGGGCATTGAGTCAAACAGAGCTTGGATGGCGTGTACAGGCACAGCTGCCCATGATGCTTCAACACAATACCACAGTTCATCAAGAGTAGTGACTGGCGTATTGTGACGAACCAGTTGCTCGGCCACCATTGACCAGACGTTTTCAATAGGTGAGAGATCTGGAGAATGTGCTGGTCAGGGCAGCAGTCGAACATTTTCTGTATCCAGAAAGGCCCGTACAGGACCTGCAACATGCGGTCGTGCATTATCCTGCTGAAATGTAGGGTTTCGCAGGGATCGAATGAAGGGTAGAGCCACGGATCGTAACACATCTGAAATGTAACGTCCACTGTTCAGAGTGCCGTCAATGCGAACAAGAGGTGACCGAGACATGTAACCAATGGCACCCCATACCATCACGCCGGGTGACACGCCAGTATGGCGAATACGAATACACGCTTCCAACGTGCTTTCACCGCGATGTCGCCAAGCAAGGATGCGACCATCACGATGCTGTAAACAGAACCTGGATTCATCCGAAATAATGAAATTTTGCCATTCGTTGTTGAGTACACCATCGCAGGCGTTCCTGTCTGTGATGCAGCGTCAAGGATAACCGCAGCCATGGTCTCCAAACTGATAGTCCATGCTGCTGCAAACGTCGTCGAACTGTTCGTGCAGATGGTTGTTGTCTTGCAAACGTCCCCATCTGTTGAGTCAGGGATCGAGACGTGGCTGCACGACCCGTTACAGCCATGCGGATAAGATGCCTGTCATCTCGACTGCTAGTGATACGAGGCCGTTGGGATCCAGCACGGCGTTCCGTACTACCCTCCTGAACCCACCGATTCCATATTCTGCTAACAGTCATTGGGTCTCGACCAACGCGAGCAGCAATGTCACGATACGATAAACCGCAATCGCGATAGGCTACAATCCGACCTTTATCAAAGTCGGAAACGTGGTGGTACGCATTCCTCCTCGTTACACGAGGCATCACAACAACATTTCACCGGGCAACGCCGGTCAACTGCTGTTTGTGTATCAGAAATCGGTTGGAAAAGTTCCTTATGTCAGCACGTTGTAGGTGTCGCCACCGGCGCCAACCTTGTGTGAATGCTCTGAAAAGCTAATCATTTGCATATGACAGCATCTTCTTCAGGTCGGTTAAATTTCGCGTCTGTAGCACGTCATCTTCGTGGTGTAGCAATTTTAATGGCCAGTAATGTAATTTCACTTGGAATAAATCATTCTCTCCCATTTTCACTCACGTTCACCTGTCTACTCATATTCATTCGCGATGAATGTAAACATGTCAACTTTGTTATTGTTAAATCGTGCTATTGAAACTGACGGTTTACTGGGATATACACGGACGGAAAATAATCGCAGTACCAAGAAGGAGTTGTGCGACACAAACGGAAGTTGCTAGTCGTGTTTCTATATCTGAAGGATGATGTGTGTTCAAACTGTGCGCCGCTATGAGCACGAGAACCAGACCTGCTGTAAATGTCGTGAGCGTTAGTTATCCTCGAGATGGGCGCGGTGAGATGATGTTAGTCAAGAATGCCTTTAAGGCAACAAAGACGCCATTATCAACACTTCATTGAGTTTGAGCGCGGTCGTATTACGGAGCTACGAGAAGCTGGATGTTCCTTCTGCGATATTGCGGAAAGACTTGGCAGAAATGTACCCACTGTACACGGCTACTAACAACAATGTAGGGTCCCAAGAAGACCGGGCTTAGGACGGCCACGTGGCAATACCGAGAGGGAAGACCATCGTGTTCGGCCCGCGGCTCTGCGGCATCTGCAGCAGCAATTTGAGCAGCTGTTGGCACCACAGTGATACAACGGACTGTTGCAAAGTGGTTAAGCGGTTACTCCAAGGACAGTTCCCAGCAGACGCCATGTAGCGTGCATTCCACTAACCAAAACGACTGCCATTCGCGATTTCAGTGGCGTCAAGCGACAGCTCATTGGAAGGCAGGGTGCAGGTCTGTTGTTTTTTCTGATGAAAATTAGTTCTGCCTCAGTGTTAGTGGCGGCCGTGTGTTAGTTAGGAGGTGGCCAGCTGAGGGCCTGCAACCAACTTGTCTGCGTTTTAGAAGCACAGGACTTATACCTGTGAAAGGGTACAGTACAGCCCGACATTGAAAATAGGTCAACATTCTTCGTTATTCTTGTCAGTACAACATATAATTTCTAATAATAACTCAATTTCAATTAATACAGCGAAGCCGGATAGCAGTGTGGGAAAGAATGACAATTTATTTATTTAATTGATCACATGTGCACTCCCACAAAATAAATCCCTACATTCAGTTTGATGAGATCCGTGAAATAAATGAATGTATGGTCGTCTGCTAACCGCAGATAGTGAATGTGAATATATGATCATCTTTGAGACGATCGTTTGGTCAGCCTTGGTGGAACCAAAGAGATGAAACTTACCGGAGCTTTGAGCGCCTGAAATGTAGCTGACCAATATGGTAGCATGGTCTTCCCCCATCTCGACAGAGGTGCGAGATGACCTGAAGAACGGCCATGTTTCAGCACTCTGCCGCTGGATCTAGTGTTGGTAAGACCTGTCTTAGGTGTGCTCCGTAAAGACAAAAGAGTGGAGACATGGTATGCATGTGAAATACTTAAGAGTAGTTTGGAATAATAATATCTCTATTTCAGGAACTTTTGTGGCGAGAACTAAATGTCAGGCAGGTAATATTAAGGAGATCGTAGTAATCTTCGGAAGTGACCAACGGTCACAATGAAACCACGTGTAGCAATAAGCTGAAATACTTCCGAGTGCTTAAGTTAAGGTGAATTACTAGCGTGTGTACTATAAGTTGGAAATATTTAAGAAATGGCGTGTGCAGGACTTGAAATTAGAGACGAGTACTTCCACGTGGTGAGTACTGTGTGACTCTCAATCTGTGTATGAGACAAAGGATCAAGAGAAGTACTCGTCCATGGTATCAGTTGAGGACTCGCGTGTGTGATGAATATGTTCTTAATATTACTTTGCGTGTTATGTTTCCGTGTGACGCTTGATTCAAACTATAATACTCTAAGAGAGAAGCAAGGTGAGTCAGCCGTCTATCCAGCAACGCCACTTGGCTTGCATTGCACAGGAAGACGTGCATGTATCCTCCAGAGTTCATAGTAGGAAAGAAAAGTTACGAAGTGGGGCAGTGTCGTGTGAAACTGTGATAAATACTAATTGAAGTGGGAAAGCTGAAAGTGATGTGATTATAACGTTGTGACTGTTCTTTGTATTGTATCTTGCCAGTGTGATGTATTTCATGAAATTTAAGTATGTGTGGTTGGCATGGGAGAGTAACAAGATAGTTACAGAGGCAGTGGGTTATGCATGTTCCTTTTTGTACCGCTCGGTCTGGAGGAAATTTTCGTGATGATGGCTGTGAGAATCGAAGTGTGAGACATAGCAAAAGATCCACCACCCTAACCAGAAAGTGCACTGTAGCGTTAAATAATTACGAGACCATAGGATAGAGAATCACCAATGTAAAGCCATGCCCACTGGGCGGAATTTCTCATGTGTTATTGTTGTAGGTTATAGAATTTGTGTGTTTAGGTTATAGAATTTATCGGAATAAATAAGATAGCGAAAAGAAAAAGCTTGGTGGCCTTTTCCTTCGAATAGTATGTTGTCATGATACCCAGGATTTATAATGTGTGTGCCATTCATATTCAGTGCGATGACCACGTGTTGATTAAAGCCGTTAAATAAGAAAGAAAATGTGGTATTGCCAGTGCGTAGTGAACAGTCAGAGTTGTGTAAATTACTAATAGTCAAACGTGCGTTTCCGTTTCCGTTGCGTAATATTCAAACAGGAGAATAACTTGTAACTTAATTGTTCACACTAGAGATCATGTTACTCGATAAATAAGAATAAATCCACTCGCTTGGCAGACCACTCATCTTGCAGGCCTGACTGCTTGATGCCACAGTATGAGCAAGGCATGTGGGTGCCTCTCACCCGGACTTATAGTCTGGGGTGCGATTTCGCATGACAGCAGGAGCACTATCGCCGTTATCCTACGCGCTCTGACACGAATTTGCACGTCAGTCTGGTGATTCCACCTGTTGTGCTGCTATTCATGAGCAGCATTCCAGGGGTTGTTTTCCAACAGGATAACTCTCGCCCACATACCGCCGTTGTAACCCAAAATGCTCTACAGACTGTCGACATATTGCCTTGGCCTGCTCAATCACCAGATCTGACTCCATTCGAGCGCGCTTGGAACGTCATCGTACAATATTACCCGTTCCTCTGTGGACCGACCTAGTGCGACAGGACAGGCGTGGAATTCCACAGCACAAACTGACGTCCAGCACCTTTACAACTCAGTGCATGCAGATTTGCATGCTTGCATTCAACATTCTGGCCGTCACACTGGTTATTAATGTACCAGCATTTCACATTTTCAATGGCTAATCTCGGACTTAAAGGCCAATCTTGCAACGTTAATCTCTTAAATATATTACCTAGATACATGTATTCCCGAAATTTCGTTACTATGCATTAATTTCATTTTCGTGTTGCGATTTTTTTTTTCGTCAGTGTAATACGCAATCAGTTTCTTTTTCGAATTTTGACACGATTTAATTTCTGTATCGTAAACTAGTTTTCAAATAACTGTAGTCTCATCGCGTTACAGGAACATTTTTCGAAAAAGCTACTGGTTGCGTATTATACCCAAATAAATCGTCAGTTTAAACCACAGTTGCAGTTCGCCATCCACAATGGACATAGCGCTATTAAAATACTAACAGAACTATGGAATAAAGACAGGATGTTTGAACGCACTGTGGAGAATTTACTGGTAAGCAAACAAAATATATAAAAAATATTACACTAAATTGTTCCTACTAATTCTGTAGACGGACGCCTTGAAGTATTGGAGCAAGTGGAGACTTTGGGGTTGTAGGGTAAGACAGCCTATATTGGACCACATAATAACACGGGGATTATAACAAAACATTTGAACAGTGGAAAATTCGGAAATCTTATATACCGTGACGGAGGGATAGCGTCTTCGATTACTAATTTAAACGTCGTGGGTCCGGGGTACGAACCCAGCCACTGTTTAAATTTTGAATAAAAATCAACAGCAATGACAGCTGCAGATTTCCGGCATAAGAAGTCACCCTTGTTCTACCAACGGCATTCAACAAGTGCGGAAGAGCGGACTGAAGTGCAGGCCACTCCCTTGCTCTTGTATGGGACAGTGCACCTCAAAGGCGAAAGCATCAGTAGTGATCAACGACATGAGGATACTGAAGGCAATGCCGACCACTGCATTAAAGATGCACAATGTGTATCCACAGGATACGTGGCCTGTAAGTGAAAAACTGGCACGATGATCTCTCCACTGGCAAAAGATTCCTCATTAGTCTCCCACTCGGGTCTCTGAGGGAGGCGACCGTGAGAAACAGATGGAATAACCAACGAAATGATGACATTCTACGCGTCCTAACACGGAATTACAGTAGTTTGAATGTAGCAGGAAAGCTACAAACTCTGAAAAGAGAAATGCAAATGCTCAGTCTAGATGTACTGGCGGACAAGGAAGTGAAATTGAAAGAAGATAAAGATTTCTTGGAAGACGAATATAGAGTAATATCAACAGAAGCAGAAAATGGCATAACGCTTGTAGGAAAAAAAGGGCAGAAAGGGAGCTGCTACGAACAGTTCAGTGATAGGGCTATTTTCATCATATTCGACAGCAAACCAACGCCAACAACGATAGTTCAGGTATACACGCTAAAGTCGCTAGCAGAAGATGAATAGATAGAGAAGATATTCAAGAATTTTTTAAAAGAGGGCATATTCACCGTTGACTGTAGAAATGATTTATTAGTTATTTTGTGAAATGAATAATTTCCAGAGTCAACAGGGAATACGATGCCCTTTAAAATGTCGTACATGACTGCGAACCCCGACCATGAGATAAATTTGAGGATATTGACCGGCTATTCAGTACCTAAAGGGGAATAAAAATCTAATGTTCATGGGGGATTGGGAAGCAGTTGTAGGGGAGAAATGAGCTAGGCAGTAGGAAAGAGAGAAAAGAAGGAGTAATTGAGTTCTGCAATAAATTTCAGATGGTAATAACGGATACTCTGTTGAGGCGACACAAGAGGAGGAGGTGTTCTTGGAAACGACTCGGGGACACGGGCAGATTCCAGCTGGGTTACATCATGGCCAGACAGAGATTCCGAAATCAGATATTGGATTCTGAGGCGTAACCAAGTGCAGATGTAAACTCAGATCATAATTTAGTAATGATGAAGACTAGACTGAAGTTGAAGAGAATCGTCTGGAAGAATCAGGGCGGAAGGAGATGGGATACCGAAGTACTGAGGAATGATGAGACTCATTTGAAGTCTACTCAGGATGTGGATACTACGGTAAGGAACACGAGAGTAGCCACCTGATATGAAGGGGAATGGACATCGCTAAAAAGGTCAGTCACAGATGCTGGACAGACAAACATAGGCACAAGGTAGGTATCTGTGAAAACACCTTGGGTAACAAAAGAAATACTTCAGTTGATCAACGAAAGAAGAACACGCAAAGATGTTCGGGGAAAGACAGAAATACAGCAGTATAAACCCCTTAGGAACGAAACAGACAGGAAGTGCAGAAATGCAGGGCAGCCAGGCGAAGTGACTCCAGGAAAGATGTAAAGAAATCATCTTTGGGAGAACTGACTACAGAAAAGTCAAAAGAACCTTCGGTGACATAAAAATCACATGTGTTAACATTAAGAACGCAATGGGAATTCCGTTGTCGATCACAGAGGAAAGGGCCGATAGGTGGAAAGAGTATACTTGTCTGATGCGTGATAGAAGAAGAAAGTGGTGTCGATATGGAAGACCTAGAGGGTACAGTATTACGAGGGTAATCCCAAAAGTAAAGTCTCCTATTTTTTTATAAGTACATAGACCTGTTTATTTCTACAATGGTTCACATCAGTTTACATCTTGAACATTTAGCTATTTTTCGACATAATTACCATTTCTGTCGATGCATTTTTGTAGACGCTGTGGCAGTTTTTGTATGCCCGTGTCATAACAGCTCGCCGCCATGTTGTTCAGAAAGTTGTGAACCTCTTCTTTCACCTCGTCGTCGGAGCTGAATCGCTTTCCGGCCAAATGTTCTTGTAACCTAGGGAACCAGTGATAGTCAGGACTATAGGGTGGGTGGGTGATTATGTTCCACTGAAACTGTTGCAGGAGAGCAACGGTTTGCCGAGCGATGTGTGGGCGAGCGTTGTCCTGGAGAAGGTGTACGCCCTTGCTCAACATTCCTCTTCTCCGGTTCTGAATTGCCCGTTTGAGTTTTTTCAGTCTCTCACAGTACCAGTCAGCGTTAATTGTGGTCCCAGTGGGCATAAAGTCGACCATCAGTACCCCTTTCCGATACCAAAAAACGGTTGTCATGACTTTACCGGCAGACTGTGTTTGTTTAAATTTCCTCGGCTTTGGCGAAGAAGGACGCCGCCACTGGCGTGATTGTTGCTTGGTTTCAGGTGTAAAGTGGTATGCCCAGGTTTCGTCACCCGTGACAATTGAGTCCAGAAAGTTGTCCTGTCCGGCTGCAAGGCGGTGAAGAAATGCGCGGGAAGCACGAACTCGTTGCTGCATGTGGTCCTCAGTCGCATTCGTGGCACCCATCTTGCGCACACCTTCCGGTAGTTCAATGTTTCCGTTAAAATTCAGTGAGCGGTGCTTCGGGAAACCTCAGGAACCTACGTGCAGAGATCATCCAGGGTGATCCGCCAATCTTCACGCATGCTTTGCCCAATCTTCAACATTGTCTCCTCAGAAATTGACAGTCTCCCGCTCCTTTGTTCATCGCGAATTTCAGTCCGACCAGCTACAAACTCTCTACACCACTTACGAACATTTTTGACACCCATGCACGACCCACCGTACACTTCCGGCAATTGGCGATGGATTTCAATCGGCGCACTGGCCTTTGCGTTCAAAATCCGAGTAACTGCGCTCAATTCGCACTTGGCGGTAACATCCAACGGGAGCTCCATTTTCAACGGCTGCCGAGACAAGACTGAGCGCCTCAGCGCGGCGTGCGCTGGTTTACACACAGCGCGTGAAGCACTCTTCATAAAAGTGTGACCAAATGCCACACAAACAGAATTCTGTACTTATAAAAAATAGGTGACCTTACTTTTGGGATTAGCCTCGTAGAGTCAGAATTTAAGAGAGCTCTAGAAGACTTGAGATCAAACAAGGCAGAAGGGATAGATACCATTCTACCAGAATCCTTGTATCATTCGGGGAAATAGCAAACAAACGACTATTCTAGTTGGTGTGTGGAATGTATGAAACTAGCGATGTACCATCAGATTTTCGGAAAAACATCATCAACGTAATTCCGAAGAAAGCAACAGCAGTCAAGTGAGAGAATCATCGAACATTCAGCTTAACAGCTCAAGCATCGAAGATGCTGACAATAATAATGAACAGAAGAATGGAAAAGAAAATTGAGGATCAGTTAGATGACGTTGAGTTTAGCTTTAGGGAACGTAAAGCCACTAGAGAAGCATTTATGACGTTGCGAATAACATGGGAAGCAAGACTGAAGACAAATAAAAAAAACGCTTGTAGGATTTGTCGACATACTCGTAGAAAAAGCGTTCGACAGTGCGAAATGGTTCAAGATGTTCTAAATTCTGAGAAAAAAATAGGAGTAAGCTATGGGGAAAGTCGGGTAATATATAATATGTACAAGAACCAAGAGGGAACAATAAGCCTGAAAGACAAAGAACGAAGTACTCGGATTAAAAAAGATGAGAGACAGGAATGCAGCCATTCGCCTCCTACTGTGCAATCTTTACATCGAAGAACCAATAACGGAAATAAAATAAAAGTTTAAGAGGGGGAATAAAATTCAAGGCTTAAGGATATTAATGATAAGATTGTTATCCTCAGTGAATATGAAGGAGAATTATCGCCTGGATGGCTATACAACATGACGCCATTCGCGCCTTATACACGTCGAGGCCATCACACATGGACCCATTATGGCGGACCCTACACCCACTAGACAACATGATACGTGTTGAACTGAGGTGAATGAAATGTTAATCATTTCTGCAGAACGTACTAAGGTACATGTCCCGTGAACGTGAACGTCCTATTTCTAGTCGATCAAGGTGCTCTTTTTTTTCTGGACATGAGTGTATTTATGTTTTCACTGTTGACTCATGTTTAAAAAGAATATAGTACAACTCACCCGCTTTCAAGAGTACTGCGTCTGTTGATATCAAAGATACGGTATACATAGACAGGCTGTGTCACGTTGTTCAGCGCTCCCCGCGGAGTCTGAAGTCATTGTGTATGAGTGACAAAAATGAGGAAGTATTACCGCGTGCAATTAGCGTTCGGTAATCGGTCACGTGGTGTCAAGTGATTGGTCTGTGGTGTGATCTTTGTACTGACCGCCAAATTTACGAAAGCGTTATTAAGGACTCGATGACAGCTAAATATTTGTGGCAAACTAGACTATAAATATGATCGCTGCTCGTTTCATTCGCAGAAATCCAAACTCTGCTCTTAGGTTCCTTCCGACTCACACTCTCGGAAATTTCAACATATTCTGAAATAAGCAGCCAACTATTGTGAAAGAATACAAATGTTATACATTAGATTCCTGCCTAACCACACCCTTTGAAATAACAAAGTATTCTGAAAAAAGAAAACACTCTCAAATATTTGTGACGAAAAAGAATATAAATGTCGTTGCTCCTTGTTTCATTCGCAGCAGCGTTATCTTTCTTTCTTAATCCGAATAAAGTTACTCGTTTCTGAGAGAGCACGCTCTTATATGCAGATAACATCGAACGTTGCAGAATATAATTCTGTTACATGAGTAAGGAAGTTCATGGGTGTGTTACAAACGCGAAGATGTTTCTAGATCTCCTTACGGTCATACAAAGACGCCAATTTCTTGTAGACAGCATCGTTAGCAAACTGTGTTATAGTGGTCCTGATCCTATCTGACAAATTGTGTATATACATTAAGGAAATAAGAAGCCCTATCATACTTCCTTGGGGCAAACGCGATGTTAGTTTCGTTTCTGTGGAATATTCACCACCCAATATAACGAGTTGGTTTTTATTAGTCAAATATTCCTCGACCCAGTTGTAACGAGAAAACTTTTTGATGGAATACAACATGCGTGGTGTGGCCAAAAAGACTTTCCAGACATTCTTATCATAAAGAAAGAGTGCCAGAGGAAAATTTCATAATTCCGACCACAAGTTCAGTTTACCTATAAAATTCCTAGCTTATTGATAATATCAGACTGGAAGGTTCATTAACTAAAAAGTCATAGATCTTAATTAATTTATACAATTAGATTGATTTACCCTGGACGATGAATACCACAAATGGATTGTCTAGATGGAAGACCATCACATGGAAGGGGCAAAGTAATTTCCACAAACACCACATGTTTAATGTAGAAAGTGTTTAAGATGGCGAAATTCTTTAAATGTTCCTGGCTATTACATTTGAATTTAAAAAGTTGGAGCCAAGTACTGATGGAGACCTACCAATTCCACCCTTCTTTGGGGAACTGGCGCCTAAGCAGGTGACCCAACTTGAGAGTCAAAAAGACTGTGCCGCTCGCGGGAGCGAAGCTGCACGATCCAGTTTTTTCCTCTCCCTGTCATATTGGCTGCGGAAATCTATTTGCTAACTGCGGATGCACACTGTGGTGCGTTGTCTGAATTTAGAAATAGCATAGGGAGCCACTCCTGCCCCATTTGTTTACTGATCTTGGACGAGTAAACATGGCAGGTAGCAGGAGTGCAACAACTGACACCATTTTGGGATCCAAGCGTTGGCTTACATCATCTTGGGAGCAACCTTTTGTTAAGAGGGGATGTAATAAATTTTGGTCCAAACAATCGATTTTTCAAAAATTTTATTTTCTTCATCTACTTAGTTTAATCGATGTTGGGTGTGAATTTTATCGTGATAGCAGCTTTAGAAATGCCTTTAAATTGTTAAACTGATTAACTCTGCACTGGCGGCCACTCCCACCTTTTCCGACATTTGGGAAACTGCTTGCTTCAGCAGAATTTTTGTCAGTGTGAAGGCTATTTTCTTTCGATATCTTTGACTGACATCTGTATTTCTGGGTGACATCTATATCTTTGCCTGAAAACTTTCTTGCATGTGGTTTATTACTGTTTTGACAATACTAACACATATAGTATTAGTAGGTGGAAGGTTGAATTCGAGAACCTTTACGCGGAAGTCAAGATTTATGCATAATGGGTCGTGGAAAAACTGTGCTTAGGAAATGAGCAGAGGAAGCAGCTCGAAATGAAGAACGTAAGTTCTCAGCTTCAGCATCGAAACTTGGGATAGGAAAATAGTACAGGTGCGTGAATGATGATGATATAGATTCCACTGGATTCAGACTCATTTATTTAGAGCTTCTCTGCCAGGCTACAAAGTTTTAAAGTTCATGTGGTATCTGTAAAAATAGAGAATGCATGATTGTTGTTGAAGAAAGAAGAGTGGGAATAGCTTGTTATTTTAAATTAATTTGTAATTCGTGTGACTATGAATTTTCATTTTCCTCCTCCAAAAAAACTGACACTGGTACCCACGAAAGCAGTTTTAGGTTAGCATATGCTCTGAGATGCCTTTGATAGGGCAGGGAAGGAGGTAATTTATTGTATGGTTTTCTGAAGATGCCACTACCTCGTGCAGGGTTTGAAAAAGTAAATAAAGAAATGTCTGATGCTGTATGCGATACTGTCAAAGTTTTTATGAATAAAGCAGTGCAGGAATTGGTGGAAATACAAAAAGAAATAGATCCTAGGGTAGATATTAATGATAGTGAATCTCCCACAAATGTTACTGACCTGTGTGTGTCTGCAGATGGGACTTGGATGAAAAGAGGTCACACATCTCTGTATGGAATTGCATCTGTTATTGGTATTGACTCAGGTAAATTTTTAGACGTAGAAATTATGTCTAAATATTGCCAGCAGTGTGAAGCAAGGAAAATGTCCAACAATGAAGACAGCGAGAAACTATGGCAAGTAAAGCATGCATGTGCATGCTCTAAAAATTATGGTGCCTGTATTGGGGGCATGGGGGCTGCTGCAGTTGTGAGTATGTTCTCCAGATCTGAGGACCAGTATGGTGTTAGATAGACTAAATACCTTGGTGACGGGGACTCCTCTTCGATCAAAGCTGTAACAGATAAAAATTCGTACAATACAACAATAGAAAAGTTAGAATATGTTGGCCACATCCAAAAGAGGCTTGGTGGTTGGCTTCGTCGCTTGCTGAAAGAGAAGAAAGGTGAAGTACTTGAGGATGGGAAACCACTAGGAGGAAAATGTAGGCTTACTATTAAAGAAACTGATTTTCTTCGGTTATTTTATGGGAGAGCTATCAGGAAAAACATAATTTAGAGGCAACGAGGCGTGCTGTGTGGGCAATTTTTTTCCACAAATTGTCCACTGACGAAACACCAATGCACAATCTGTGTCCGAAAGAAGATTGGTGTAAGTTCAACAACAGAAATGAGAGGTATTCACATAAACACTCATTGCCACAACCTGTTACGAATGCAATTAAGCCCACATTCAGGTTCCTTGCAAACTGTGATTTATTGAGGAAGTGTCTTCACGGAAAGACACAAAATGCAAATGAAAGCCTCAATAATTTAATTTGGATTAGATGCTCAAAAAGGACATTCTGTCGACTTGAAGTACACAAAATAAGTGTCTATGATGCAGTTTTATGTTACAATAACGGAAATAGTGGCAGAATTGAAGTGCTGAAGAGAGTTGGTATAGATCCTGGTGTATTTACAACAAAAGCATTTTACACCATCGACGAAAGCAGAGTCAAGACAGCTAACAGATCAGTGTCTCACCTGAAAATACAGGCCAGGCAGATTCGAAGAGGAGAGAAGAGAAACCTGGAGGATGAGGAGCATCAGTATGGAGGATTTTAAAATTGAGGTAAGCTTATTACATGTAGAAGTACGAGAAGAAAATCTTCGAACCTCATTTTTCCTGTTTTACATTTCTTACGTTATTGGAAGTCTTTTCTCAAAAAGTATATGCGCTAATGCTATGAAATTTCCAGAAACTATTCGCAACGTGTTGCTGTCTCCCTGGAACTAAAAAGTACGAGATCGTGCAATTACCTTCTGATTTTTTGAAGGCTGTATGTAGAAAAAAAGTTAATTTTGGATGTGCAAAATTAAAAACTCTGTTAATGATACAATTTGTACTATAAATTAATAACTGTAGTTCGGTGATCTTATAACCTTCTCGGGACACTACAAGAAAATTTTCAGATTAATTGCATGATTAGAATTTGAATTATGGCTTTTTATAAAAAAGACAATAAAAAATTAAAATTTCAAATTTCTCGCATAATATTAATCTTGCATATGTTTCTATATTTTTCCGTTAAAACACAGTTCTTTTACTTTACACGTGCAAAATTTTATATTTGTACATTAATAAATATGGCTGTAACGATTTTTTAAATAAATGTTTATATTTTCCGTTACATTCCCCCTTAAATTCGTCTGGTTTGGTCTGCATGTTCACAGTATGAAACGCGGAATACCTACGATGGCTGCTATAGTGCGATCACATTATTTTTCACTGTGAGAATGCAACTTCTAGACTCCGCTGATCGCGATGTGGTAAGCTTTGTCGATCGCCCCTGCTTCTGGATCTCATGGCTAGCAACTGCTAAGGGGCAAAAATTTAAGATACGTTCGTGTCTATATAATTTCGGTAAGCTAGCGGCAATGCTCTGACTTTTAATTTCTTTGCTATGCCCTGAAACGACTGATTTTCCGCACGCACCGTTAGAGGGACGCCGCGCAAGGACACAGAAGGAGAAGTGCTCTTGGGCGGCGTATTGGCGACAGTCTACTAGCAGCTACATGTACACTTGGGTTGTTCAGAACAGTGGAGAGAGTTACCTTGCAAGGGCGGCAACTTTTCCTGTTTGGGCGGGACTTCGTGGTGGGCGGCCATGTACGAACTTGTCCGGTCCTCAGGGGCTTTTGTCCTGTTGATTTGGAGTATTGCCATTTTGGTGTGATTCACCGCTGACAGTTCTCGTGGTAATCAGGCTGCCTCAGCATCTAACTGTTCCCTTTGTTTAATGTTTTCAAAGGGAGTGCCAGAGTTAACTTGTGTGCAGCTCGAATGTTACAGTAATTGTAACTGCTCACTGTCTTGGTGACATCTTACATTAGGCTGTTTTGGTGCTTAATCTGGCACTCGGTTAAATGTGGGGTGAGAACTGATAATTCATTTGGTAAATTAATTTGCATTCGTAAATGGTAAAAGGAAAAGGGGCAGAACTGTTACCTTATCATTAATTGTATGTATTTATTTTAAGATGCCATATTTTGTATGTTAACCTTGTTGTTTTTCTGTTTTAGAGCTACAAAACATTGGTGCATGATGTATGTCTGGTTAATACAAATCCCAAATTTTTGCAGACATTCAGGCATTGCAAAAAGAAGTTTTGTTATTGCAGCAATGAATTTCGTTTTTTAATTGGCAGGCAGAAAACGAAACATTTAACACTTTTTATAAGCAGAATTCAAATTCTATCAAGGGATCGAGTGAGAACATAACTCTGTGGACCGAATTTAGTGTATTACCGAAACCCACTGATAGTGATTATTCAGAATACTCGGAGATTATCTACTGAAAATACTAACCAAATTTCGAGATTATTTGGTTTGGCGGACTCCGCCGCGAAAGACTTCGTAGTCATGTGAGTCAGTTTGTCTGCAAATCATTTCTTTTTCGATTTCTTCGCATTTTTATGCCACCACGTCTTAGCTTCCCTGCACTTCCTATTTATTTAATTCCTAAGTGGCTTGCATTTCTGTAGTCCTGAATTTGCCTGAACATTTCTGTATTTCCTTCTTTCATTGATCTACTGAAGTATTTCTTCTGTACGCATCGTTTCGTCGCAGTTTTTCTTTTCAAATTCTGTGATTGCCCTTTTCAGAGACGTTCATTTCTCTTCAACGGAAATGCCTACTGAACTATCTCTTATCGCACTATGCACAGCCTCAGAGGTCTTCAAGCGTATCTCTCCATTCCTTAGTACTTTCGTATCCCACTTCTTTGTTTATTGATTCTTCCTGACTAGTCTATTAAACTGCAGCCTAATCTTCGTCACTATTCAGTTATTACCTGGGTAGGTCTTAGAATCTAGTATCTGACTTTGGAATCTCTGCCTCACAACGGCCTTCTCCAAGTATACCTTCTCCTCTTCCTGTGATTCTTGAACAAAGTCTTCGCTGTTATTAGCTGAAATTTATTGCAGAACTCCTAGTACCAAGCCCATATTCCCCCGCAACCCTTTCTTCTACTCCTTCCCCTACAACAGCATTTCAGTACCCTATGACTATTAGATTTTCATCTCCCTTTATGTACTGCATTACTCATTCAGTATCCTCATATACTTTATCTCTTTATCTTCAGCTTGCGACGTCGGTATCTATACCTGAACTGCTGTTGTCAGAGTTAGTTTGCTGTCGATTCTGATAATAGCTACTCTATGACTGAAGCGTTCACAGTTACTCACTTTCTGCCCTAGCTTCCTATTCATAACGAATCATGCAACCGTTATCCGATTTCTGCTACTGTTGTTGTTACCATATCTGACCAGAAATCCTTGTCTTCTTTCCATTTCGCTTGACTGACCCCTACTGCATGTTGATTGAGCCTTTGCATTTCGCTTTTCAGATTTTATAGCTTCCCTACAGCGTTCAAGATTCTGACATTCCACGCCCCGACTCGTAGAACACTATCTTTTCATTGTTTATTCAATCTTTTCCTCATGGTCACCTATCCGTTGGTAGTCCCCTCTCGGAGATCAGAATGGGGGAGCAGTCCAGAATCTTTTGCCAATGGAGTGATCATCATGACACTTTTTCAGTTATAAAGAATGTCTCAACCAGAAGCGGAAACGTGATTTGTTTATCTTTTTTCAAATCGATTTCGACTGATACCAGTCATCATCGGTGCATTTTTGTAACCGATACATGCCGTAAGTAGAAGTATTGTATTTATATCACGACAGAAATTGGAAGATTTCTATCGTGATATAAATACAATACTTCTACTTATGGCATGTATAGGTTAGAAAAATGCACTGATGATGACTGATATCAGTCGAAATCGATTTGCAACAAGATAAATAAATTGTGTTTTCGCGACTGGTTGCTATATTCTTTATAATTTTATATTCCACGGTCACTGCACAGAAAGGCAATCTTATGGAGCCCAACATTCAAAACTTTTTCAATTACAGGCCACATGTCCTGTGGATACAAGTTATGTGTTTTTAATGCAGTGGTTTCTATTGTCTTCTGCATCCTCATGCCGCTGTTCATTACTGGTTCTTTCGCCTTTAGAGGAAATTTTCCACCACAAGGGCAAGAGAGTGTCTGTAACCACCCGTTCCTCCGCCCTCTTTGACAAGGTCGCGGTTGATAGAGGATCGAAATCGCCGGCCCCCAATACTGTTGAGTTTTACTCAGACTGATCGGTCTGATATTGTTCGCAGCTGGGCACACGTGGCAAAGGCCAGAACGTTATATTTTACTTTTTACTTGAGCATAGCTGCTCCAGATTCTGACTATTGCTTTTTAGCAATGTAATTTTACGACTTAGAAACATTTCTTTCCGATGAAGACACCCCCCCCCCCCCCCCCCCCAGTAGGTGTCGAAACGTAGGTCATTGTACGTACCGTTTATGTGCAACCGGTTGGCTTTTTAATCCACTGTTGAGAATGAAAGCTGGAAGTACTATATACAGGCTGTACACCATACAGATCAACAACCCGCTTCAAACATGCATACTGTCTAGTCCAGCAGGTGGCAGAGTGAGCGCCACTAAAAGTCGCTGGCACCGCAGACGTGTTTGTCTCCATGAGCCACATGACTGCAAGTAGTTCCTCTAGTATCTCTTCAAGGTCGGGGTATTTAGGGCGGCGTGTAGCACTCCGAGGTATCTTCCGTTGACCTCTGGACCAGGCCCCGGCTGCAACTGCAGTACGACACCGCTACATTTGATGCCGCGCCACAGCAGCCGCTGCTGGATGAGAGAGTAAGTCAGTGTCTACCGTCACCATCACCAGGACTTGGCCCCTGCATCGCAGACGATCAAGAACTTGATCGGCCCTTGATCTACTTCCAAGTGAAAATTGATCTTTGACTGTATCATCATTAAGATCTCCAGCTTAATTTCGCACTTGTGTAAATTCAGTGCTAATCTCGAACATTCACACTATTAGAGGAGCATGTGGTCAGCACACCGCTCTCCCGGCCTTCGTCATTTTTCTTGACTGGTGCCACTACTTCTCAGTCAAGTAGTCCCTCGATTGGCCTCACAAGAGCTGAGCAACTCGCTTGGGGATTTCAAGTACTTTTGAATAAAACTGTTCTAAGTTCATTACCTGGGCTGTGTTGTCATTGTGCCTCAATATGCGGAAGACTTAGGAAGTGGCGATGAGGAAGTTCTCTTTGAACCAATATTTCCACACATAGGGTACACCTCAGGTAGACAGTGTCAGAGTGCATGTGAATCCTACGTCGCGAAGGCCTTGATAGTGAGTTTTTGCTCCACAATATCTTACCGTGCAGATGTTATTATCTAGGTGTTGCTGCTACTCCAAAAACATCACATTTCACATCATATGAATGACATAAAATGTGATGTTCTCCATAAAGGATTTAAATGAAGAAAACTAACATAACAAATTCTGGCTATCAGTAAACACTAATCAAAGAATCCTGACTTGGTCCTTGATGACAAAATACAGCACCATTACTCACCCTTATTAAAATAGCAGCCAGTTATTATTCCTCTCACCGTTAGTTAATAAGTTTATTATAACTGTTCCACACCCACATTCCATGGACGTCTTTCTTCCCCTCTCTTGATTCAGTCTGTTCGTCACATTTACCAGTTTGTCCATTGACATAGTAGCCTGTGCCATTACTCAGTCGTAGAACATTTCTGTTTTATGCACTCACGTATTTGAATATACTGTAATATACGACTTATTTGTTCCGTATCTCTTTAGGTATAACATCATGCTTGTGTTTTGCATTGATATAGTCATAAAATGTGACATATCTTTGTACAGCATTCTTTGTACAGCTATGAATTCTGGCTGAAGTTGTGTGGAGTAACTGTTTATCATTAAATTATCTGACGATGGCCGAAGAAGCCGAAAGCTGGTTCGTAACGAACTAATAAATATTATTGTGGAACATTAAAACTTTGTATTCAAGTTATCAGTACGATAAGGAATGGCTTAAACCTAAGGAACAACAAATGTAAACATCAGTGCAGATTAAATACCGCCGGCACAATTGGTGCGGAACAGTTCAAAGACAAATTTACGACTTCAGTCAGTGGCTCTTCTAAGTAAGCATACACTATCCGGTTACATTTACACTATGTGATCAAAAGTATCCGGACACCTGGCTAAAAATAACTGAGAAGTTCGTGACGCCCTCCATCGGTAACGCTGGAATTCAATATGGTGTTGGTCCACCCTTAGCCTTGATGACATCTTCCACTCTCGCAGGCATACATTGAATCAGATCCTTGAAGGCTTCTTGGGTAACGGCAGCCCATTCATCACGGAGTGCTTCACTGAGGAGAGGTATCCATGTCGGTCGGTGAGGCCTGGCACAAAGTAGGCTTTCCAAAACATCCCAAAGGTGTTTTATAGGATTCAGGTCAGGACTCTGTGCAGGCCAGTCCATAACAGGGATGTTATAGTCGTGTAACCACTCCGCCACAGGCCGTGCATTATGCAGTACCTGGCAGTAGGTGGCAGCACAATGCACCTAATATGAAAAACATATGTTTTTGGGGGTGTCCGGATACTTTTGATCACATAGTGTAAATGTAACCGGAGACTAACTCGCAGATTCTGATAGTGCAGTTGCCCGTACAATCCTTTTTATACACACAGGAATCCAAAGATAGCACAACGCCGCTACCGCTCAGTTGGACCTTCTCGGTGGTCGTAAGCCCACACGCATCCTCCGCTTTCTTTGCTCTAGTTTCTCATAGGCATACAACCAGCACTCGCCAATAGCGATTAGGTGGCAAAAGTAGTCATCTGGGTTGGCCTGACGCAACTGCACTTTTCCGCTGCTGTCTCGGTTCTGCGAGATGTATAAACTGCTGTGAGAAGTCGCGGAACCAACAGTCAGCGACCTTCGTCACGTTCAGAATATCGTGCAAAATGTGGAAAACCGATACACGACTGATTTTCACTTTTCTCAAGAACTCTTCTATTGTGACAGGCCGGCCTTCGAGCACCAGGAGCTCCACTTCCCTTCTGATTCCCGGTTCTTCTCAGAGAGATGGTCTACCACCCCATTCGACGTCATTCAAATTTGTTTGACCGTATTGGAGTCATCGGCGCCACCTAACCGCTGTGTCATGTGAGTGTGCATTGTTACCGTACATTTCTACCTGCTAAGCATGGATTGTTACAGTGTTGTTCCCTTTCAAATACAGGAAACGAATCACAGCAGGATACCACACTTTACAAAGGAGCAGCATCATTTAGTCTTGGCTACTCTAGCGGCTTGTTATGGTACCGAGGCACGGGGTTTCAGTGTGTACCAGAACCGCAGATCGGTACCTGCAAACAAAAGAAAGTAATGGCATATTCTTTCAGATTAAATTTTGTCAATGCGGTGGAGTTGTCGCTGATATGAAACTTGTTGGCAGATGAAAACTGGTTGCCTAACCGGAAGCCGGCTGGGGTGGCAGAGCGGTTCTAGGCGCTACAGTCTGGACCCGCGCGACCGCTACCGTCGCAGGTTCGAATCCTGCCTCGGACATGGTTGTGTGTGATGTCCCTAGGTTAGTTAGGATTAAGTAGTTCAGTTCTAGCGGTTGATGACCTCAGAAGTTAAGTCCCATAGTGCTAAGAGCCATTTTGAACCTAACCGGAACTCGAAACCGAGACTCTTGCCTTTCGCGGCTGAGTACTTTACCGACTGAGCTATCCAAGGTCGACGAAAGACTCTGCCTCACTTTTTTACTTTCTCGAGTACCTCTTCTTCCGTTGTCGGTAGAGCACTTGCCCGCGAAATGCAAAGGTCCCAGGTTCGAGTCTCGGTCAGGCACCCAGTCTTAATGTGACAGCGAAGTTTCGAATCAGCACACACTCTGCTGCAGGGTGAAAATTCATTATAGAAACATTCACTATGGCTGTGGCTAAACCATTCCTCCGCAGCATCCTTTCTTCCAGGACTGCTAGTCCCGCTGGGTATGCACAACTTCCGTGATGTCTGGATGGTGGGAGAAATGGTAGTGGTTGAAGTAAAGCTGCGAGGACAAGTCGTGAGTCATTCATAGATAGCTCAATTCATGGAACACTTGCCCACGAAAAGTCCAGTTTTAAACTTCCAGGAAGTTTTAATTGTGTATTTTGATTTTTTTTGAAGTGATGGCTGGCTCTGAGCACTATGGGACTCAACATCTTAGGTCATAAGTCCCCTAGAACTTAGAACTACTTAAACCTAACTAACCTAAGGACATCACACACACCCATGCCCGAGGCAGGATTCGAACCTGCGACCGTAGCAGTCCCGCGGTTCCGGACTGCAGCGCCAGAACCGCTAGACCACCGCGGCCGGCTTTGAAGTGATAGGTAAACCCTTCGAGTATTCCTGTTTGTCAATGAGAACTTGTTTAAATTTCAATAAATAATTTGTTAGTTTCAAATTTACAGTAGAGACAAATTATATTTTATATTACCACTACAGCTGACATATTGGTCCGGACAGAATTGGCAACTATATTGATATTTAAAACAATTTTCATTTATTCTTCCGTGTCAGTTGCACATCTTTAATTGCATGACATGTTTCGATCACTGTGGATTATTTTTAAATTTGAAACAAAGTAATACTAAGTAGTTGCTTCGGAGTACTCTGATATGATGTTCTGAATAGAGTTGCTCTCTAACAATACTACGGTTGGATAGTTTTGGTACAGTACTTAAATGACGTAGTAAACGGTGGATTCCCGGTGGTACTGGTGGCGGCGGTAGGGAAAGAGAAAAAAACGAATGGGCAGCAGCGAAACTAGGAGCCGACGATTCCTTTTTGTTTTTATTTGTTTGTTTGTTTCTTTTGCACGGAACTGAGTGTAAGTCCATTGTATATTTTATATCCTTTGCAAGGAATACAAGCCCGCATCTCGTGGTCGTGCGGTAGCGTTCTCGCTTCCCACGCCCGGGTTCCCGGGTTCGATTCCCGGCGGGGTCAGGGATTTTCTCTGCCTCGTGATGGCTGGGTGTTGTGTGCTGTCCTTAGGTTAGTTAGGTTTAAGTAGTTCCAAGTTCTAGGGGACTGATGACCATCGATGTTAAGTCCCATAGTGCTCAGAGCCATTTGAACCAAGGAATACAAATTAGTTGATCGCGTAAATTCTGAGCTTTTAAGTAAGCAAAGCAACTAATTTTGCTGCAAGTACAGTTTACAAGCACAAACATAAAAATTATACGTACTCATTGATGTTATTTAGTACTCAATAGAAAGTTCTTGATCATAATCAAAGTTTCCTGTTATTATTGATAATACGAAAGTTGTTTATGAATAACAGAAACATGTTTCATATAGCGTCGATGAAGTACTAAAGCGAGGTGTGATATATTTTTGTTTGCGTTTTTTCTTTTTAAATTAGTTTTTTTTATTAATAAATTCCGTTTTCGAGCTGTATATGATAAACCGTGTTGTTTTCTTTTTTATTTTACTATAACATCCGCTGTTTCACGTTAAAAATCAGCGATTTTCGAATATAATCTGAATTAATCATTGAAACTTAAATTTTACTATAAATACTATTTATTCTTAAGCTATAGACAGGAGGGTAGCTGTGCAGAACAGAAATAATCTATAGGTTCCGCAGCCCTTAATATATTCTCAGTTTCTGGACGTTTCACCACTTCCGGTTTCTATGGCAGTCCAGTAAGACAATGTTTGTATACGTAACAAAAGCGATCGTTATGAGGTAACGCCCGATAGGTACGGAACATATCTAATGTGCAAGTAACGTGGATAGAACCTTAACCGACCAAAGCTACTAGGATAGCTACCGCAGTCTATGCATACTTATGATGGTCTAGAGTAGCCTACAGTAGTTTTACAACTCTAGTTCTGAACAGACAAGACGAGTGGCTGACGCAACTACTTAGTTTTATTTTGTCTTAGCTCTGAAGATCATCGAGAGTGATCGAAACAGGTCATGTAATAAAAATGTGCAACTGAGACAGAAGAATATCTGAGAATTGTTTGTTTTAAATTACGTTAGTATACTTTATTCCAATAGTAGGAGAAAAAGCCGCAGATCTTTACATTCCCATGTTTCTATTTCTTCTAAAATACTGACTTTTTATTTCACGCTCTTCGCTTCCTTTAAATGATAAAATTTTTTTGTAACTCATCGTAATTGCTTTAAAATATATTTTTTTAAATTTTTAATGTAAATATTTGCTTGTGATAAGAAACAATCTATGTCATTACCTGAAAAATTGCGAAATGTGCGACTTGTAACATTAGGCAATAGGTCTTTACATATGCATTAAATGAATGAATGAGTCAATTGAAAAGTGCCAAAAAGAACCAAACGTGGTTATGACGGAGGGCCTGACTACTGTAGCAGTTGGTGAGACGATCAGTGCCGGGGGCAGAGAACCCTCGGCCTGAGCCCGGCAGTTAGGAGCCGGCGGCCGTGGCGGCTGCGGAGCTCGCGTGATGGCGTCGCGTCGCGGCGCGGTGCAGCGCCCTGGAGACCGCCACCGCCGGCTGCTGCCTCCAGACGGGTGAGCGGCGCGCACGCGACCCAACCGCCTCCGCCGCCTGCGCCGCCCCCGCAGTTGCCGGCCGATTACCGGCGCTCCGGCTGATTGCCGCCGCCTGATGAGCTACGCGTCCCCTGGGTCTCGCGTGCCCCACCTCGCGCCAGAATCATCGCTATCCACTCCGAATCGTTACGAGCTCCAAAGGGCCGCTCTTTGCCCAGCGGGAGTGCTGCAGGTAAACCCCAGTCTCCGTCGCTGACGCCGCCCAGTCTCTGGCGGCCAGGAACAGGTAAACGCCAAGCTAGATCTGCAGACCTAGAATTACAGAGGGCGGCGCCCTAGGCCAGAGACGTTTGTCCCCTCCACCTCCCCCCCCCCCCCCCCCTCTTTCATAACAACACGACTTTCGAAGATTTTATTTTTCGTGCCGTTTTGGTTGCCTTACAGAGTCAAACTAGGTTAGACAATAAACGTAATCAGTAAATGATTTATTAAACGAAATTCACTGTCTAGTCACATTAATGTAGACCACGTGTCAAAACCCTTAATAACCATATTTGACAGCGCAGACTACTGCAGCACGTGCAGAAAGAGAGTCAGTGAGGCTCTGGAAGGAACAGACAAGGATGTGGAGTCACGCCGACCGCAATGTCGTGACCAGCAGCGCTAGGCTTCTCGGTTGACGATCCAAGCCGCGAACAGACTCATCGATGTGCTCTCACAGATTCTCGATTGGCTTTCAATCCGAGGAGTCTGGTGTCCAGGTGAGTAAATGAGGCAGATGGTATCTTACTTTTCAGTCAAAAAAATGATTCAAATGGCTCTGAGCACTATGGGACTTAACTTCTAAGGTCATCAGTCCCATAGAACTTAGAAATACTTAAATACTTAAATACTTAAAAGGATACTTAAAAGGACATCACACACATAATGTCCGAGGCAGGATTCGAACCTGCGACCGTAGCGGTCGCGCGGTTCCAGACTGTAGCGCCTAGAGCCGCTCGGTTACTTTTCAGTCAAAGTTTTTTAAACAGGAGTATATTCGTCTTTCTTGTGCTCCAATAGGAGCAGTTTTCTTCTTTTTCTCTGGTCACTAATTTGAAATACTGGTAAGTAAAATTCTGAGTCTTCTTATGTGAAATTGAAATGACGAAAAAATAATTTTGCTGCCCATGTAACCTCCCCCTCACTTATCGGCCTTAATGACAGTGAAAAATTAAACCGCGTGTACCTAATGGAAATTTGGGAAAAGCAATCGTCACCGAAGTTAATCTGTCGGTAAAGAGGGGGGAAAGGGTTACATCTAAATGAAAGGAAAAATGCAAATGAAACTGGTGGAAATTAATTTTGAAAAGGGGTAAAGTTAATAAAGAAAGTAAATGTGCGGCCGTTACGTTAACAATTAACTAGCGGTAATTAGATATTTGAGATTTGGGGGAAATTACGGTAGCCAGTCCTAAGGACAATTACTATAGTAACTGAAAAAGAAAGGTTATTACACATATAATTAGCACTAGAAGCGTGGCAACTGAAGGTTGACACATGTAGTGTGAAAACTGAAAGTTTGTCAGAAGTAATAAATTTCGCTACACTCTGACTCAATTTAGCAAAAGAATTAATAAAACCGGAAAATTGAAAGTTAATTTAGTGACTGAAGTTAATAGTGAGCTTTCTTTCTGAAGCACATCGAAATTCAGTAAAATACGGTTAGTCTTGGACTACCTCAACAATCATTTCAAAAGCTACCTGAATCTACGCAAATTAAAAATAAGAGATTTAACTTTGAGCTTAAATTAAATGATTCTGAACAATTAACAATAGTAAAATTTAGTACGTACCAAGCTGAGCTGCAGTCACAGGTAAGCTAAAATATGCTAACAAAACTCGCACTCTTAATTTGTGCTCGTGTAATCTAAATATTGTAGCCAGCTATGAATACTTTAACTGAACTTTGAAATTAAAGCAGTGAAATCTAATTATATTATTTTAATGCTGGCGTTTGAATTTCAACGACACTCGGGTTCATTTCGGAAAAGGAAGGGACCCTGCTTGGCAATGCAATTGGGACAATGAGCAACAAAGGTTCATGCTAAGTTGCTGTAATTTTGTGATGCAACAAGTTTAAAAGCTGAGGTCTGCCATACAGTTCTAAAACTTTACGTGCTTCCAGTCTTCCTTGTTGGTTGATTGAAGGTTTGAAGCCGTCGATCGAGGAGGTGGTGACAGTCACTCATTGTCGGCCGTCGCTGTTGCAGAAGCTGGATGTTGGCGCGCCTTCTACTCGACACAGTCACCAGACGAAACGGGCTCTTGATGTGTGCCAGCTAATGCTTCCCGTCCGCGACATCATGTCAGAAACTATCATCGCAAGTCGAGCGCAATTACATTCTGCCAAACCCCGAAAGCGCGGCAACTCGCGGGAGCTTCACACAACACACCTGCTCCACTGCACTACCCCAGCCAGACTCCCTGTCTGCCCGCGCTCCACGCGGCATAGTTAACACTACCAAAGATCCTACACACTTTGATTCTTCACACGACCTATCGATGTATTCGTTCGATAGCATAGTTTTCCCTAGGCAAGACCCAGCGTAAAATACAAATAATATTTACGAAACAAACCAATTATACATCGACATAAATGCATAAATATATATATACAAATACTAAAACAATTACAATATATAAAGACACAGAAATGTTATACCTTGAGGTAACAAAACAAGGAAAAAAATTATAGTACAATAGATGGAAATACGAGGATATGCATTTCCGGCGTTACACCCAGACCGGATTTTACAATCATAATAGTTTTACAAGTGCTTCACTACTACAACATGGAGTTCCCAGAATCGTTCTGATGATAACAATTCACACCATATTTATCCGTGCTGTTGTTGTTGTTGTTGTGGTCTTCAGTCCTGAGACTGGTTTGATGCAGCTCTCCATGCTACTCTATCCTGTGCAAGCTTCTTCATCTCCCATTACCTACTGCAACCTACATCCTTCTGAATCTGCTTAGTGAATTGATCTCTTAGTCTCCCTCTACGATTTTTACCCTCCACGCTGCCCTCCAATGCTAAATTTGTGATCCCTTGATGCCTCAAAACATGTCCTACCAACCGATCCCTTCTTCTAGTCAAGTTGTGCCACAAACTTCTCTTCTCCCCAATTCTATTCAATACCTCCTCATTAGTTACGTGATCTACCCACCTTATCTTCAGCATTCTTCTGTAGCACCACATTTCGAAAGCTTCTATTCTCTTCTTGTCCAAACTGGTTATCGTCCATGTTTCACTTCCATACATGGCTACACTCCATACAAATACTTTCAGAAACGACTTCCTGATACTTAAATCTATACTCGATGTTAACAAATTTCTCTTCTTCAGAAACGATTTCCTTGCCATTGCCAGTCTACATTTTATATCCTCTCTACTTCGACCATCATCAGTTATTTTACTCCCTAAATAGCAAAACTCCTTTACTACTTTAAGTGTCTCATTTCCTAATCTAATCCCCTCAACATCACCCGATTTAATTTGACTACATTCCATTATCCTCGTTTTGCTTTTGTTTATGTTCATAGTTTGGACAAGAAGAGAATAGAAACTTTCGAAATGTGGTGCTACAGAAGAATGCTGAAGATTAGATGGGTAGATCACATAACTAATGAGGAAGTATTGAATAGGATTGGGGAGAAGAGAAGTTTGTGGCACAACTTGACCAGAAGAAGGGATCGGTTGGTAGGACATGTTCTGAGGCATCAAGGGATCACCAATTTAGTATTGGAGGGCAGCGTGGAGGGTAAAAATCGTAGAGGGAGACCAAGAGATGAATACACTAAGCAGATTCAGAAGGATGTAGGTTGCAGTAGGTACTGGGAGATGAAAAAGCTTGCACAGGATAGAGTGGCATGGAGAGCTGCATCAAACCAGTCTCAGGACTGAAGACCACAACAACAACAACAATGTTCATCTTATATCCTCCTTCCAAGACACTGTCCATTCCATAAGTAGTATCCGTGCTACGTTACTTTATAAGCTACATTTTCGCCTCACAACGTATTTTACCTGCGTATTTTACGTGCACAAGTAGCGCAACTTTGAACCTCTCTGTCTTGGAAATGGATAAAACTATAAAAAAAAAATTCAGAGTTGTTCGACACTTGATTCTATGGAATATGTCGTAAAATTACAGTCATTTACTGTGCTTAGCCGTCTTAGAATCCGCGGCTCGGATTTGTTACACAAAAACCATGTTTTTGACGTGATTCTCGGTAAGAGATACAGATTTTTGAAATCTGGAAGATGCCACTTGTACATAATTACCCCTTTTCGTAGGTGATAGGTTAGTCTACAGCTGTTAAATAATTTGTAAAAAAAGCATTTGTGCCATCAATTGTACAATTTCATGTTTATTCTTCACCAGTTTCGATTGTTACAATCATCTTCAAGGATAAAAACATTGTACGTGAATGTACCAACCGTATATTTTCGTCATATATGAGCCATATAAATGTAAAACATATGAATTGTCATAATAAGCTGTCTTAACACAGTTCATATAAACACTCTGAGCCTTCGCACAATTACAATAGTGCACATGTGGTGATAAGTGTGGAATTATCACCACATGCGCACTACTGTAATTGTGCCAAGGCTCAGCGTGGTTGTATGGACTGTGTTGAGGCAGCTTATTATGACAGTTATATATGTTCTTCATTTGTATGTCTCATGTATGACGGAAATATACGCTTGATCCATTGATGTACAGGGTTTATAATGTTTTTCTCTTTGAAGATGACTATAACAATCAAAGACAGTAGAGAATGAACATAAAATTGTACAGCTGATGGCACAAATATGCTTTTTCCAAATTCTAGATATACACCCAGAGAATATACGGTTAAATTTGAACAATTTGCTGCTGTTACTTCCTTAGATTTTCGCTGCTAAGGCAAAAAATGGCGTCAAACGCATTTTTCGGGTTTTCTCAGGAATCGTCTATGGTGCCTCCATAAGCCGCTTATTACGCACCGTAGACCACATTTAATGCAAAAATAACCAACCGATTTACTCGATTTGCCTAAGCTGAAGAGAATGTGTAATATACACACTTTGGCCGTGTACCATAGGACGATTGCAGTAAGGTAATCCTTCTGTTGGGTGTACAAATGGGCCCTATCCCAAGGGCTGTCCAAAACACTTGACCCTACCTTTCTGTCATCAATTGAACCTGTGGTATGAGCCCCGGAAAAATCCCATTTTTATGCGTGACCTTTTGGAAAATACTGGAAGCGCATGCCTACCGATAAACGTCCCATCGACGACGAGATCATTAGAGACGAGCAGAAGATCGATTTTGATAACGATGGGGAAGGAAACTGATTGTTTTCTTCTCCAAGTGACCTTCCCTGCAATAGTTTTTAAGCTATTTGGAGAAATCGCAAGGACCTATATGTGGATGGGTTTTGAACCTTCCTTCCCAGGGTCTAACCACTACACCACCTCGGTCGGCCGAGTAGAAGCGTGTCTAATTCCATCTTAATAACTATTTACAACTCTTGACTAGTTCGACAAATCCGTGGCAAAAATATCAAATAGTATTTCCTAATATCACATGTGACGCATGTACGATGGGAAAAATAAAACTGGCCCAGATAATACGAAGGGCCTTCAAAAGATACATATGTCGTCTCACGCTAAGACCACTGCGCAACAATACTGATGCATTATCAGAATACAGTACGTGTTCTGGGTTACCTACAGGCACGGTTCGGGTCCAATACGGGTAACAGATGCATCACAGTGTGGGAATGAAACGGTGCGGCAACTGGGAACGTACCCTAAAGCTGAAGACTGCGGGACATTATAGTTGTTATGGGGCAAACGTCGAAATTTCACACATATTCCCTGTGAAATTTTGGCAGTATAAGGGCTAAATGGAATGTCGTGTCCAGCCGTAGTGAAATGTTGCCAATTTGGCAAAGGCTGCAGAATGTGGGTGATGGTGAGCAGTAAGGACGACAATGTCCAGGCAATCGGAACAGTTTTGCAGCAACCACAGTTTTTCAGACGTTGACGCATCATTGGTTCGTGATGGCTTCGTGACTAAGGAGCGGATTTCTGCCGTCAAGGATTCGAACGGTTGGTAGAACGTCCCGACCGTTATTTGCAGAAGCTTGCTGACAATGCTGAAAAATAATATCGCGTATCTGTCACTTAGGAGTGTAGCGCAGCATTATATAAAAGTTGCTCGGCCCACCATAATAATGTGAAACTTACTATTTGAGGTCCCATCGTATTTTATGGACCTACAGATAGGCAACCAACTAATATCATGCATTACCGTCGAGGATGATGTAAGTTGGGTTCCTTATCTGAACGTGAATTAAATACACCTTGCAAAATAAATAAAATGTCACTTTTTGAAACCCCATCAGTTTCCCCCGTTGCGATGCAGAAGTGTGAAATTTGGCCAAAACCTTCCTCCCCTAACGGTGTAAAAGCGTGGCGCATTGTGACGTTACCTCGTGCTCGGTACGCTTCAAACAGCGAGGTGTCAACATACGAGGTCAAAAAATTCGGAAACATTCTTAATTTCGCGCCAATGGTGTGTTGAAGGAAATGCGGTTGGCATCGCTGCAGACGCCCTGTGTTTAATGCGTAACTGTCGGAGGTACAGTGTTGTATGCCTGTTAGTTATTGTTCAGTGCTGTACTGAGTAAAACGTTGTGTCGCACAGTTTGAGAATTTCGAGATAACAGATCTAAGGGAGCAACGCGTCTGCGTTACATTTTTGCGGGAAACTTAGGAAAACCTTTAGACACACACACCAAATGATGCAGGAAGCCTACGTTGGTGGATGCTTAAGCCCTATTCTGTGTTACGGGTGGTCCCCACGGTTTAAAAATGGCCGGACGGAAGTTAAGGACGACCCTCGTTCAGGACGCCATTCGACGTCTACCGACGACGCAAATGTCAGTAACGTCAACGGAATTGTGCGTGCCAATCGAATCCAAGAGACTGCAGAAGACTCTAACATTTCAGTTGGATGATGTCATGAAATCCTGACGCAGCATCTTGGAATGCATCGTGTTGCCGCCAAGTTCCTTTGCTGAGCACTTAAAAAATCGATGAACTCTGAAAGTGGACGAGTAGTTTATTACAGAGTTGGCTTATGTTATGTCGGAAAATATAGACGAAAGTGCTACTCTTGAAGATGTGTGAATATGTGTCCGTGTGTACGTGTGTGTGTGTGTGTGTGTGTGTGTGTGTGTGTGTGTAAGAGAGAGAGAGAGAGAGAGAGAGAGAGAGAGAGAGAGAGAGAGAGTAAAACAAATTTACCAAAATAGTGAACTTACCAAATGTGCTCATGCAGGGCTGGTCACCTACAAAGTAGAATACATTTTTATCCACATTCGCTAGTTCCACAGCTCGAAATCTTTTGCTTGTCATTTCCTGCGAGGCTGCGCAGGGGCACCGCCATTTCTTTGCTTCTTGTAATGTGGAAGACCACGTCTGTAGCAACCGTGTCCTCTACTACCACTACATATTATGGGGGCCGATGCAAAGGAGTAGGATGAAAGTAAGAAAAATACACTCAAAGGTGAAAGAGTGTTGCAAGTTGTGGAGCATAATCAGTTGGTCGTGGAAAGAGAGCAGAAGAAAAGGTGGCTCTTGTGCAGGAAGTTGGCATATCTTTGCTGGGAATTGTCGCATCTTCGCCGTGTGCGGGCTGACCCGACACGAGCGCGATCCGGGGCGCGAGAGACGCTAGATTCATCTCGGTAACACTTCTCCGTGACGTCAGTGTGAGGTCTACATACCCAGTTTTGACCATCGGGGACGTCGATCGACTTTCGTGGTCATATCGAGTTCTGAGAAGTGGGAGAAGCCATATTTGATAGGTTTCCAAGTACTACGTGTGTCCTAAGAACATAGGATGCTTCAAATATTGAGGATCTCTCGAAAACGCGTCGCTATTGGTACGATTTGTTGTAAGGCAAGCTGAGTCTCCATGGCCTTTAAATTTGAAACCAAGTACAAGTTGCAACGCTGTATAATGACGTAGTGGTTTGAAGGTCGGGTTGTGGAAAGGCATTTATCTGGTGCGTCGGTTAGCTTACTAATATCTCTAAATTTTTTCCCTTCACTTGTTTAAAATATTCTGGGACCTTGTTAAGTTAAGGAAAATTCGTTTTCTAGTATTTGATGTTTTGTACTTATAAGATCGGTCTCTCTCAAGAGTGAACTGTCATTGTCAACATTTTACAAAATAAGCGTGAGATGCACAAATGCCAGTAAATGATCGAAATACGTTGACCACTTGGTAAAATAAAGTAAGTACCTTTCAAAATAAAAATCATAGAAAAGACTGATAAATGTAAAAAAGAATTGAAACATTACTTACTCTCATCCGTCTATAAAATATAACTAAAAACATTCAACAGCCTGGATTGCTTAAATATTTATTTAATTAAGACATGCGGTTTCAACATACTTTGCGTCGTCTTCACGTCTTAAAAAGTCTTTCTGTTATGAAACGTGTTCATTTAACGTTGGACCTCACGCCAAGTTGTCATGTAGATAAAAATCAGCACATTGTAAAAGGTTTGTCAGAACTAAAATATTTTATGACAAACCTTATATAATCTGCTGATTTTTATCGACATGAGAGCGTGAGGTTCAAGGTAAAAAGAACAAGTTTCATAACAAAAAGATTTTTAAGACCTGAAGATAACAGCAAAGTCTTTCGAAACCAGTTGTGTTAAAATAATGTTTATGCGATCTAGAGTATTGAATGCCTTAGCAAGTAAGACAGATGGCTCCTTTGGTCTTCTCAAAATGTGGAAACTCTGTAAAATATAAATGAAAATTTACGAGCTAGTTGTTTCAGGACATTTCTTTTCCAAAAAAGAACATCTTATACGTACACAGATGTAATGCATTCTGGTACTGGTACAGGAATGTACCTACAGCTTTTTTTTCTCGTTGATTCAATCACTTTGGAAACTGAAAAGGAAGAAGCTCATTTACCTCGCAGTGAATTGTAATTTTTCGCACAACTCAGAACGTACTTCACACAACCACGGTATGTAACTAACGAGTATAAATCTGGTAAGTTCTCACTTCCAAAGGAAGAAAAGGCAAGAATAGTTTCCAAAATTGCAATCAATGCACCAGTTGCAGATATGAGTTCCTGCTTTAATTCGTGAGCAAGAAACTACTCCGTATTTATAATCTTTTTACGGGTTTCGGAGAGTGTTATAATAACATTACATTTACTTCTGTTGTATGCAAAGAACTTAGAATTTCGTATATGTTTATACGCTGAAGAGCCTAAGAAACTGGCACAACTGCCGCGAGCACGCAGAAGTGCCGCAACACAACGTGACATGGACTTGACTAATGTCTGAAGTAGTGCTGGGGGGAACTGACACCATGAATCCTGTAGGGCTGTCCATAAATCTGTAGGAGTACGAGGGGGTGGAGATCTCTTCTGAACAGTAAGTTGCAAGGCATCCCAGATATGCTCTATAATGTTCTTGTCTGGGGAGTTTGGTGGCCAGTAGACGTGTATAAGCTCAGAAGAATCTTCCTCGAGCAATTCTGCACGTGTGGAGTGTCGCATTGTCCTGCTGGAATTGTCCAAATTCTTCGGAATGCACAATGGACATAAATGGATGCAGATGATCAGACAGCGTGCTTACTTACGTGTCACCTGTCAGAGTCGTATCTAGACGTATCAGGGGTGCCATATCACTCCAACTACACACGCCCCACACCATTACAGAGTCTCTAGCAACTTGAACAGTTCCCTGCTGACATGCAGGGTTCATGGATTCATGACGTTGTCTCCATACCCGTACACGTCCATCTTCTCGATACACTTTGAACTGAGACTCGTCTGAACAGGCAATATGTTTCCAGTCATCAACAGTCCAATGTTGGTGTTGAAGAGCCCAGGCGAGGCGTAAAGCTTTGTGTCGTGCGGTCATGAAGGGTACGCGAGTCGCCCTTCGGCTCCGAAAGCCCATATCGATGATGTTTTGTTGAATGGTTCGCACGCTGATACTTGCTGATGGCCTAGCATTGAAATCTGCAGCAATTTGCGGAAGGGTTGCACTTCTGTCATGTTGAACGAATCCCTTCAGTCATCGTTGGTGCCATTCTTGCAGGATCTTTTCCCGGCCGCAGTGATGTCGGAGATTTGATGTTTTACCGGATTCCTGATGCTCACGGTACACTCGTGATATGGTCGTAGGAGAAAATCCCCACTTCATCGCTACCTCGGAGATACTGTGTCGCGTAGCTCGTGCGCAAACTATAACACCACGTTCAGACTCACTTAAATTTTGATAAACTGCCACTATAGCAGCAGTAACCGATCTAACAACTGCGCCAGACACTTCTTGTCTTATATACGCGTTGCCAACCGCAGGCCTGTATTCTGCCTGTTTAAATATCTATGTATTTGAATACGCATGTCTATACCAGTTGGTTTGGCGCTTCAGTGTAGACAAAATTACGTTTTGTACGTAGTCCTCAAATGGAAAAAAAAACAGATCAATTGAAACAGGTCACATCGAATCAGATGACGGAAGATTTGGCTTATCCCAGGTACGCAGCCAAGAAACCCGTTTCAGTTTTGTAATATTAACAGACACACACTATGACAGGGTATTTGCAGACCGGGCTAAATATGTCACGAAATAAGCATCGAACGAAAAAATTACAAAGAACGAAACTTGTCTAGCTTGAAGGGGGAAACCAGATGGCGCTATGGTTGGCCCGCTAGATGGCGCTGCCTTAGGTCAAACTGATATCAACTGCGCTTTTTTAAATAGGAACATTTTTATTGCATATTCGTGTAGTACGTAAAGAAATATGAATGTTTTAGTTGGACCACTTTTTTCCCTTCGTGATAGATGGCGCTGTAATAGTCACAAACGTATAAATACGTGGTATCACGTAACATTCCTCCAGTGCGGACGGTATTTGCTTCGTGATACATTACCCGTGTTAAAATGGACCGTTTACTAATTGCGGAAAAGGTCGATATCGTGTTGATGTATGGCTATTGTGATCAAAATGCCCAGCGGGCGTGTGCTATGTATGATGCTCGGTATCCTGGACGACATCATCCAAGCGTACGGACCGTTCGCCGGATAGTTACGTTATTTAAGGAAACAGGAAGTGTTCAGCCACATGTGAAACCTCAACCACGATCTGGAACAAATGATGATGCCCAAGTAGGTGTTTTAGTTGCTGTTGCGGCTAATCAGCACATCAGTAACAGACAAATTGCGCGAGAATCGGGAATCTCAAAAACGTCGGTGCTGAGAATGCTACATCAACATCGATTGCACCCGTACTTTATTTCTATGCACCAGGAATTGCATGGCGACGACTTTGAACGTCGTGTACAGGTCTGCCACTGGGCACAAGAGAAATTACGGGACGATGACAGATTTTTTGCACGCGTTCTATTTAGCGACGAAGCGTCATTCACCAACAGCGGTAACGTAAACCGGAATAATATGCACTATTGGGCAACGGAAAATCCACGATGGCTGCGACAAGTGAACATCAGCGACCTTGGCGGGTTAATGTATGGTGCGGCATTATGGGAGGAAGGATAATTGGCCTCAATTTAACGATGGCAATCTAAATGGTGCAATGTATGCTAATTTCCTACGTAATGTTCTACCGATGTTGCTACAAGATGTTTCACTGCCTGACAGAATAGCGATGTACTTCCAACATAATGGATGTCCGGTACATAGCTCGCGTGCTGTTGAAGCGGTGTTGAATAGCATATTTCATGACAGGTGGATTGGTCGTCGAAGCACCATGCCATGGCCCGCACGTTCACCGGATCTGACGTCCCCGGATTTCTTTCTGTGGGGAAAGTTGAAGGATATTTGTTATTGTGACCCACCGACAACGCCTGACAACATGCGTCAGCGCATTGTCAATGCATGTGCAACATTGCGGAAGGCTAACTACTCGCTGTTGAGAGGAATGTCGTTACACGTATTGCCAAATGCATTGAGGTTGACGGACATCATTTTGAGCATTTGTTGCATTAATATGGTATTTACAGGTAATCACGCTGTAACAGCATGCTTTCTCAGAAATGATAAGTTCACAAAGGTACATGTATCACATTGGAACAACCGAAATAAAATGTTCAAACGTACCTACGTTCCGTATTTTAATTTAAAAAACCTATCTGTTACTAACTGTTCGTCTAAAATTGTGAACCATATGTTTGTGACTATTACAGCGCCATCTAATACAGAGCGAAAAAAGTGGTCCAACTAAAACATTCATATTTATTTACGTACTACACGAATATGTAATAAAAATGGTGGTTCCTATTTAAAAAAAAAAACAGTTGATATCCGTTTGACGTATGGCAGCGCCATCTAGCGGGACAACCATAGCGCCATCTGGTTTCCTCCTTCAAGCTAGACAAGTTTCGTTCTTTGTAGTTTTTTCGTTTGACGCTTATTACGTGAGATATTTGGCCCGGTCACGATCAATGGACCACCACGTATAGTTGAAATCCGATGATGGTTTTGCCGATGGATGTACGGATGCTAATGGTTTAAAGCTCCGATACTGCACAGTTCAGATGTGCAGCTCGACACGCAGTGGAAAACGTATGTGTCAGTTTGTTGGTGAACGTTACTGCTGTTTATCAATCCTATCCTCTACTTGTTAGACGAACTGTGTATTCACCGCATTTAATTTGTGTTGAGCGCCAAGTAGTCAGTAGTGAAGTGCGTCAGTGTTTGTTGGTAAGTGCTTTCAGACAGCGAGGTTAATCTCTGTGCGTTCTTGTATTAGCGCGTGCCATTGTTGTGGTCGCATTACCAGCCTGCTGTGTGTGTGCGCACGCGAGCACTTGGGTGCAGCACCAAGCCCGTATCATTATATGTAGTAAAACTGACCGAGTTCATCTGATCTTTTATTGGTTCTTTTGTGAAACTGCTTGTTACTGCGCAGCAAGTGGCTGTTGAGAAAAGTGTCTGGAGCTGATGCCCAGTGCTGTCATTTCTTAAGATTGCTTTATTTGATGAATGTTATAATTGTTAGCATAGGTTGGGTTTCAGGTTAATGGTTAATGTTCCCGCGTAACGATAAGCGCCGGCACGAAGATGAAGAACGGAAGAGCAGAGAAGGCTGCGGGACGACGTCGGCCAATAGCACGCTGACTAGGGCCGCACCACGACAGAAGCGGCCTCTGTACGCAGAGAATAAAGCGCCGCTCCTGCCAGCATCGGCCGGACACTAGTAGACCCGGACTAGAAGAGGAGCATTAGAAGAGACGTGACGTATGAACTTGCGTGATCTGTTATTCATTGCTTACATGGAAATTGTATACTTTGATGGACATTGATTATTTGCTTGACGCCAATTGCTTGCGACAACTCGTTGTAAATACAAAGTTAAGTAATATCAATTAGATTACTGTAATAAAACCCATTAATATGATTTGCTCATGTGTTGTTTAGCTATCCGAGGACAGCTTCCTAGGCACCTTGTAAGACACGAGTGGGCAGGACCCCACAGTTAATTCAATCGTATCTGCCTTAGTGACCAGAATTCAGTCTTACACTATTATACAGTAATTCTTAACTGGGGAATCTTTAATTTCTAGGTTTTAAGTTAAGGTTGTTAAAGACGTAAGAAACGACATTATGAGTAAAGGTAGTTGCTACTGAATGTTTCTGTGGTTGGGTTTTAACACTTTGCTGTCTGCACGTCTCGTACAAATTTATTCGCGGGCTACTGAATGTTTCTGTGGTTAGGTTTTAACACTTTGCCGTCGGCACGTCTCGTACAAATTTATTCGCGTGGCGCCGGCAGCGCTAATTCGGATTCCTTGGCTTGTCGCCGGCCGCTTGTCACCTTTCCGTTGATGACAAGCTTCAAACACATTGACTTTTGCGAACTTTAATTTTCCGTAAATCCTCTATTTTACCGAATTGTTCCACAAACTCCAATTTTCCTTTCAAGTACCTTCCCTGCAAGTTCTACACTGTTATAAAAATTATCCATGCAGAGGTGATGCCACTTTCCATCCGAAGGTGTCAATAGTTCCATCACTGTTTTTGCCAAAGGCTGTCCAGCGCCGGAATATATCTTGAATGAGGAAATGTATCCCGTACTCGAATCACACAGCATCCGAATGAGTATGCCGTATTTCGTAATTTTCGACGGATTGTAAACTTTAAAATTTAACAGTCCACGCCACGGTATAATTCCTTCATCAATTGAGAGGTTTTCACTTAGATTAAACGTTTCTTTAAACTTTTTGGAAAAATAATCAATTACGAATTGCACTTTGACAAGCCGGTCGGCATTATCCAGTTTATTGTTGCTGTCGGAAAAATGTAAAAATGATAATATTTGTCTGAATCTGTTGCGGGACATCGTTTTGCGAAATATCGGCGTGTCTATCAACGGATTCGTTGACCAACAATCATTGATCCTTGCTTTTCTTACAATTCCCATAAGGACAGCAAGCCCACACCATTTTTTAAGTTCGGGTTCCGTAACGTTGACAAGTTTGGCATTTTTTAAATCCAGTTTCCTTCTATTGCAATTTTGACTGTAGAACTTTTTGGTTTCGTTGCTAATATATTCAAACAGATCGTTCCCAATATATAATTGTACGATATCCTCGACGCTCTGTGTATCTTTAGGAAATATGTTTGGCCCGGGGATCCTTCAAATTTATTATTGGTCCTCGGTAAATCAAAGTCTGACCACTGTGCACTTCTTCTTCGTCTGTTTCAGCCGAATCAGTTGGCAACCGAATTCTTCTTGGACGTATTTCACTATCTTCCTACGATTCTGCTTCACTTTTATTCTTTTGATATCCAATATCTTCTTCCCAATCGGCCAAGTCGTACGGAACGCCAGACAAGACGTCCGCGCATTCATCGTATATAATCCTATTCTCTCTTTGGTCCGCCATGATGAAAGGGCACAAGTACTTATAAAAACAAAACACTTGTTGATGTGTGTAACTTATTGTTGCCTAAGCAAAACACCAACAGAATGCCAAGATACTAACGTGTTGTCGCCGGCCACTGCGCGATACTATGCTCACGACACCACTATGGCATCGCCGGCCACTGAGCAATACTAGCCGGCCAGAGTGGCCGAGCGGTTCTAGGCGCTACAGCCTCGAACCGCGCGACCGCTACGGTCGCAGGTTCGAATCCTGCCTCGGGCATGGATGTGTGTGATGTCCTTAGGTTAGTTAGGTTTAAGTAGTTCTAAGTTCTAGGGGACTGATGACCTCAGAAGTTAAGTCCCATAGTGCTCAGAGCCATCTGAACCATTTGAACTGAGCGATACTATGCTCACGACACCACTGTAGTGTCGCGGGACGGCATAGTGTTAATATTGTTTCCCTTTCAGATGAGCGAAATGTGATATCCGGTGGCGCCCATGGAACGTTACTTTGTATAAACTAAAGCGTCCACTCGCGTTGACTGTGCTATGGGCGGTGGACCCAGGTGACCTTTAGGAGATAATAGGATACATTCAAGTTATGTATTGTTTACATAAATACTAGTCGTGAGGGGTAAAGACTAGATTGATGGTCCAAAGGGACGCTTAAATTTCCTGTGTTTTGAATTTCTATTTAATGCTTCGGTAGTTAATAAATGTTTTAAAAGATTGCTTTGCTATTATTGAACCCAGTTTTCGCTCCAGTTCTGCATATGTAACACCTTAAAACAGAAGAAAGTCTATTTCAAACAAATAAATGAAGACATGAACCATAGGTGCAAACTTGTGAATCATAATTAAAAACTTGAAATTATGCACCTGAGCTTCGGTACTATATGAAAGTGACATGCGGGCAGAGGGCATAACAAGCAGAGGGAGCAGTGCAGGACATCATTTCTAAAGCTGAGATCTATAATCAGATATCACTCATCGATATAACTTCTTTCACTCAATAAAGTAGTACTGACTCCCTTCTAATAGATTAAAAACGTATGCTGGATTGGAAATCAGACTTTGGTCTTTGCCTCCTGCTAGCACTTCTCTGCCGTCTCAGCCATCCAGACATACCTCGCTGCCTGGTTCAAAGCCTCACTCTGTCAGAACTTCTTACATGCCTCGATTTCATTTTTGGCGTATATATTGAGAACGTCTCCCCGATTGTTGCAGTTCGCTCAATAGTAGTCGGCCCAAGTGGCGCCATGAGCTCAACTCCCACTTCTGTGAGCCGCCTGTTAATGGTCCTGGTTACTGAAGAATCAGTTGCACGTCAGAATGAAGGTATTGATGAATCCGGGGATCCGAGTGCCTCTTTGACGACTGCTCTGTCGTCACGTTACGTCATCTCTCTAGGTCGATCATTTCCTTCTGCTGTGCTCGGCCATGGTTCACCCATTCGTGCCAGCATCATCGAATAATGGTATCGCTCCAATTCAAATGTCGAGAACAGTGTTTATACCTGAATAGTACTGAAGGACGGTCACGTATCAACGTACGTTTAACTTTAAATTTTGGTACACAGTTGTGACTAATAATGCTAGTACTGCAGGATCTGAACTATGTCGATGCTGCCCCGTTAATCGGCCGTCAGAGAGTGGCGCGAGCGGCGCTGCACTCTGACATACGCAGACATCCAGCAGCGGCGGCGTATGGCAGCTCTTGAGGCCGTCTTCGCCGACGTCTCTCATTCGTGGCTGCGTCTGCCAGCGACTGTATTTAGCTCGCGGTGCCGACGTGAGGTACCAACCGTAATCAGGGACCTCACTCTGCGGATGACATCACAGACAGGTTTGATACATCTCGCCGCAACTTCATCTCCTGCGGCGCCCTCTTCATCTCGGAGTAGTGCTGACACCCAATGTCCTCAATTATTTGTTGGATATATTCCACTCTCGTTCTTCCCCTACAGTTTTTACCGTCTACACCCCATCTAGAACTGAGGAAGCTATTCCATGACCTCTTAACGCATATGCTATCATCCTGCCCCGTCTTCTTGTGAATGTTTTCAACATATTTTTATAGTCACCGATTCTGTCGAGAACTTCCTCACTATATATCTTCTTTCTATAACATCGCAACACAAACACTTCGATACTCTTCTTCTCAGCGTCTCCACAGTCCTTGATTCACTTCCATACAATGCTTTGCTTCAGACACAGATTCTAAGAAATTTCCTCCTAAAATTAAGTGCGATGTTTGATACTAGTAGACCTCCTTAGGCCAAGAATATCCTCTTTGCCTGTGTTAGTCTGCTCTTTTACGTCCTTCTTTCGTCCATCATGCAGGGTAGTTATAATTAAAGTGCATCTACTCACGGACATCGAGTGAGAGCTGGAACTATCAAATGGCAGCGAAATTTGGTAGTTATGCTTATGCGTTAAAGCAAAACCGATACAGGCTGAAAAAAAAATTGTTCTAATTTTGGCCACCAGTTGTAAATCTGGCGCTGTTCACTGTTTGTATGACGGTATCACTTCCACGCTGTCATTTGATAAACAATAACGTGAGTGAAGAGTATGGTTATCGAGAAGAGAGACTGCGCAATTAGTGAAACTGTTTTATGTGCAGGGCAGCAATTGCATTGCTGCACCGAGAGATCGTGGCCGATTGAAAGGTCTGAGAAGAGGATCGATGCCATTAAATTATTTAAAGAAGGTAATAATGCAATTCGTAAACACGGATGAGCATGGTGTGGCAAATGGAAGAGGAAGGCTGCCTATCCAGGTGGAAGTTGTTGCTGAGGTTGTTGTTGCTGTAACTGACCACGCATTGCGTGCCTGAGGTGGTGCTTGTGTTCGTGCAGTGTCACGATAATTGTCCATCCCATGGTCAGCGCAACAGTATGGAAAGTTTTGCGATCTATTTTACACTGATAGCCACACAAGATGCGGACGGTGCAGTAACTGAAACATCGTGATCCACATAAACGTTCCGAAGTTCCTCTTCGGTATCTGGCACTGTCAGAAGTTCATGTACAGTGAGTACACAGAACTGACGAATTTGGGCTACTGTTAAACCGCGTGTTTTACACGAAGAGCCACTGCACTTGCCGCATCTGGCTGAGAGATGTGGATTCAAAGCACCTTTATTCTCGGTTTGTTCTTCTTTGGAGAGGATACACCCAGAGGGCCTGTCAGGTGTAACGTGACGTCTGGACGTCATCGAGACCTCCCTGTACAGCGTATGACTCCTGCTTTGGAAGAGCGTAAGTGTGTGTAAACACTGTTTTCTTGCAAGATGGGGTAACAATACATGTCGCTCGCCCAGTGAAACATCTGCTTAACGCAAACTTCCACGAACGTGTTATCGTCAGAGGTTTTCCAGATGCATGGCTTGCACTGTCACCTGATCTGAATCCACGTAACTTTTGGCTCTGGAGATGTCTAAAAGAACGCGTTTATCGCGGACACGTCCCGTCTCTATATATATAGTTCCAGTATATAGGAACAAGCTGCTTAGACTCCGTCGGAAATGCTGCAAGTAATTGTCGATCACGTCGTTTTACGAATGCAGCCTCTCGTCGACGTCTCCGATGCTCATACTGAACAAATTGTTTAAGTGGCGTTTTATAATAACACGAACATTATGCCTTTCTCAGTTGTTTGACTTTTTCTGCCCACATCCCGTTCCTGCTCCATTACATATGGAAACGTTTCTATACGTCTTTCTTACGTTGCAGCGCCTGACTTGCACCTGGTGCCCAAAATTGGAACTAATTTTGTTCAGTGTAAATCGGTTCCGCATTAACAAATTAGAATATTTACCATATTTCGCTGCCATAGACAAGTACAGCCCGCGCGGTACCTCTGTAGATAACTGCACTTTAATTTTAACCACACGGTAAGTCGTTTTGCCTCCAAGGCAGCAAAATTCCTCCGCTTTACCTACTTCTTGGTCTCTAACACTGATATTAATTTTATGGGTAATGTCATTACTGCTAGGCCTCATCATTTTAATCTTTCTTCCGTTTACTCTCAGAACTACATACATTTCGTGAAAAGAGCATGGAGGTAGAATTAGAGAGATTCGAGTTGGCTCGGAGGCTACCGTGTGCTCTTCTCGACTGGAACAGGAAGGGTGCTGGGAAAGGTGGGGTGGTAGATATGACCGTGGTGCACAAGGTACCCTCCATTTCACTCCGTAATGTGGTTTGCGGAGTGTACATGTACATGCAGAACATCGACTTTTGGTTTACAGTTATCACAACTAGAATATAGAAACCTGCTGGCCTGTGTGTTTATTCACATAACTCATTCGCAATGAGTCCACCACCTCCAGTGTGGATGCACAGTTACGTTCGACTTCCTGCGGGGACCTCAAAGTGGCGAGCAGGGAGGACATGGACGGGCACTTTGGATATGTGGTTCTAGGTGCGACTGTCGGGCGCCTGCGAGGCATGCCGAGATAGTCCGCGCAGTTGCGATAAATACTGTGCCCAGATGACGCAGTGGTTAACGCAACTGCCCAGTAAGAAAGAGATCCCGGGTTCGAGACCCAGTCCGGTGCACATTTTTACTCTTCGCTACTGATTCATCATAAAGTTCCGATGTGGCTGAGCTCAATAGTTCCTTCCCCTTCCTTTCCTTTCTCCGCCGTCCATCTTCAATTTACATATTTATTTATTTATTGTAGACAAATTGTAATCTGTTCCGCCTACCACGGCAACATTATTGCACCCCAAAAGAAATGTACGTCACGTCTCATAAATCGGATTTATTTCCTGCGAATGTGCATCGAAAATCAGTTACCTCGTCGTAACTCGCGACGTGTGGCTCCCACACGAGTGGGTAGCTCTGTGTCTCGGGAGTAAGTGCCCCAGCGGTGCGGGAAGTAGTGGCGCCCCGGGCGGCAGATACGGAAAAACTGTAACAAATCCGACATAAACGTCGCGTGATGCGAGGGACGCTGGATTTATAGTGGGCCGAGTATTATAATCAATTTGGAGGGCGTCGTTTCCGCGGAGCACCTGCTTTCTCCCGCGCTTTGGCGGGTCGGCCGCGGCGCGCGAGCCGCCGCTAATACCCGAGCCGGACGCGCATTAAATTGCTTTACGCCGGCTTGTAATGATCGGCTCCGAGGTGTTTCGTTAGCATGTAATTGGCGACCCGACGGCGCGCGGCAGCTCCTCACCCCGACCGTAAAAACCGGGCCGGCCTCCAGCGCCGTCGACTCCAGTCGGCCCAAATCGGTTCGTCTCGGCTCCGTCCGTGTCCGAGCGGGACATTTTAAAACTGCTCGCCCCCCTCTGACGTAACGCTGCCGGACAGGGCTCTCAACGGCTGCCGCATTCCTGAGAGAGTGTTTTGTCTCGTATCAGTTTTCAGTACATAATGTGACCTTATTGTATACCTACTGGAACACGTCAGAGGGTACGAATAGGAGCGTGTCACGAAACCAGCATGCCGGCAAGTTTACACTGAAGGGACAAAAGTCACGCGATGCCTTGTAATAAAGTATCGGATCACCTTCTGCCCGGCGTAGTGCAGCATCTCGACTTATCATCAACTCAACAAGCCGTTGGATGTCCCCTGTAGAAATACTGAACCATGCTGCCTCTATGTCCATCCATAACTACTGAAGTGTTGCCGGTGCAGGATTTTTTGCACTAACTGACCTCTCGATTATGTCCCAGATATCTTCGATGGGTGATCTGGTTGGCCAAATCATTCGCTCGAATTGTCCAGAGTTCTTCAAACCAATCGGGAACAATTGTGACCCGGTGACATGGCACATTGTCACTCATAAAAATTTCATCGTTCTTTGGAAGCATGACGACCGTGAGTGGCTACAGATGGTCTCCGAGTAGACGAACATCCAGAGGACCCAGTTCATTGCATGCCAACACAGCCCACACCATTGTTGAGTCACCACTAGCTTGCACAGTGTCTTGTTGACAACTTAGCTGCAAGGCTTCGTGGGAGTATGTGCCACACTCGAGCCCTACCATCAACTCTTATCTATTGAAATCGGGACTCATTTGACCAGGCCACTGTTTTACAGTCGCCTAGGGTCCAATCGATATCATCGTGAGCTCAGGAGAGGCGCTCCAGGCGATGTAATGATATTAGCAAAGGTACTAGCCTCGGTCGTCTGCTACCATAGCCCATAAATTCCAGATTTCGTCGCATTGTCCTAATGTATACCACATTGACTTCTGCGATTATTTCGCGCAGTGTTGCTTGTCTGTTAGTCCTGACAACTCCATGCACACGCCGCTGCTTTCGATTGTGAAGCGCAGGCCGTTTGTAAGTAGGCTGTTTAGGTTTTTATGTTGGTAACGTCACGTAGCGCTTTGTATGAAAATCACTGACTGTGCTGTGTGGAGTCTGTGGCTGGCTGGACTCATTGTTGGAATATTCGCTTGTGTAGTGTTGGGCAGTGGGATGTGAACAGCGAGTAGCATTGGGCAGTTGGAGGTGAGCCGCCAGCAGTGGTGGATGTGGGGAGAGAGATGCCAGAGTTTAGAAAGGTTAGCATAAGCGGACGATCTGGACGTTTTTCCCCGAGAAAGAGGAAATTTGTAAAGATGGTTGTCATGAACTGATAGATATATATGATGACTTTTGAACATTATTAAGGTAAATACATTGTTTGTTCTCTATCAAAATCTTTCATTTGCTAACTATGCCTGTCAGTAGTTAGTGCATTCAGTAGTTAGAATCTTTTATTTAGCTGGCAGTACTGGCGCTCACTGTATTGCAGTAGTTCGAGTAACGAAGATTTTTGTGAGGTAAGTGATTCATGAAAGGTAGGTTATTGTTAGTCAGGGCCATTCTTTTGTAGGGATTATTGAGTCAGATTGCGTTGCGCTAAAAATATTGTATGTCAGTTTAGTGATGATCAGAATAAGCAAAGAGAAAACTGTTTGAGTACGTTGAGTTTTGCTCAGATGTTTGTAAATCAAATAACGTAAGAGTTTTTCCAGCACTGTCATTCATAATTTTTCAAAGGGGAAGTTTCACGTTGTCCACAGCATTGTCCGTGGTGTGAGGTAATGCCTCACTTTTGGTATTCTCGGTACACTGTTGACACTGTGCATATTGGACAGTGAATTCTGTAACGATTTCCGAAATGGAATTTCCCACCAGTGTAGCTGCAGTTACCATTCCGCGTTCAAAGTCTGCCTATTCCCGTCGTGCGCTCGTAATCACATCGGAAACCCTTTCACATCACATCACCTGAGCACAAAGGACAGTTTTGCGAATGCACTGCCCTTTTATACCTGTGTACACAATGCTGACGTCATCTGTATATGTGCATATCGCTATCCCATGACATACGTCACCTCAGCCTATAATGAAATTTTCAAACGACATGTTTATCTTTCTTAACTTCGGCTGTTTTTAATAATTAGTTCTGATGATGAGTGAGGTCCTGGAGAGGTCTACCCTCCTTGCATTTTCCTTGGATCCCAGGACTTCGCTCTCTGCTGAAATAGCTTGCAGCACTGTGGTGTTTTTACACAAGGTCAGCATTTCTGTTCAGCTAAGCCACAAGTCGTTTCCTTCCTTGTTACACGAGATGATATATGTTTCATGACTCCTATTATTACGTTGGCACCCGGAATTTGGCAGCAAGGCTCTCCACGATGGCTTGCTTCAAATGGCTCTGAGCACTATGGGACTTAACTTCTGGGGTCATCAGTCCCCTAGAACTTAGAACTACTTAAACCTAACTAACCTAAGGACATCACACACATCCATGCCCGAGGCAGGATTCGAACCTGCGACCGTAGCGGTCACGCGGTTCTAGACTGTAGCGCCTAGAACCGCTCGGCCACACCGGCCGGCCACTCTCCGCGATGAAAGTCGTCTGTATTGTAGAATATCTGCGACGCTCTCGCGTTGACCAAAGAAACCATGTAGCTCTTGAAGACAAGAAGTGGTCCAAGAAGGGGATCCTAAACCTCCTCTCCCCTTAAATACCACCGCAGTTACTTTCAAACTCGTTCCCTGTTTCCAGAAATTAGAGAACAACTGTCTCTTTCCTGTTTTCTACGAATGAAACGGATGACTGATGACCTTCCTCTCCTTATTCCATAAGGTTCGAACTTATACATGTGTGAAGCACGGCGTCCACAATCGTATGGTTTATTATATCAAATGAAGCATCATCCAATTGTCCGCCTCCGAAACCGAATCGCCAGCACTACAGATCCTCACGAGGTAGATTTAGGTGCGATTCACGGTACTGAAAGGGATTTTCCCTTGGTAGGAGGACTGGACAGTGTGCATACAGCTTGGTAATGCCAACTGAGGAGCTAACTGGATTGAGAGCTAGCGGCCGCGCGGATTGGCCACGACGTTAGAGGCGCCGTGAAACTGACTGCGCCCTCCGGCCGGAGGTTCGAGTCCTCCCTCGGGCGTGGGTGTGTGTTTTGTTCTTAGCGTATGTTAGTTTAAGTAGTGTGTAAGTCTAGGGACCGATGACCTCAGCACTTTGCTCGCTTAGAAATTCACACACATTTGACATTTTTTGAGAGCTAGCGGCTCCAAGGTTGGGACGTCAATAACGGCAGGGAGTGTGGTGTTCTGACCCCGTGCCCCTCCATAACATGAATGTCTGAGGATGAAGCGGCGGTCGCTAGATCATTCCGTGGTCTTCAGGGCTTGATCGCGGGATTTCCTTTTCCTTTTTATCTATTAATTATATTCGACATTTTTAATAAATAGTGGTAAAATTTTGCTGATTGCTGTATCATAAACAAATATTGTATTTGTCCCGTAAGAGTAGTTTCCTTAGATATTGTTACTAAATCGCTCAACATACGAAGACACTGGACTAGACGGTATATCTGTACGATTCAGTACAGCTAATGAGAAAGAACTGGCATCATCAACTTTTGTAGTCCTGCCTTCCTCAGTTGCGTGTAATATTACGGTATATTGATAATTTTTACTTATGGACCGCCTGACAGCTGGCATCAGTTTAGCGCAGATCGCTGGAGCAACTTGCCAATCTTTACATCTTCATCCACACTCTGTAAAACACTGTGAAGTGCATGGCAAAGAGTACCAATTATTAGAAGAGAGAGTACCAGTTATTAGAAGTTTCCCCGTTCCATTCACGTATGAAATGCGGGAAGAATGACAGTTCCGTGCAGTAATTAATCTGGCGTAACTAATCAATACATTAAATTAAGTATTACCAATGTCAAGACAACACATTTTTAACAGACTTAACCATACACGCAGAAGGTATAAAGCGAAGAACTGTCACAGCATAGCTACGTCATATTTCCGCCTCTTGCTTCTTCCATTAAATACACTTTTAAATTTAAATTGAAATACTTCCACAAGCTATTATGTATCTCATTACTATCGTTATTTAAGTTAGCAACCAGTTTAAACAAAATTTCTTACATGCATTTGTACTGGTGCTGCTGCTCGCAGAGTGGTTTCAGTTCTCTGAGACCGGACGCGTGTGTGCAAGTTGCGCTTGCGTGAGTGTGTGTGTATGTGCGTGTGCGTGTGCATGTGCACGTGTGTGTGTGTGTGTGTGTGTGTCTACTGCTGACAAAGGCCTTAATGGCCGAAAGCTATAATTGTGTGATTCTTTTTGTTGTGCCTATCGCGACTCAGCATCTCCGCTATATGGTGAGTGGCCACTTTCCTTCTCTGGTATTGTCACATTCCATCCTGGATTTTCCATTGTCTGCTATAAACACAATTTTTTTTAAAAAAATTATTTTTCGTAAAAAATTTTCAACAAAAAAAGAAATGTACTAAAAATATAACTGAATTTGTATGACAGAACATGTAAAATCACACAATGTAGGAGCTGCTATATAATAACAGGCAGCAGGTCCTTACTTAATAGATAAATAAATAAGTAATTAATCTAATCTTGACCTCACAATTCCTATGGGAGCAATATGTAGTGGGTTGCCATCATCTAAAGCTAGTTCCTGAAATTTTGCAAGTAAGCTTTCTAGGGATACTTTACGCCTATCTTCAAGTGTCTGCAAGTTCAATTCTTTCACCGTCTCTGTGACACTCTCCCGCAGTTCAGAAAAACCTTCGACCATTCTTGCTGCCCTTCTTTGTATACGTTCAGTGTTCCGCGTCAGTCCTACCTGATATGGGTCCCACACACATGATCAATCCTATCTGGTACGGATCTCACACACTTGAGTAATATTCAAGGATGGGTCGCACGAGTGCTATATAAGCAACAGCCTTAGTAAACCAATTGCACTTCCCCAGAATTCTACCAATTAACTTAAGTCAGCCAGGCATTTGTATGCTTTTACCAGCTACAATTTGATATTGTAGTCATAGGACACTACGTTTCTTTTTTTTTTTATGAATTGCATAGTTGCCAGTCTCTGCACTACTTTGAAGTCTTATCAACGTCTGACAAAATGTATGTGCAGCTTCTTTCGGACTGTATTTCATTGTAGATAAACTTCCTGGCAGATTAAAACTGTGTGCGCGACCGGTACCTTTGCCTTTCGCGGGCAAGTGCGCTACCAACTTTTTTTTTTTCATTTCAATGTCCAGTAGTGTACTTACGAAGCTTTCCCTTAGAACTTACTAAGAAAATATAGTCTAAGCCATATGCTATTTGATTCACTGTATGTAAGTGTTACCACTCTCATTTTCTGTCAAAAATCTCAAGCGTCACTTAATCCTAGGTTTCAAAATTAACTATTATCTAGTGTAATGACTAAATTTTAACCCCTAGCTAAATCTAAGGTTGTTTTCTTTCTATAAAAATATTTTCGTTACTGTTAATGTTACATTCGTCCTTGTGAGTAGCAATTCAGTTTCAGAATTTAAATCAACGAAACTGTGTTATTTTTCTCTAATAACTGTTTATTGTTAATCGGTGTGACGTTATGTGATGAGTGGTTGAAACTGTGACGTTTGTTTTCAACCGGTTCAGTTGTGACTGAATGGTATGCTTATCAAAAGATCTCGAAATTCCATTGAGCAGAATATTAGTCTCAAAAGCCAAGTGTCATAAATTATTCCGAGCAAATTCCCCAGGAGCAGGGGGCGTCTCTCGACTAGAAGTTAGCAGATAATACTACTACATTATTTTCTGCTCCTGTCGAAGTATCTTACTTCGCCATTTTTTAAACTCTGCTTCGTACTACAGAATCTGATCCCCTTATTACAGCGCACAAGCCTCGAATGGAGAGCTCTAAATATAGATGTCAGCAGTGCTTGTTGGTATTGGGGTAACGTGACGTCGATGTTAAACCGATGTTTACAAACGTCATCAGATGGTTCGGAATCTTTTGGCCACATATCCTCTTATTAGATTGCGTGTCACTCGAGTAACATTTTACAGACTGTGCTATGACTTCATTATGTTATACTGCGTGTTTCTGATTACAGTGTCGCGTAATTGTAGTAATAAGAGTAAAAATAGTTTGTTATCACAAATAGCCTCACCCTAAACCTCTCGCTACAAAGCGCTGAGCCAGAATAGAGAACTTCGGCATGCTTCTGAGGCGAAAGAAAGAGCTAAGATTTACGTAGAAGACTTAAAAAGTAGATTAATAACGAATAATAGAAGGAACCACGCGCCTATATCACGCCTCTGATGCGCTATATCCACATCGCGAAGTACATGTTAACATAATAATGCTACATGCGCAAACCAAGTTGACACTCGGCGCGTCAGCTGAAGGGAGCGACCGTAAAGGCATTTCCCATTTACAGTCGCCCTCATTAGCCGCCGCGCCGAGTGTCAACTTAGTCTGTGTGAGTATTACAGATCCGAATGTTTTACCAGGAACACTCTGCGAAATAACATCCACTTGACAAACGCAGGTATTGCTACCAATGTTATGTTTTTATGACTAAAATCACATTCCTTAATGCCGACCATTTTTACAGCTGGTAAAGCTTTGTATGCATACTCTAGAATTATAAAATTTGTTTAACACTAACTATGGAGTGCAACTGCAGAATACTACACTGAGGTGCCCAAAATGGCTCTGAGCACTATGGGACTTAACATCTGTGGTCATCAGTCCCCCAGAACTTAGAACTACTTAAACCTAACCAACCTAAGGACATCACACACATCCATGCCTGAGGCAGGATTCGAACCTGCGACCGTAGCAGTCGCGCGGTTCCGGACTTAGCGCCTTAACCGCTAGACCACTGCGGCCGGCAGCAACTGAGCTACCGAAGCACGACTCACGCCCGGTACTCACAGCTTTACTTTTGCCAGTACCTCGTCTCCTATCTTCCAAACTTTACAGAAGCTCTCCTGCGAATCTTGCAGAACTAGCACTCCTGAAAGAAAGGATATTGCGGAGACATGGCTTAGCCACAGCCTCGGGGATGTTTCCAGAATGAGATTTTCACTCTGCAGCGGAGTGTGCGCTGATATGAAACTTTCTGGCAGATTAAAACTGTGTGCCCGACCGCAGGAGAGCTTCTGTAAAGTTTGGAAGGTAGGAGAAGAGGTACTGGCAGAAGTAAAGCTGTGAGTACCGGGCGTGAGTCGTGCTTCGGTAGCTCAGTTGGTAGAGCACTTGCCCGCGAAAGGCAAAGGTCCCGAGTTCGAGTCTCGGTCGGGCACACAGTTTTAATCTGCCAGGAAGTTTCATATCAGCGCACACTCCGTTGCAGAGTGAAAATCTCATTCTGGAATCATTGTAGATAACCGCAAATGTCTGTGGCTACTACGAGGGGACTTCAATAAGTAACGTAACATATTTTTTGTTCTGAAAGCAGGCTGGTTTGATTCAAGATTGCAATACACCATATAATTTACCACTCTTTTGGCTACAAAACGATATTTTTCAACATAATCTCCGTTAAATGCGAAGCCTCACGCCACCTTACTGGGAGGGCCTGTGTACCCGCATGGTTCCACTCCACTGGTCGACGTCGGAGCCAACGCCTTGCTGCATCAGTAACCCTACCATCATTCACATACTGCTATTAGTGGAGTGCGTCCTTCATTGGGTCAAACAGATGAAAGTCGGAAGGAGTGAGATCCGGGCTGTAGGGTAGATGAGTAATAACAGCTGGTGGACGAGTGTCTCAGCACTACCAGCGGAGACGTCCAGTTGTGCAGCGAGGTGCTTGACTGTGCCCCTTCGATCACCTCGGATGAGAGTGTCCACACATTCCAACACTGCAGGAGTCAAGCTGTGTGCGATCAGGCGACACGCAGGAGATCGGACAGGTTTGCGCGACCTTGTTGCGATGATGACAGGCTCCCCGCCCAACGTCTCTCCGCACTTTTGTTCACTGCCAAGTCTCCGCAGACATTCTGCAAGAGCCTATGAATAGCTGTGATGCTCTGGTTTTCTGCCAAAAGAAACTCAATGACAGCTCTCTTGTTGGAACTCTCTTCCTTTATAGATACCATTCTGAAGGCTCCGTATAGCGCCGCCACCTATCAGAACTTCAGGAAGCTACAGAGGATGAAACACGAATAATCCATGATGTCCCATAACAAATTCCGGATTTTTTCAACTGAAACTGGCCGAGGAAAAACATGTCTTGCATTAATTATTGAACGTCCCTCGTATTAATATTGTTCGCAAGATCATCAATATACAGTATGAACAACAAGAGACCCAACACACTTCCCTGGGATTCTCCATCATCCAAAATAACGTGCTACGTCCTCCCCCCCCCCCCCCCCCCCAAAAAAAACAGTAGTTCAGTGATACATTTCACGTGATGCCCCTAGTATGCGAGCATTCTTTTTCTTTCAGAACAACCATATATCATAATCAAACGCCACGAAATTGCTAAAACAGCCAATTTAAATTAATTCTGAGCTAGAAAGGAGAGTATGAGTATGGTTAATGTCAGTGACTGCAGTATCTAATTACTAAATTTCCGCATTAATTTCTTATTCTGGAGGATTGTTTAAATGTATGTTTGGGAATCCTATTGACTGCATGTTGAGCAGATGCCAGTAGAATAGAGGAGAGCGAGTCAGTGTCGGTGCATTAGGGCGGCCACATCCTCTTCAAAGCACAGGCGCCGTATCTACAACGGGGGAAGTAGGAACAAAGTAAAATCTGGGCCCAATACATTGCATGTGGGCAAAGTTCCGTTGTGAGGCACCGCATATGTTTACGTCCTAAGTAATGGAAAGTTAGTGTCTCACGTATTCAACGTGAGGTGTTCACTGGTGTCGAGGAGACGCATCACAAGCTAACAGTGATTGGGCCTGCGGTAACGCATTGTCCTGCGCTCTGTAGGAAGCCGATATTCTGGAAACCACTAGGCCCAGGACGGTACAAAGATACGATGTGTGACATGGATTGAGAGGAGAGACCATCTGGCTGTTTTGTGCTTAAGAGCACGGCACCTGCAGCCATTAGATTGGCGCCAAGTTGTTGTTGTTGTTGATTCTGTTAGGAAACAGAAAGAGCAGCCACCATTGGATAATAAAAATAAATTGTGGAGTGGAAGAGCAGTACTCCCTGGTGTGTACATGGAGAAGATCTGACTAGCTGAAACGTGAAATAGGACATATAGTGGGATCGAAAGTTGCCTATTTCTGTGCTCCAGCACTAAGAAAAACCCCATAACTGTTTAAATATATTAAAACTGATTTTGGAAAAGAGACTGTTCCATTATCAAAACGTATTTGGTTGATTGGCTCTCGGAAGAGTCACTGTCATGGGTAAGCCAAGTCATGCACAAGGCTCACACTCAAAAAGATTAAAAAAATATAGCTTTTCGTTGGGAGTACTGTGTAGAAGTATTTCCAAGCGAGACTCGCCAGGGTACGATTCACCTGAGAGAGAGACTTCAAATCCGGGTTCTGAGATGGAGCAGCCAGATTACTTCACTAAGAGTTCTGCAGCCACTACAGCAGATGCTCGCGGGGGCAGGTAATGCTAGGTATTGTGAACAACTGCGGCGTTCGAAAGCAGAGTTTTAGTGTGTACGTGAAGTTTTCCGATTGACGTTAGAACTTTCACATTTTTAATTCAGTTACATATATTAGCTACCCCGAGCCCAACATAGGTTCAATCAAGATAGCGGATGCATGCACCAATCTACCTATAGTTCTTTCTTTCCCCTCTGATTATCATTTGGCAATCACTGTGCGAATCCGGTGAACTTAGTTGTTTCCTTAAATGTAGCGTGACTTTAATGTATTGACTTGAGACTCATTACCCGATCTTGGCGTAGGTGTTGATATTTTAATCCCATTGTAAGATATATTAATACTTAAAGAACGTAACAGTTTCCTGTATTTGTGGACTTGTGTTCAACTTCAAGTCTAAAAGGACTTGTAATAAATTGGCTTTTATACTGACTATTTTTTCATTCAGTAGTTTGATGAACCACATATTTTTATCGTCTTGTGAGTCACAGCACCCATCTTTCATGCATGCTAGGACCACTCCTGTTTAACAAATTCAGTTCATTAAGTCGTCCACTGCATGACACTTTAATTAGATTCACTTGATCGTATGGAGAGCGATATGTTTTTCGGTAAGGTTACCAAGTACAGATAGATGTTTCTGATATCCAGAGGGATATGTCGATGGCTCAGCCGTGGCTGACACCCCATACGATTGTACTATTGATAACAGGTTTAGGTGTGGTACTGGGTCAAACGCGTTTCGGAAATCAGGAAATACTGCATCTGCCTGGCTGGCTTGGTCCTTGCCTCTTAGTGACTCATGCGAGAAAATTGAGAGTTGGGTTTCACGTCACCGATGTTTTCAAAATCTCTGCTGGTTGGCATGGAGGTGGTCTTCCTGTTCGAGATACCTCGTTGTGTTTGAGCTCAGAATATGTTCTAATATTCTGCACAAATGGATATCAAGGATAATGGACGGTAGTTTTGTGGATCACTTCTGCTACCATTCTTCTTGACGTGTGTGACCTGTGCTTTCTTCCAACTACTGGGCACAGTTTTTTTTGTTCGGGGGATCTAGGACAGATTATAGCAAACAGCGGGGCTAACTCAGTGGCAAATTAACCGGCCGGAGTGGGTGAGTGGTTATAGGCGCTACAGTCTGGAACAGCGCGACCGCTACGGTCGCAGGTTCGAATCCTGCCTCGGGCATGATTGTGTGTGATGTCCTTAGGTTAGTTAAGTTTAAGTAGTTCTAAGTTGTAGGGGAATGATGACCTCAAAAGTTGAGTTCCATAGTGCTGAGAGCCATTTGAACCATCACTGGCAAATTCAGTGTAGAATCTGACAGGAATTCTATTGGGCCCTGGGGCTTCGTTCAGTTTTAACGATTTGAGCTGTTTTTCAACGTCACTGACACTTATATCTATGGATTCAGATCAAGTGAACTTGCAGGTCATGCATCTGAAATACCTCTGAAGGTAACACAATCGCGGAGGCTGCCTTTAGCAGATTTTTCACTGGGCGAGAGGCAAGAGATGTTGCCTCATCTTGGATGAAAACAGTGGTTTCCACACAGCTGCGCTCTTCCAAAGCAGAAATTACGTGCTGTACAGAGAGGTCTCGATGATGTGCAGACCTCACGTTACACCTGACAGGCCCTCAGTGTGTATTCCTTCAGAGAAGAACGGACCGGGAATTAAGGTGCTTGTGAATCCACACAACACAGTCACATACGGCGAGTGCAGTGGCTCTTCGTGTACAACACGCGGTTTAACAGTATCTCAAATTCGTCAGTTCTGTTTACTCACTGCACCCTGTAGTGTAAGATGCGTCTAGTCATGCCACAGACTATTGTCCTGCCACATGTCATCAACTTTGACCCGAGTCAGAAACCGAAGAGCAAATTCAGAACCTTGCTGCGGATCATAAGGTTTAAGTTGCTTCCCTGTCTGGATCTTGTACGGGTAGCAATGTAAAATAGACCGCAAAACGTTCACTACTGTTGACCATGGGATGCACAATTTTCGTGACACTGCACGAGCACTAACATACATGGGGCACGTGCTGCATAGTTGAAACGTTCCCTTAGAAAAATGAAGAATTACTGTGCTGGTAAACTTCTACGTTATTTGATACAGAAACAGCTGAGCAAAACTCAACGTACTCAAACAGTTTTCTCTTTACTTATTCTGATCATCATTAAACTGTGAGACGTCCCCTTAGAAAAATTTATGAATGACTTTGCTGATAAACCTCTTACATTATTTGCTTTTCAAACAGCTGAGCAAAACTGAACGTACACAGACATTTCTCTCTTTACTTATTCTGATCATCACTAAACTGACACACAATACTTCTAGCGCAACGCAATCTGACTTTCAAAAAACCCTACAAAAGAATGGCCCTGACTAACCATAACCTATACCTTTCATGAATGACTTATCTCACAAAAATCTTCGATACTCAAACTACTGCAATACAGCGAGCGCCAATACTGCCAGCTAAATAAAAGATTCTAACTACTGAAGTCACTAACTACTGATAGGCATAGTTAGCAAATGAAAGATTTTGATAAAGAACAAACAATGTATTTACGTTAACAGTGTTCAAAAGTCATAATATATATCAGTTCATGACATCCAGTCTTACAAATTTACTGTCTCTGATGGACACACGTCCAGATCATCCGCTCTCAAAACTCCGCCATATCTCCCCCCACATCCACCACTGCTGGCGGCTCACCTCCAACTGCCCAACACTGCAATAGCCAACAACAATGCAAACCAACCACAGACTGCACACAGCACAGCCAGTGATTTTCATACAGAGCGCTACGTGGTGTTACCAATAAAAAGACCTATACAGCCTACTTACAACTGAAACGTCCCCTTTGAAAAATTGTACACGACTGTGCTTAAACTGATACACAATATTTTTAGCGCAACGCAATCTAACTTTCAGAAATCCCTACAAAAGAATGGCCCTGACTAACATTAACCTATGCATTTCACAAATCGCTTACCTCACAAAAATCTTGGTTACTCGAACTACTACAATACAGCGAGCGCCACTACTGCCAGCTAAATAAAAGATTCAAACTACGGGAGGCACTAACTACTGATAGGGATAGTTAGCAAATGAAAGATATTAATAGAGAACAAACAATGTATTTACCTTAATATCATCAAAAGTCATAATATATATAGGAGTTCATAACATCCATTCTTACAAATATCAAAACTCCGCTATTTCTCTCTCCACATCCACTGCTGCTGGAGGCTCACCTCCAACTGTGCAACGCTACGCGCTGTTCACATCCAGCTGCCGCTGCCCAACACTACAATGGCAGACAACAATGCAAACTAGACACAGACTGCACACAGCACAGCCAGTGATTTTTATACAGAGGTGGCGTTACCAATAAAAAAACCTAAACAGCCTACTTACATAGCCCCCATGCTCCCCACAAAAAAATTTTACAAATTGTTTTGGGCAGTGGCCAATAATGATTTGATAAAATTTTTCGTAATTACAATAAGAAAGATATCAAATGCACACACTTATTAATACAATGTTGGTCAAAAGCTAAAATTTTCTCACAGTCCATAAAGACAGTCCTGATCATTCATCACAGTAACATTGCAGTGTTTTTCTCAAAGTCTGAGCAGTAAAAGAAAATGCACACGGAAGTAGTGGATTTCCATGCAATCTTGAAGAAGTAGTGTTGTCTTTCCAACGGAAAGACAGTGCTGACTCTTGACATGCAGACAGGTATTGGCCCACAACAGAGCAAACCCACAGCAGAGTCAGTCGAAATTTTGAAGAGTATTGGTAGGTAGGGCATCACAGAGTAGACCCACTGTAGTCCTGGTAGAGAGTATGGTATTGGTGGGCCACCAGAAGTGCAGACCCACTGTAGTCCTTGTAGAAATAATGGTACTGGTGAGTCAGCAAAGGTGTAGACTCACTGTAGTCCTTGTAGAAATAATGGTATTGGTGGGCCATCAAAGATGCAGCCCCAATGTGGTCCTTGTAGAGATGGCCAGCAGCCTTCTGCTGCGACTGTGCAGGTGCACAATCACCATCGAAGAGTCTTGCGGATAATATAGCAAGTCCATAAACCACCACTTGTGCACTCACAAAGTTTCTAGAATTGTCCTTAGAACCAGCAATGCTGTTATCCAGTCCCTTGCTGAATCATTAACACACGTGCAAACACTAACAGTCTCTACTTCTCACATATTGTCCATATACTATGACCAACAGAAATGTGTGCAGTGAAATGTAACTTACAAGTTAATAATATGATGAACTGGTGGCAATTACAATTTTATTACATGAGAATACAATTACAAAGATACAGAAAACATCATTAAAAACATAGCAATACAGATAACATTTGTAGTAATATGGGATTTACAAAAGAATCGAAATAACATATACATCAGTGTTACAGGAATTATGACATAAGTAAATACATAAAAGATCAGAATAATTATTGAAACATCAACTTCACACATGAGCATTAAACAAAACAGAATAAATAATGTCTAAACATCTTTACAAAGAAAATAACATATTATTAGAAAAATTCCACAACATAACTCATATCAGCTAAACACATAAAGACAGGAAAAACACAAATATACAAGAGTGCACAAACACATAGGAGAATAACACAAGAGGAAAGGGCAGGGTTTGTTTTCAGTGTAACATTTGGTACTGCAGTCCAACCTAAAACTTCATTCCATAGATCTTTCGTCTTATTTCAACATTTGTTTCCACCAAAAACATCCTATCCAAGCATGCTTTCTGTATTTATATGTTCACATATTTCTTACCTCATTATTTGTTTTCCATTATCTTACCTCATCATGTGTTTCCAAGAAAATCCTACCTATACCTGCTATCCGTACTTTTTTCGTATAAATTCTCAATGCATTTCTTCCAATTCATCGCAACTCATTGTCTTATATAGTCTACCCCCTCTTAAGCTAACTTAAATCTACTGAGCTCAGATGCTAAACTAAGGGACGAGGCAATGCAGCAGCACAAAACAATTAACACAAACAGCAATGACAAAAAAATGGAAATTTGCAAAGCAAGCTACAGTAAATCTAAATTACCAAGCAATTCAACATTACAACTAATATGAGGCATTGCACAGCAAACAAGAAAAATAAAATCTGGTTTAGCAGAGTAACACAAATTAAAATTCAGTAGCACTATGCCTGGCAACCAGCAGCAGCAAGTGCTATAAACCTAAACATGACAAAGCTCAAGCAGAAAGAATATTACACTAAAAAATGGCCATGGCTAATACCTATGTCACATCTTAACACTACAGTGATGCATCACGAGAACTTACACTAGCAGATAAGTTACCAAATCGTAAAGAAATTATTTATGTAATTCCTGTGAAGGGAAATGTCTATTTATGTGCCCTCGTTTTATTCGAAGTAGATCATTAATTTCTTATTGACTGGATCTGTAGGCATAAAATAGCTATATTAGTACATATATTCAATTTTATTTTAACCAATGCTACAGTGCAGCTAGAAACTAGATATTAAACAAAATGAGCAATCTCTCAACTAGAAAGACAATGGATGTAAAATGTTTCTCATCATTTCATTAGGCATTTTAGTAAATATCATAAATTAAGAGCTCCACAGTGTAATCATATGTTTTCAAGTTCGAGCATGTCGTATTTGCGATGCTTTCTACAAAGGAATGTCAATAGCGAGGATAATGGCCTCTTCCTTTTTTTTTGCACCTAATGGCATTTTTTTGTCAGACATCTACCTCTCAGCTGGGCGCCCAAAACGCATTACGTCAAGGTCACTTACCTTTCTTACTGGAATATTTACGACACCAGTTTGCACTACAGTGACAGTCTCATATAAAAAATTCACCAGTCGAGAATTTGCATTGTAAATGTGTAGAAACAAAATCCTATGAATATAACAGTGTTCAAAAAGTTTTCGTCGGCATTGTGATACATTCACGCATTTACACACATTTCATAACTCTTAAAGTACGATTCTCGGTTTCCAACAACCTTTTTCACAAACCGGAGTCCCTAACCACTACTCATTATTCCTTACCTTATTCGTCGACACTTCTTCAATATTTCATGATAACAGATACATAGTATACTCAACTAACTCATATAGCATCAGCTTATTGATCATAAACATACCTCAACAGCATAATACACATCGTCGTCGTAATAATAACATCATAACACCTCAGTCAAACCTAAGTCAAATCTCAAAAACGTCGTAGCTTTCTGCAATAATGTCAAAACCTAAAAAAAAAATTCTCTGCTCATTTCAATAGTGTCATCTACCTCAAACGTACTTTAAAAATCATGATCTCATACCAAATACATCATTCAAAGCTCTCATAGTATCACAATGGTTCTGAAAAAATATGAACAGTTCACAAAGTACAGACAAAATACAGTTTCATAAGTGTGAAGTTATCCAACGGTGCAATTACGTAAACATTTATCACTGATGTAGTAAAAAAAAATGTTTGTCTCTCAGTTAAATGATCAGATAGCTGTGTAATTCTGTGTTAGAGAAATATGGTACCGATGTGTAAAGTTGTATAAGCAAATACCATATTAGCTAGGGCTCCTTGTGCTTGCCAAACACATGGTACACAAAGTAGGTGTGTACCCCCCTGAGGATTAATGAATTATACCCTCAGGTGTTACAGATTACAACAATGGAATGAAATGTATTACGGAAAACCTTTGTATTATTGTGCTTCAAATATCTTTAAAAATAAATGATTTAAGTACAAAATTAATCACTCAAATACATGTCCTGTAGCGCTAAATGTGTGTCTTGCTGTATGATAATCTCTGTGGAAGTGTCGTAGTTATCGTCCTCCGAAAGCTAAGTTCTGCAGAAGCCAATGTACTTACCTCATGATACACCAAATTTCAAGTAAACCAAAATGTGGCATTAAAATCTCATTAGCAGTACTGGTAAATGTTCTAAGTATGTGACCCTTACAGTCTTTACGTAATCGTGCAACTAACAAGCAAGAATGCACACACACAATTACACTGTGTCGTCTGTTCGCAATAACAATGCATTCGTAATTTCTGTTTAAAAATGTTCCCTAGGTTCTAGACTGGATATTTAACTTCAAACATTGTTGCATATTAACAGTTTCTTAAATCTGACAAAGCATACTAGAAATGTGAAGTGAAAAGTTTTATGGCAAAGACAAAGTTAAAAAGCAGATTATCTTTCAATAAACGGTTTTACATGTGAAATGTGGTGCAATCCTTTACTCTTCATAGTACGCAGACTTTCAACTGAAAAGCAGTTGTCATGTTTTATACGTCGGTAAGGAATGCTAAAATTTTTCTCAAGGCTAGCGTCTTATGTTATTTTTCTCGGAGCCAGCGGGCGCACGCGGCTGCCTGTTGTGCGAGTCATTGTCTGTCTCTTTGTTGGCGCGCGCCGTTATTGGGATTAGGAGACCTAACTTCTACAAATTCAACTTGTCGAGAGGGCCCTGCCGTGTTTGAATCCCGCCAATTCTGATGCAATTCAGGTCTGTCATTACGATTATATCGTCTGTCGTCACGTCGGTAGATTCCATAGTTTCTTTCTTGTCGGTCACATGGTGGAGAATTTCTCCCTGAATCGTAACTGCGCGGTGGACTGTTGCGTCTGAAGTTATTCTGTCTACCTTGATAATAATTATTTTGGTTCCCATATTGTCTGTTTCTCTGATTGTCTCTGTGATAGTCATTACCGTGGAGAGGTGATCTTTCCTTGTAATTATTACTACTCTGCCAACGGTTGTCATACGGGTGGTGTCTGTTTCGTTCACGATTTATGTTGAAAGAATAGCCTTGTCGTATATTATTTCTGTCATCGCGGAATTGTGACGGATGTGATCTGTAATTGTTGTGCTCCTGTTTCCGCGTACCCCGATTGTCAGTGTCAATTTCCAGTTCTTGTAACAGTCCCTGAAAAGCCTCAATGTCTTCTTTGCAACGTCCTGCTAAAATAATATGTCGTAAATGTTCAGGTAATTTGATTAAGCAAATGCGGATGAGTTCTGAGGGGCTGTATGGGTTTGAAAGATACTGATTCTTATGCAACATGTCTTCAAAATATTTCATAAGACTGGAAAATTCAGATTGTTCGAAACGTTTCATTATTATGATGCTATGTTTTACTCGGTCTTGTGTAGTTTGAGACCAATATGCAGAGAGGAAGGCATGATAAAAATCTCCTTCACTGTGACAATCGTGAATGACCGATCGCATTCTTACAGCTGGTTCATTCTCCAAGTAGCCACACATAAATTCTAACCTGTGCTCCAATGACCATTTGGGAGGAAAACAATGAGAGAATTGATGGAGCCACGCTTGTGGATGAATGTCGTTGCCAGAATTCTTAAATGTTTTGAATTTACGTGTAGTAATGAACAGCTTATAGTCAAAATCATCATGTCGGCGAGTCGCATATCGGTCATTGTTACGTCGTGTCGGCGGTTCCATCTCAAAATCCGGTGCACATTGCCAATTTCTTTCATAATTTCCGAAATGCGCTGTGTTATTATTTTGTGGCTGTTCCGTATTTCTATGTCCCTCTTCCTGTATTGGGGCGCGAGTGTCCTCTGAAATACGTAATTCTTGTATTACCTGTGTCAGCTGATCTTGTATACTTCCCGGATTTCTCTTTGGTGTTGCGTATTAATTTGATTCTGATTTTGTTTGAATTTCCTAATTTGTTCATACTCTTCTGTGTCAGTGAAGGCTACAGGTCTTGTGGCATTCAAATCATCATCTACCTTTGTAGATAAGTTAGTGACCTGATCCGAAAGTTCAGCTACTTTCTCTGATAATGTACTAATTTCCTCCATGTGTCTTTCTACTGTGTCCTTTAAGTTTTCCTGAGTTTTTGCAAGTTGCGTAACCGAATCGGTAGATGCAACTGAGTCAATTTTAGCTTGCAAGGTCTCATGATTTTCATGAACAATAATTTGCAGTTCTTTTATGGCTGCTTCGTGATTCTGTAATGCATTTTCATACCGCGAAAAAATAGGTTGAAAATGCTCACAAATTTGTGTTTTTACGTCGTTCCGGAGGTAAAATAGTCCCCCATTCGGATCTCCGGGCGGGGACTACTCAAGAGGATGTCGTTATCAGGAGAAAGAAAACTGGCGTTCTACGGATCGGAGCGTGGAATGTCAGATCCCTTAATCGGGCAGGTAGGTTAGAAAATTTAAGAAGGGAAATGGATAGGTTGAAGTTAGATATAGTGGGAATTAGTGAAGTTCGGTGGCAGGAGGAACAAGACTTCTGGTCAGGTGACTACAGGGTTATAAACACAAAATCAAATAGGGGTAATGCAGGAGTAGGTTTAATAATGAATAGGAAAATAGGAATGCGGGTAAGCTACTACAAACAGCATAGTGAACGCATTATTGTGGCCAAGATAGATACGAAGCCCACGCCTACTACAGTAGTACAAGTTTATATGCCAACTAGCTCTGCAGATGACGAAGAAATTGAAGAAATGTATGATGAAATAAAAGAAATTATTCAGATTGTGAAGGGAGACGAAAATTTAATAGTCATGGGTGACTGGAATTCGAGTGTAGGAAAAGGGAGAGAAGGAAACGTAGTTGGTGAATATGGATTGGGGGACAGAAATGAAAGAGGAAGCCGCCTGGTCGAATTTTGCACAGAGCACAACATAATCATAACTAACACTTGGTTTAAGAATCATGAAAGAAGGTTGTATACATGGAAGAACCCTGGAGATACTAAAAGGTATCAGATAGATTATATAATGGTAAGACAGAGATTTAGGAACCAGGTTTTAAATTGTAAGACATTTCCAGGGGCAGATGTGGACTCTGACCACAATCTATTGGTTATGACCTGTAGATTAAAACTGAAGAAACTGCAAAAAGGTGGGAATTTAAGGAGATGGGACCTGGATAAACTAAAAGAACCAGAGGTTGTACAGAGATTCAGGGAGAGCATAAGGGAGCAATTGACAGGAATGGGGGAAATAAATACAGTAGAAGAAGAATGGGTAGCTTTGAGGGATGAAGTAGTGAAGGCAGCAGAGGATCAAGTAGGTAAAAAGACTAGGGCTAGTAGAAATCCTTGGGTAACAGAAGAAATATTGAATTTAATTGATGAAAGGAGAAAATATAAAAATGCAGTAAATGAAACAGGCAAAAAGGAATACAAACGTCTCAAAAATGAGATCGACAGGAAGTGCAAAATGGCTAAGCAGGGATGGCTAGAGGACAAATGTAAGGATGTAGAGGCCTATCTCACTAGGGGTAAGATAGATACCGCCTACAGGAAAATTAAAGAGACCTTTGGAGATAAGAGAACGACTTGTATGAATATCAAGAGCTCAGATGGAAACCCAGTTCTAAGCAAAGAAGGGAAAGCAGAAAGGTGGAAGGAGTATATAGAGGGTCTATACAAGGGCGATGTACTTGAGGACAATATTATGGAAATGGAAGAGGATGTAGATGAAGATGAAATGGGAGATATGATACTGCGTGAAGAGTTTGACAGAGCACTGAAAGACCTGAGTCGAAACAAGGCCCCCGGAGTAGACAATATTCCATTGGAACTACTGACGGCCGTGGGAGAGCCAGTCCTGACAAAACTCTACCATCTGGTGAGCAAGATGTATGAAACAGGCGAAATACCCTCAGACTTCAAGAAGAATATAATAATTCCAATCCCAAAGAAAGCAGGTGTTGACAGATGTGAAAATTACCGAACTATCAGCTTAATAAGTCACAGCTGCAAAAATACTAACACGAATTCTTTACAGACGAATGGAAAAACTAGTAGAAGCCAACCTCGGGGAAGATCAGTTTGGATTCCGTAGAAACACTGGAACACGTGAGGCAATACTGACCTTACGACTTATCTTAGAAGAAAGATTAAGGAAAGGCAAACCTACGTTTCTAGCATTTGTAGACTTAGAGAAAGCTTTTGACAATGTTGACTGGAATACTCTCTTTCAAATTCTAAAGGTGGCAGGGGTAAAATACAGGGAGCGAAAGGCTATTTACAATTTGTACAGAAACCAGATGGCAGTTATAAGAGTCGAGGGACATGAAAGGGAAGCAGTGGTTGGGAAGGGAGTAAGACAGGGTTGTAGCCTCTCCCCGATGTTGTTCAATCTGTATATTGAGCAAGCAGTAAAGGAAACAAAAGAAACATTCGGAGTAGGTATTAAAATTCATGGAGAAGAAATAAAAACTTTGAGGTTCGCCGATGACATTGTAATTCTGTCAGAGACAGCAAAGGACTTGGAAGAGCAGTTGAATGGAATGGACAGTGTCTTCAAAGGAGGATATAAGATGAACATCAACAAAAGCAAAACAAGGATAATGGAATGTAGTCTAATCAAGTCGGGTGATGCTGAGGGAATTAGATTAGGAAATGAGGCACTTAAAGTAGTAAAGGAGTTTTGCTATTTGGGGAGCAAAATAACTGATGATGGTCGAAGTAGAGAGGATATAAAATGTAGGCTGGCAATGGCAAGGAAAGCGTTTCTGAAGAAGAGAAATTTGTTAACATCGAGTATAGACTTAAGTGTCAGGAAGTCATTTCTGAAAGTATTCGTATGGAGTGTAGCCATGTATGGAAGTGAAACATGGACGACAAATAGTTTGGACAAGAAGAGAATAGAAGCTTTCGAAATGTGGTGCTACAGAAGAATGCTGAAGATTAGATGGGTAGATCACATAACTAATGAGGAAGTATTGAATAGGATTGGGGAGAAGAGAAGTTTGTGGCACAACTTGACCAGAAGAAGGGATCGGTTGGTAGGACATGTTCTGAGGCATCAATGGATCACCAATTTAGTATTGGAGGGCAGTGTGGAGGGTAAAAATCGTAGAGGGAGACCAAGAGATGAATACACTAAGCAGATTCAGAAGGATGTAGGTTGCAGTAGGTACTGGGAGATGAAAAAGCTTGCACAGGATAGAGTAGCATGGAGAGCTGCATCAAACCAGTCTCAGGACTGAAGACCACAACAACAACAACAACGTCGTTACAGACTTTTTGACATTTCTATTCGATTTTATGTAACTCAGTAGTCAAATCTTCACGTGTTTGTACAAGCGTGGTGTGAAGATTTTGTTCCATTGCGTCTAATTTTTTAAGATTTTGTTCCACTATGTCTAACTTTTTAAGATTTTGTTCAACTGTGTCTAACTTTTGAAGCTTATGCTGTGTTTGTCTCTGATTCTGTTCCATCGTGTCTAACTTTTGAAGATTTTGTTCCATTGTGTCTAACTTTTGCTGTGTTTGTCTCTGATTTTGTTCCATTGTGTCTAACTTTTGAAGATTTTGTTCCATTGTGTCTAATTTTTGTAGCCTTTGTCCCATTTGTTGCATTAACTGTAATAACAATGCACTGGTGTCTGAAACATGTTCCTCAGTGCTTTTCGGCAGTGAAGTTGCACCGGCAACATTCACATTTTGACAAGCAGAAAATGTTTCTTGACTCATTTGAGAAAACGGTGAGAACCCAAAACCTGAGTCTACAGTATTTGCAATATTGTGTTCTGTCATTCCCGATTCCTGAGGCGAGCTGTTGCCGACCGATCGATCGATAATGCTTCCCTGTTCACTACCTGTTTCACTGTCTACACCATTATTTGACGCCCACTCCATTTCCCTATGCACAGCTACCAAATTACTACTTTGAATGTCTGTTAATTCATTACACAGCGGTGCTGGTAAGCTACACTCGTCGTCACTATTATTTCTCAGTTTACTTTGGAGCCTAGTGTTACGTTTTTCACACGCCATTATTGTCACAATATTTCACACGATAACACAGAAAAGCACAATTTGAAGAGCAAAAATAAGAGAACACATTAACATAGCACTGAAAATAATATCTAGTTAATTGCGGCTGCGAAATACTTGGTGCAAATCTACATGCATGCCACAACTGTTTTACTGTACAACAATTAAAAACTACAACTACAAAGGAAATTCTCTCTATGATTACGCGCTAGCAATAAACAATAGCTACACTAATTACACAAACTACAAGAAAAAAATCAGAAGATTCCAGTGAGGTATCCTCGGCTAAGGGTCGACATATGAAACGTCCCCTTTGAACAATTTATACACGACTGTGCTTAAACTGATACACAATATTTTTAGCGCAACGCGATCTGACTTTCAGAAATCCCTACAAAAGAATGGCCCTGACTAACATTAACCTATGCATTTCACAAATCGCTTACCTCACAAAAATCTTGGTTACTCGAACTACTGCAATACAGCGAGCGCCACTACTGCCAGCTAAATAAAAGATTCAAACTACGGAAGGCACTAACTGCTGATAGGGATAGTTAGCAAATGAAAGATATTAATAGAGAACAAACAATGTATTTACCTTAATATCGTCAAAAGTCATAATATATATAGGAGTTCATAACATCCATTCTTACAAATATCAAAACTCCGCTATTTCTCTCTCCACATCCACCACTGCTGGCGGCTCACCTCCAACTGCGCAACACTACGCGCTGTTCACATCCAGCTGCCGCTGCCCAACACTACAATGGCAGACAACAATGCAAACTAGACACAGACTGCACACAGCACAGCCAGTGATTTTTATACAGAGGTGGCGTTACCAATAAAAAAAACCTAAACAGCCTACTTACACAACTGACACACAATATATTTAGCGCAACGCAATCTGACTTTCAATAATCCCCACAAAAGAATGACCCTGACTAACTATAACCTATACCATTCATGAATGACTTATCTCACAAAAATCTTCGTCACTCGAACTACTGCAACACAGCGAGCGCCAATACTGCCAACTAAATAAAAGATTCCAACTACTGAAAGCACTAGTTACAGATAGGCATAGTTAGCTAATGAAAGTTTTTGATAGAGAACAAATAATGTATTTATCTTAATAGTGTTCAAAAGTTATTATATATAACTAAACAAATTTCCTTTCTCCGATGGATACACGTCCAGATCGTCCGCTCAAAACTCGGGCATTTCTCTCTCCACATCCACCACTGCTGGCAGCTCACCTCCAACTGCACAATGCTACGCGCTGTTCACATCAACTGCCCAACACTACAATAGAAAATATTCCAACAATGAGTCCAACCAGCCACAGACTCCACACAGCACAGTCAGTGATTTTCATACAGAGCGCTCCGTGGCGTTACCAACATAAAAACCTAAACAGCCTACTTACATAATGAGTTACAGCAACAGCAACCTCGTCCATAGCATCCACCGAATTAGGACGCATTCCACTTCCAGCTACCAAACCAAGCTCACTTGTGATCTCGAATTTCATTATCATTTTCTTAAAACACTGAATGGCAAAGGGCCTCTCCTCAGGACTTTCATTCGGCGATACTCTTTCAATGCAGCACTGTAATTACTGCCGTTCACATAATAGTTCCACTGACACCGCACGGTGTCTCTTCTCGATATCCATACTGTTCACTCATGTTATGGCATGTCAAACGACAGCACGAACGTCATACCGTCATACAAACAGCATACATCGCCAGGTTTTCACCTGGTGGCAAAAACTGGAACTAATTTTTTCCAGCGTAAATCGGTTCTGCATTCGCATTAACATATCTAACAATTTTTACTACCTTAAGACAATTACAGCCCACACTGGACCTCCTTGACTAGCTGCATTTTTATTATATCCACCCTGTATCTACTTAGTAGCACACTCAGTTAGCATAGTAGTTAAGATACTGAACTTTCATTTCCTATGAGCGGTGTCATTCGGTCGTTCTGCCTATAATTTCCGTGATTTTCCTAAAGCTCTTCAAGCGAATGGTACATAAAATAAAGCCATAACCATTTCGTTGTCCAGGTGAACATGTAATTCGTCTTTAGCGACCTCGACGTCGACGGGACGATAAACTCCAACCGTTCTTCATTCCTCATCACTCGTCACCTGTGATTTGACATCTTGAGACAAGACGAAATAAAATATGTTCAAATGGTGTGCAGATTTATTAATAGCTGGCTGAATCCTCGAGGAAAACCCCTGGCACCGCTAAACTCGTCCGAAAAGGAATACTGCCAGAAATAACACTTCATAAATTCCTGAAGGTTTGTAGCAACTGGTTTTTGATGCTATCAGGCATATTTATTGTGCCAGCCTCGTATCTTAGGTGGCAATGTCTTAGGTAATAGCGGGGCAGCACACATCTCGGTCCGGATCTCGCGATAGCGGCAGCCAAGCGACTATCTGCGGGCACTTAGACGCCTCCGCACGCACGCTAGTCGCTGCCGGTCCACTTGCGAACGACTACCTGTTTATGCACGTGGCAAGGACGTGACGGCTGGTTCAGAGGCGAGGCTCCGCGTTTACACCTACGAAACACGCACAGGGCGGTCCGAAAGTTCGGTTGCTCCTCAGTTTTGGTGTGCAGGTGGAGGGTCTGTAGTACGGGAGTGTGTTGTACCTTGGAAGACTTCGCCCCGTAATTTCGAAATGATGACATTCACTTCATGTGTGGCGCAGTCTTTTTTTTTTTAAATCACCTGAATTACTCTGCAAAATTACAGTTTTTCCAGCGGTTATAGGTGCTTCAGTCTGGAACCACGCGGCTGCTACGGTCGTAGGTTTGAATCCTGCCTCGGGCATGGATGTGTGTGATGTCCTTAGGTTAGTTAGGTTTAAGTAGTTCTAAGTCTAGGAGACTGATGACCTCAGATGTTAAGTCCCATAGTGCTTACAGCCATTTGAACCATTTTTGAACAGTTTTTCCAAATGCCAAAAGTTGTTCCAAAGTTGTGTCCCAAGAACCAAATTTTCTATTCAGATTTAAAAGTGTTGCAGTCGAGAAATTCTTGCCAGTGCAGTACCTGAGGAAAACGCTCCTATCGGAGCACAAAAAGATCAATATGTTCCTTTTTAAAAGACTTTGACCTTCTCAGCACCTTTAAAAATTTTCCCTAACATTTTGGCATGCTAACGTATTCACATTCTTTTTAACATGCAACTCACCTCTCACTCGCACAAGCTCCTCTAACTGTAACTCCCTCACATTCACTAGGCCATCTCTGTAACTCGCTCGTATCCATCCACTCCCATTGCCCATTCTCACTGTCATTATCTCTTTGTGTTTGTCTAAATGACAGTGTTCCTGTCTCACAGAATGGTCGATTTCGTTCTATTCTTCTGCTACTCTTTCCTCTCACTGTCACTCTCTCCCTCTTGCTATCTTTTACGGCTACTGTATCATTTCTTCCTTCCCACTGCTGTTCTCTTCTCACTGTCATTAACTCTCTCTTCCTCGTTGTCATTGTCATAGAGCCTGTCGTTGCCATATATGGTCTCCCTTTATCACTGTCTCTCTCCTGCTTCCATTTTCTACTTCCCTTTATTCCTCTCCCATACGCACTGTGTCCTTCACTCTTTTCCTAGCACTGTTCTGTCACTGCCAACTATGTTCCACTGCCACTGTAGCCCTCTATTTCTTTCACACTACCATTTTGTCTCCTTTGCTGTTTCTGTATCACAACAACTCTCTACCAACGTCCAGTATTTATTTCTTTTCCGCTGCCTCTGTCACCTTCTCTCTCAGAATAAAAAAGGGCGAACGTGCTCGCATTCCAAAATTCTTGGGAATATTTTTAAAGGTGTTGAGAAAGTTAGAATGAGTCAACTGGCACCCCACTTTTCAGTCACAGTCTTTTAAATAAACAGGAGCATATTTGCCTTTTTTGTGTTTCGATAGGAGCATTTTTCCGCTGGTTCCCTTCTTTTATATGCTACATCAGGATATTCACTCATAAAGAAGGAATTTTATGGGTCAGAAAATTTTTGATAGTTTATTTATGTGAAACTGAAGTAACGCAAACTTATTTTACACCCCAGACCGGATTTTACACGCACAAAAGTTTTGCATGTGCCTCAGTACTTCAACACTGTTGTTCCCAGAACCCTCTTATGATTATGGAGACACTTTGCAGCATATTTCTGCCCGCTACGTTGTCGCCTCACGCCGTATTTTACGCACGTATTTTACGCGTACACGTATGGTAAGATTAAACCTCTCTATCTTGGAAACGGATAAAGGTATCAAGAAAATTTTCAAGGCTCTTCGAAATCGGCATGTTAGGAGCATATCGTAAAAATTATATACATTTACTGTGCATAACCGTCTTGGAAATTACGGGTCGGTTCTGTTACCCAAAAACTACATTTCTGGGATGTTTCTCGATAACGGATCAATGTTTTTGAAAACGGGAAGATGACACTTCTAGATAAACGTCTACAGACAGAGAATATAACGTTAACATTTGAACAAAATTCTACGGTTATTTTTTATTCAGATTTCGCTCCATACCGGATTTTAGTTGCGTATTTTATATGTAGAAGTAGGGTAACTTTGAATCTTTGTATCTTGAAATCAGACAAAAATGTGAAGAAAATTCTCAGGATTGTTCGAGATCGGAATATTAGGAATATATCGCAAAATTTTCAGAAGGCATGAGCGTCGGAAGAACCTGGTTTTATGCGCGGGGTTTTGGAACATATACTGAATACTCTGTGTGTTACACCAGTAACTAGTAAGTGAAATTAAATTAAGAAGCATTATGAAAAACCATTTTGAAATTGAAGCTATTGCAAACTAACATAAATTTACATTCCAAAGCCAGATAAAATTGAAGACGTTAATGAAACTCAGTTAATTTGCAAATATCCTACATTCCGCGGTAAAAGACCTTCTTCCGTTTCAAGATACAACATGGTGCACGACCGAGGAAATATGGCTTTATTGACCACACTTTATATAATAAGATTTAAAAATATACTTCATTTTACTCAGGAAACATCATGCGTTCCTATGTACACTAACCTCCAGGTGTAACACTGTCCCCTACTGATATAGCTACTTGTAGCGTACACCTGTAACACATTCTACGTATCATTTCAGCTGGCTTGACAGTCGCTCCTACAGAGCTAAGAATGTCATGCTGCAAGAATATGGAAGCACAAACGAAAGAGCAGGATGACATGTAATTGAACTTCGTGACCGTATTCAGAAAAAACATTTCCCTAAAAGTGTGTGAAAGACACAGAGAGACAGAATCCTGAATGAGGAAGCCCGAAAACGATCTCAAGTTGTAAGACTACAAAACGAAACAATTTCGCCCCTGCTGAGATGGTATGGACACATCCGACGCATGGATGCTAACACGCTACTAGCACTACTATATGGATCAAGATAACCCATGACGGACGGAGCAAGGAGGACAAAAAAAAAAAAAAAAACTAGCACTGGCGTAAAGGAATTCACGGCCAAGAGAAATCTGCTAGTATCAAACACAGGCCTTAAGTTGAGGAAGGAATTTCTGAGAATGTACGTTTCGAGCACAGCATCGTATGGTAGTGAAACGTGGAATGTGGGAAAACCGGAACAGAAGAGAAACGAAGCGTTTGAGATGCGATGCTGTAGAAGGATGTTGAAAAATTAGATGTAAGGAATGAGGAGGTTCATCGGAGGTTCATCGCAGAATCGGCGAGGAAAGGAATATATGGAAAACACTGACCAGAAGACGGGACAGGATGATAGGAGATCTGTTAAGACATTAGGCAATAAGTTCCATAGTACAAGAGAGAACTTCAGCGGGTAAAAACTATAGAGGAAGGCAGAGACTGGAATAAATCCAGCAGATAACTGAGGACGTAGTTTGCAAGTGTTGCTCTGAAGAGGTTGGTACAGAACAGGAATTCCTGGTGGGCCGCATCAAAATAGTCAGAAGACTGATGACTCAATAAATAAATAAAAGAAAAAAGATATTATGGTCTGATACGAAAGACCAAGAGAAAGAACAAAGCTCAGATTCAAGGATATAGTGAAATCTGACATCAATCAGAGAGGACATAAATGGAACAGCATCAAAGAGGGAGAGAAGCTGAAGGGCCGTAATTGGTGGTGAAGCCTCTTTCGCCGACCCGTCGAATAAGATGGAAAGACGGAGGATATGATGATGGTGATAAAGATGACGGCATTACGTTTGCAACAGGCACCCTTCAGTCATAATTCCATTTACCGTAAGAAGAGGATGCAATAGGACCCATGACAACTTCGCAAATATTTTAGCGATAATCTCTCACGATAAGCTCAAGCATGGCTGGAACAAATTGTGGGGTCACTCCTGTTTACAAAAAGAGGAACATACGCACTGAGTGATAGACCAGTACTGGTAACATTCGTCTCGAACCGAAATTTATACCTTACTTTAGATTCTAACACTGTAAAGGTCCTGGAGTAATAGAACGTTATTCCAAGAATCAACTCATTTTAGGAAAAATCAAATTTGTGAAACAGAACTTGCGTCATGCACACATGATATTTTGCAAATATTATGTAGAGGTAAGCAGGTAGATTCCGTCTTCGTATTGTAATACTTTTTCGCGGGACGACCAGGACAAAACCACTCCGCCGCGCGGGATTAGCCAAGCGGTCTCGGGCGCTGCAGTCATGGACTGTGCCGCTGGTCCAGGCGGAGGTTCGAGTCCTCCCTCGGGCATGGGTGTGTTTGTCTGTCCTTGGGATAATTTAGGTTAAGTAGTGTGTAAGCTTAGGGACTGATGACCTTAGCAGTTAAGTCCCATAAGATTTCACACACATTTGAACAAACCCACTCCATTTAACTACACCTGAGCATAGACTACTCCGAATACCGTATAGTTGTGGTTTGTGAAGTATTTGCTACACTCTGAAAGGATCGTCCCACTTAAAGACAGACACTGAACGCAGGGCCAACGCCGGACCCCAAATGCCTGGGGAGCACTACAGCGAAGTACAACCACTCCCTTTTACAAAGAAAGGGATTTGTTGTTGGATTGCTGCCTTTTCGACAACTCAGGAATGCAAACAAGGACTTGAATCAATTAACCGCGTTCACGAGAAAATCCGACGAAGAAGCCAGTAGGAATTCCGCAGCCCATGGCGTGAAGTGCCGCAGCACAAAACAGCTCGAGAGTGATGCGGAAGTTGGTATACTACACGCCATCTGCCGCCCAGGGACTGACTCTTCGACTGATGGGGGCAGAAATTTCATTACCCTATTCAAAGACAGGGAGCTGTGGTTATTCTGTGTTGATCGTTCTTTTGGTGAGATTCCAACGCGGGCGTTCCAATGAAAAAGATGATACGAGCTAAACCTGCGCGGCAGACATTTCTCTCTTTAGGTATTCTGATCAACACTAAACTGACACACAATATTTTTAGCACAACGCAATCTGACTTTCAATAATCCCTACAAAAGAATGGACCTGACTAACAATAACCTATACCTTTCATGAATCACTTACCTCACAAAAATCTTCGTTACTCGAACTACTGCAATACAGCGAGCGCCAATACTGCCAGCTAAATAAAAGATTTCAACTACTGAAGGCACTAACTACTGATAGGCATAGTTAGCAAATGAAAGAATTTGATCGAGAACAAACAATGTATTTGCCTTAATAATGTTCAAAAGTCATCATATATATCAATTCAGATATCCAGTATTACAAATTTACTCTTCCTGATGGACACACGTCTAGGTCGTCGGCTCTCAAAATTCTGCCAGCTCTCTCCCCACATCCACCACTGCTGGCGGCTCTCTGTTCACATCTCCAAATGCGCAACACTACAATAGCGAATATTCCAACAATGCAAACCAGCCACAGACTGCACACAGCACAGTCAGTGATTTTCATAAAGAGCGCTACGTGGTGTTACCAACACAAAAACCTAAACAGCCTACTTACAAGATGATCTGGTTTTCCTTTCTGCTACTTGCCCATTTGCTTAGTTGTATCTATTTTCAGCCAAATTGCCCTTTGTATTATATTTATGTTGTTGATCCGTAAATAATATTGATGACAAACGTACGAGTACATTTTTCCACACAGCGAACTCTTGATAATTACATTTCCATTACATTTTGTCACCCAGAGTGGGGCGACATTATTTGCTTATCAATTCTCTACTCAGTTTGAATGTACTACATTTTTTGCGCCTAGCGTGAGTCCGATAGAATACAAACTGAGCGGTCCTAAGCAACGACTGCACACCGACTAGCGCAGCCCCGCGAAGTGGCATCAAGGAGGCGCTGAACCGCTTGCCAGCAGTAACAGCGGGCAGCGCCACACCTGCAGGAAGACGGACTTCAGCGCCCCCTGTCAGCGCTGATTTAACTGGTCAGCCCCAGTTCGGTAGCAGACTTCGAGAGCATCAATACTGAATACTGGGAAGACGGTACTTAGCCCGCACCCTGCGAGTGATAATAGTGGTTTAGTACTTGCAGGTAGGAGGCATATGAACCAACTTCATAAAGAGGAGTTATGTTTATTGTCTTTTTAGAAATAAAGTGTTCATTCAATATCTAAGTGTTTTTGTACAGATGATTTTGGATTCCTGCTTCCGGTCACCGCAACGTCTCTCCTTCGGTGTTGTGTCGGTGCTCCCTCCCAGGGTAGCCGACAAAACACCAATCTCCCAAAAAAAATTTCTACTCACGACATTTTGGAGCCCTGTGTGGAGCTTCGATTTGATTTCATACTCCGTTCATTGCCATTGTGTGGACGTCGAAATTATTAGAAACGGACTAAGAAAAATTAACCTTACACAGGTGTATAGAATAGGCAAACCTTCTTGTAAAGGCTGTCAGCGAGTGTTTGGAGCCGGCCGCGGTGGTCTCGCGGTTCTAGGCGCGCAGTCCGGAACCGCGCGACTGCTACGGTCGCAAGTTCGAATCCTGCCTCTGGCATGGATGTGTGTGATGTCTTTAGGTTAGTTAGGTTTAAGTAGTTCTAAGTTCTAGGGGACTGATGACCACAGCTGTTAAGTCCCATACTGCTCAGAGCCATTTGAACCATTTGAGTGTTTGGATGTGTGTCTGTTGTATGTATGTATAAATTACTGACTGCGAAATGAATTCATCGTGGACGCGCATTTCAACATACAGGACGATCTCCTGCTGTAGAAAGCCGCCCAACAAGCAACCCGTACCTGTTGCTCCTGTGAGACCGTCCTGCTGCTGAAGCCTGCAAGACTCCACTCAGGAAGATATAAACGAACTCATAGTCGAAGAGATAGCGCTATTTTACAGATTTTGATAATATTTACATTAGAATGAAGTAACAATCATATGTGTTATAAGAAAAGAATAGACAGAATGTTTCGCTTTAAGGGAACTGGTTAACATACATTATGTATTTTTATTCCTTTTGTAGCCACTACTAGATGTCGGTAGTATGATTCAAATGGCTCTGAGCACTATGGGACTTCTGAGGTCATCAGTCCCCTAGAACTTAGAACTACTTAAACCTAACATAAGGACATCACACACATCCATGCCCGAGGCAGTATTCGAACCTGCGACAGTAGCGGTCGCGCGGTTTCAGACTGTTGCGCCTAGAACCGCTCGGCCACTCCGGCCGGCTGTCGGTAGTAGATACGTATCTAAGGCACAGCAGAAACTTTCACTTTGGTGACTGTGGGTGGCCCTCCGGTGCAGCGAACAGGCATATGAATTTTATTATTTCTTTATTTTATAATAGCAAACGTATTTTATGTGTGACATAATTTATATAAGGCTCTTACTTTTTATTTTTTAATCTGAAGATGGCCGTTTGAGACGGCCAAAACCAGAAATTTGAAAAAATAATTGTGATTTTGTCATCAAACAAAATAAACATTTTTTGAAAGAACTGATGTGACGATTCGGTTCCATCAAGTCTGGAGGGGCATTAAATACCCGTCCAACTGCTCTGGCGTCGGGTGCAGCTGCAGAGATCATTTCGAGTGCCGCTCTCTGGGGCAGTCTCGATTCCTGTCGGTCGTAATTATAACCAGTATGGTTAGGAGGTGACACCGATCTGTTGTTGATAATCAGTTAGTAATAGCAGTCAAGATCGCTGGATATCTTGTTTACTAAAACGACCAGTTTCGGCACGCTTAATCGGTCATTTCAGTTTGACATCTGGTTCCGCAGGACAGAGCGGATCAGGTTGTGGAAAGGGGCGAAGGTCAGCTACTGTTAGTTATACAAGAACGGACACAACTTTATTCCTCAAACCAACGCACAGTTTTCTCTTTAAAACAACAAAGATCAATTCACGGCTGAGCGCCCAAGTAACTTCTCCGGAATAAGTTTAAATGATTGCTTTTAAAACACCAGGACTTAAAGTAACGGCTGAAGGCTTTACTTAAGCAAAATTACAATATCTTCTCAGCTAAAGGCCGAAATAATATTTCAGATCAGCTAAGGAAATTCTTTAAAAGCCAAGCATTTACAATTTCCGGCTAAGGACCGTATTAAGGAACATTGAAGTAATTCTTCGGCTGAAGGCCCAGTAAAAATTTTTCTTTACGTAGTAAAAGAGAGGCTTTAAAGATAAGCTTTTACACAGTACAACAGAAAAACATATTAAAAACGCTTCAAGTATCTTGTCGGCTGAAGGCCCAAACAATTACTCAAGAATAATTAAAGACAACCTTAAGGTAAACATTTACAGAACACAGCTGAAGGCCGTTTCAAGAATTCAAGGTAATTAAAGAGAAACCTTACAGACAAGGATTTACATATTAAAGCCACAGATTCTGAAACAAACGCGGCTTAAGGCCTAAATATAGAACAACAAGAATTTTAAATGAAACGCGGCTGAAGGCCTAATCTTAAAGTTGTTATGAAGACAGTATTAATACACGGCTGAAGACCTGGCACAGTACCTGCGACCAAATAAAATGACAATCACAAACAAAAAACAGTGGTGCTCAGAAGTGTTCCATGGGTCGGCCTAGGGAGGAGACTAGCCACAGTTCAGGTGAGACAGCTAGCCAAGCGTAACACTAAACGCCGGCCGGAGTGGCCCTGCGGTTCTAGGCGCTACAGTCTGGAGCCGAGCGACCGCTACGGTCGCAGGTTCGAATCCTGCCTCGGGCATGGATGTGTGCGATGTCCTTAGGTTAGTTAAGTTTAATTAGTTCTAAGTTCTAGGCGACTGATGACCTCAGAAGTTAAGTCGCATAGTGCTCAGAGCCATTTGAACCGTAACACTAAACAATCGGATTGCAGCACGATCTACGGACGGCTGAGGAACCGACCAACCGCCTAATCAGTTCCCTTCCACCCGAACAACAGCACGACAACCGAAAGTATCAGCGAAGACGAGAATTGCAGCAGGATTATGTCTTAATAACTGACGTATAAACACAGTCAAGGCACAACAGAAACTCAAAGAAAAAAAGGGAACAACACCAAGCTGTCGAATTACACGCCGTGCCGGACAGCATCAACACGGCGAGGAAAACACACTGCACACTGCCGCAAACTACGCTAACGACCAGGGCAGGTAACCGGAACGTTAACGGCCACAAGGCAGAAGATACCGCTGGTGTACTTCACTAATAAATTATAATCATTTCAAAGGTTAAACACCATACAAGGAGACGGCTGCAAAATTTTGCCGACTCCAGCACACCATCACGTTGCTGCTTGCGGGGGCAGCACAGGATGCTATAACCAGTAATCAACGAAGAGATATCACAACGGTTGAGATTTCATGACAGGTTCACTGATTACTCAAATCCATTATGCAGGTACGGTCGGCTACGAACTTAGCAGTTGTCGCAGCTAGTGCCACACAAATTCGACCGCGCGTGCACGCCGCTAGCGGCGCCGGCTTCATCTCACGCCGCAGAGACTTCGTCGCTGCTCCGCCGCAACCGACAAACTGCCCCCCCCCCCCCCCCCCACACACACACCATGACATGGAAATATAACTGCCACACCAAAGAAGTTAGGACAGTACTAGTACCGAAAAACGCTGCTGCTGCTGCCACTGACGGAGGCAAGTGAGCAACTCGTTCAGATAGTAACTGAGAGAGGAGAAAGACGCCACTCGATGTGACAAAATGCCCAAAAGGAAAAATGGCATTAGTGTCAGCCGACCACGGCTCACAGATTATGAGCACAGTAAAGTTATGAAAGTGCTTGTCTAACATGGAAGTGGTTCAAAATGGTTCAAACGGCTCTGAGCACTATGGGACTTAACATCTGTGGTCATCAGTCCTCTAGAACTTAGAACTACTTAAACCTAACTAACCTAAGGACATCACACACATCCATGCCCGAGGCGGGATTCGAACCTGCGACCGTAGCAGTCGAGCGGTTCCAGACTGGAGCGCCTATAACCACTTGGCCACCGCGGCCGGCAAACATGGAAGTCATCATTTACATAACGCACACAAAAGACCAGAAATACTATATCAAATGTTTATCCATTTGACAGCTGTCAGTGTGGTGGACACCTGCGTGTGGTCACAATGATAACTGCTGGTAGTGGCTTTTTTTTTTTTCCTTTATTGTAATTTTAGCACCTCATACAGGCGGGCTGTCAGCAGCATAGTACGCCGCTCTTCAGCCTTAAGTGGTACAATCATATGACAAAGAGGCGACATAGACAATACAATGAAAATGGCGGGCAAAAAAAGGTAGAGACAAAAAACAATAAACATGAAGCCGTTCACGCTGGACGATAAAAACACTAACACTTGTTGACACGGCGCACAGAACACGGAGGACGGCGACTGCACATGTGAACAGTGGAGTTGTAACTGCGGAAGAACGCGAAACACAAAACGAAGCACACACACAAGACACTGATGGCGATGATCTCCGGCGCGCGAATGTTCACTATGCGTGTACGAGTCTGGGGACCTGCCAAGAGAGGAGGAGGAGGAAGGGGAGTGGGAGAGCGAGAGGGGAGAGCAGAGATGCCACGGGCAGGGGAGATAGGGGGGAGGGAGGAAGGGGGAGGGGAAGCCCGGGGGAAGAGGGGTGGAGGGAGGGGACGGGGGAAAAGGAAAGAGAAGGGAAGGGAAGAGAAGGGAGGGAGGGTGCCTAAAGGAAAGGACACCGGAAATGGGGGGTGGGGCAGGGTCAAAGTTGATAGGAGGGGTAGATGGAGGGGAGGAGGACATCATCAGGGAGGGGGAGATGGCGGAAGCCACCTTGGGAGAGGTTAAGGAGGGTGGAGAGATGGAGGCCGGGTGGGACATGGGAATACAGGCGCGGCAGCGGGCGGGGGTGGGAGAGGATCGGGGAGACGAGCAGGTGAGGAGGATCGAGTTTACGGGAGGTGTACAGGATCCGTATCCTTTCAAGGAAAAGGAGGAGGTGGGGGAAGGGGATGAGATCGTACAGGATCCGCGTAGGGGAGGGGAGACGGATGCGATAGGCGAGGCGGAGAGCATGGCGTTCAAGGATTTGGAGGGATTAGTAAAAAGTAGGGGGGGGGGGGGTGGAGATCCAAGCCGGATGGGCATAACAAAGGATAGGGCGGATGAGGGATTTATAGGTGTGGAGAATGGTGGAGGGGTCCAGACCCCACCTGGTAGTGGCTATTGCGCCACGGGTTAAATAGTGTACGAAGGCTCGCGCATTTGCAGCATTACGTCATCTGCAGCCAATGGGAACCTGACTTACGTAAAAAAGCATTATAACTTCGAATGAAATGGAAAAAAGTAATAGAACAATTTTATGTATAACATTATACAAATGTAACTGTTCAGAACAAATAATGTTGTTGTTGTTGTGGTCTTCAGTCCTGAGACTGGTTTGATGCAGCTCTCCATGCTACTCTATCCTGTGCAAGCTTCTTCATCTCGCAGTATCTACTGCAGCCTACATCCTTCTGAATCTGCTTAATGTATTGATCTCTTGGTCTCCCTCTACGATTTTTACCCTCCACACTGCCCTCCAATGCTAAATTTGTGATCCCTTAATGCCTCAAAACATGTCCTACCAATCGATCCCTTCTTCTAGTCAAGTTGTGCCACAAACTTCTCTTCTCCCCAATCCTATTCAGTACCTCCTCGTTAGTTACGTGATCTACCCACCTTAACTTCAGCATTCTTCTGTAGCACCACATTTCGAAAGCTTCTATTCTCTTCTTGTCCAAACTGGTTATCGTCCACGTTTCACTTCCATACATGGCTACACTCCATACAAATGCTTTCAGAAACGGCTTCCTGACACTTAAATCTATACTCGATGTTAACAAATTTCTCTTCTTCAGAAACGATTTCCTTGCCATTGCCAGTCTACATTTTATATCCTCTCTACTTCGACCATCATCAGTTATTTTACTCCCTAAATAGCAAAACTCCTTTACTACTTTAAGTGTCTCATTTCCTAATCTAATCCCCTCAGCATCACCCGATTTAATTTGACACCATTCCATTATCCTCGTTTTGCTTTTGTTGATGTTCATCTTATATCCTCCTTTCAAGACACTGTCCATTCCGTTCAACTGCTCTTCCAAGTCCTTTGCTGTCTCTGACAGAATTACAATGTCATCGGCGACCCTCAAAGTTTTTATTTCTTCTCCATGGATTTTAATACCTACTCCGAATTTTTCTTTTGTTTCCTTTACTGCTTGCTCAATATACAGATTGAATAACATCGGGGAGAGGCTACAACCCTGTCTCACTCCTTTCCCAACCACTGCTTCCCTTTCATGCCCCTCGACTCTTATAACTGCCATCTGGTTTCTGTACAAATTGTAAATAGCCTTTCGCTCCCTGTATTTTACCCCTGCCATCTTCAGAATTTGAAAGAGAGTATTCCAGTTAACGTTGTCAAAAGCTTTCTCTAAGTCTACAAATGCTAGAAATGTAGGTTTGCCTTTTCTTAATCTTTCTTCTGAGATAAGTCGTAAGGTTAGTATTGCCTCACGTGTTCCAACATTTCTACGGAATCCAAACTGATTTTCCCCGAGGTCCGCCTCTACCAGTTTTTCCATTCGTCTGTAAAGAATTCGCGTTAGTATTTTGCAGCTGTGACTTATTAAACTGATAGTTCGGTAATTTTCACATCTGTCAACACCTGCTTTCTTTGGGATTGGAATTATTGTATTCTTCTTGAAGTCTCTGGGTATTTCGCCTGTCTCATACATCTTGCTCACCAGATGGTAGAGTTTTGTCATGACTGGCTCTCCCAAGGCCATCAGTAGTTCTAATGGAATGTTGTCTACTCCCGGGGCCTTGTTTCGACTCAGGTCTTTCAGTGCTCTGTCAAACTCTTCACGCAGTATCTTATCTCCCATTTCATCTTCATCTACATCCTCTTCCATTTCCATAATATTGTCCTCAAGTACATCGCCCTTGTATAAACCCTCTATATACTCCTTCCACCTTTCTGCCTTCCCTTCTTTTCTTAGAACTGGGTTGCCATCTGAGCTCTTGATATTCATACAAGTGGTTCTCTTCTCTCCTAAGGTCTCTTTAATTTTCCTGTAGGCAGTATCTATCTTACCCCTAGTGAGATAAATAATAAATAATAAAATATTTAATAATCTTTCTATAGATTTATGAAATACATTAAAATAGAAACGCTAATAGGACCAATTGCAGACCGTTGAACGCCAGCTGGTGACGCTTCTTGGTACTTCTAGCAACGTCGTTTCCATAGAAATATGGGAACAACGTCCAGTAAATACATCTTTAACCATTAACGGCCACCTGAACGACGTCTCTATGGTAACAGCGCCCTCTTCAGTCATCTTTGGTCGCATGCGACCGTTAGATAGCATCTCCATGGAAACAGATGCTTACAGCATAATCTTTGAGTACCAACAGCCATCCTGCCCATATTTCGTTTCAGAATATCTGCATCGGAGGTTCCTAGCAGCGTATAGTTGAGGATGGAGGAGATTATTTATAAACTCTCCATTAGAGGTTGCGGCGTTTCCTGGAGGGCGGCCGAGCTGGAGCGTCACCTGACCGCACCGAGGCTCCGCCTTGGAACCGACCGAAGTGAGTGACGCAGTCACCGGCATTCAGTGTATGACCCTGGAGCCTCTGTCATTTGTGTCCTTTTTCGAAAGGCTGAGCCATCACACTCGGAAGTTAGTAGCACTAGGGCACTTGAGGTGTAGTACACCAACGGCGTTCGGGATTTTCGTAGCAACAACATGGCAGATAAGCACTGTGGAGAATTGCAGGATCTAGTTGACGAGAAGATCACGAGAATGCCGAGGTTAATCAATGTTACCGGTGACGCCGGGGCGGAGGGGGTAGTTAAAAAATGTTGAAATGTGTGTGAATTCCTAAGGGACCAAACTGCTGAGGTCATCGGTCCATAGTCTTACACACTACTTAAACTGGCTTAGACTAACTTATGCTAAGAACAACACACACACGCATGTCGGAGGGAGGACGCGAACCTCCGACAGGGGGAGCAGCACGCACCTTGGCAAGACGCCCAAGACCGCGCGGCTACACCGCGCGGCGGTGGGGTAGCCTTACTCAGGAATTGGTGCGTAGTGAGCGAACTAGGCAAAATCGTGTGCGCGTTTTTCTGGGCTTTTTACTAAACTGCCTAACCCTTTAGGGGCATTGCCGCGGGAAGGAGGAGTACTGTCAGTGGAGTGCAGTGCGGAGATTTATTTTCTCTTGGATTTACAGGCGCGTGGTGAAATGTTCGGTTTGAATGATGAGCAGTTTTAGCGAATTTTGCGTTCGATGATCAGTGGTCGTTTGCAACAATCGTTGAAGGAGCCGATGCGGAATAATTTGTCCCTTTCGGATAATAGGCGATTAATATGTAGGAACTGTTCGTCTGCATGGGCGTGCCATCAGTTGATAGAAAATAATTACCTTGGTAGGCAGTAGCACGATATGTTATTGGAGAAGTACATGAAGAGAGTCAAGGACGCGAATACTTCCCAGTGGTACGTCTTGAGTCACTTTCAGTGAGCATCTGTGGAGCTGCCAACACGCTGATGGCATTCCTGTAGGATCGGGGTAAGGAGTCAGCAGCCATATGAGAGTCGGGTGTCAGTTAATAGACCACGCTTATCCGATATCAGATGCCGAAGGTGCCAGGTTAAAGGTCACCTGGTGAGGAAACGCCTGCAGCCAAGGAACCAGTCTTATGTGTGACAAGAGGGAAAGGTGCCTTGCCTTGCCTATTTTGTATGAGGGTCGTGACGGCACTGAGTTCAAGGGTGCCATTCGTGTGTGGGAGCTTTATCGGAGATCCTGTAAGTGCACTTTTCGACTGCAGGAGTTCGCTGACTCTGCTCAACGAGGACTGGAATCTGGCACGCCATTAAATATGCAAGCCTTGTGAGCTAGCTGGCGAGACAGTCGTCTGGGGAGTAGCAAATTCACGGGAAATGAAATGTTGAGGAAGTTGCCATTAAGATCCGGATTCAAAATTTTACCTGGGTGATGAAAGTCAAGATGGATCGGAAGTCGTCAGTTCCCGCTATTCTGTGTCGGATTTTATACCACATTTGGGCCTATTTTCGGACTGCAGGATGTAACCTCCCCCGTCATTCCTTCTTCCGTCTATTGTCCACATTAAACAATGCCCAAGTAATTAATAAGCAAAGTCTTTTATGAAGATTTGAGAGGAGCGTAGATTACAATAAACTTTCAAGTTTACTTTGTTTGTCATGCTGAGACGGCTCCAGTTCTTCTTGTCTAGGGTTCTGATTCTTGAAGCTGAAAACCTAACATCAGGTCCTCACGGTTGGTTTTAACTAAATAAATTGGAAGATTGTTGTTGCAGAATTGTTTACGTAAATATATTTTCCACTGTTTTCTCACATTTTAGTATATCATACAGTATTTTGATTTTTCACAGTAACGAAGCTGAAATTACATTGTTCACACTTATTACACAAAAATACGTCCGATCACATCAGAGGTAAGCTTACGACTGTCACACTCTGCAGAAATAACAGTATTCTAAAAGGTTTACAATTTTTCTTAACAAATGAATTCTTTCTAGCTTTCGTTACATTACTAATTTAGATTATTATTTCATAAATCAATCCGGAAATAAATATAGGTACAGGATTCGTAATTAATAACAGAAATTTTAAGTGTGCAAATAATTCGTAATTTCAAATGTTTCTGAAAAAATAATTTTAACTGTATATTCAGAACTAGTACTTACAGATTATAACATTGAAACTAAAATATTTTATAGGGTAATACCTTTTCATAAATTTTAGCTTGAAATATAATATACTGTGTATAAAATTATATGAAAGTTCCCAGAAAAGCAGCTGAGATACTATCGATCTGTCCAAAATTCGAAAAATAATACTGGTATAGACAACTACCGTTGAGGAAAAGTAGTGCCAGAGAGGGATGTCCCGTTACAAGGAGAGACACGTCTTTCGGCTGTAGCAGGGCGCACGCCTATGTTTTTTTGTAAGCACTGGCCGGATAGAGGTGCTGAGAAGCAGACGAGAGTGGCCACAATGTATGAGGTTAAGGAAGACAATTATGATTCCAGTCGTTTATCTCCTGAACAGATTAGTCGGCTTTTCAAGCCATGTAATCATTTTAGTGAGGCCTTTTCTTGTCGCCTTGGTGAAGTGATAGGGGAAGAAAATAAAATAGAGCTTACAGATGATACCCCTACAAGGCATCCACCATATCGACTGTCTCTATCTCGCATTAAGCAACTTAAGATCCCCATAGATGAGATGGTGAAAGAGGGATTTATTAGGGCGCCCAGGTCTCTCTGTTCTCCCCCATATTTTTTGTACCCAAGGTGTTAGGTTAGCGAATGAACAGTGGTGGATTACTGAGCCTTAAAAGGATTGTTCTTCAGTCAGTACCACCGCCTGAACTGCATACATGTTTTGGCTGGTTTCAGAAGGCGAAGATTTTTACCACTCTCGACTTTAATCAGGCTTATTACCTGTAACAGCTTTTACCACTGGCTGGAATCTTTATGAGTACAACCGAGTTCCATTTTTGGCTATCTCAGGGGCCAGGGATCACTGTCCTCTTCATAATTTTGGATCTGAAGTTTCGGCGTATTTATCATTGCCTTGATGATTTGGTGATTTTCAGTAAATGTTTTGACGAAAGTCTTCAGCATATTAGAGAAGTTCTTCAGCATCTTCGTTATGCTGGGTTCACTGTCAAGCCATAAAAGGTGAGGTTTGCGCAACCCGAATTTTACTTTTTGGGACACAGTCTCCGCTCATTGTATCAGAGTACACCAGTGCCACATTGAGGCCATACAGTCGTGCCAGCCCCCGAAGAGTACAAAGCATCAAACGCGTTTTCTTAGCATGATCAGTTTACTTAGAAAATGTTTCCCAGCTTTGTTCAGCTGGCGGCATGCCTTAATGAACTCAGAAGAAAGGGAAATAAATTCGAGTGGGGCACGTCCCAGGAAGCAGTATTTGAGGCTTCGAGGGTGGCCTTTGACAATTGCTGTGTTGTTGGCTATGCCTGACTTTATTAAGGAGTTGATAGTCCAGATCCGCACAACAACGGCAGGTGTTGCAGCTGCCCTTTTGCAGGAGGATGATAGTAAACGGCGGCTTACTGCATACACTTCTTATGCCCCCTCCTCACTTGAAGCCGAATATTGTATATATGAGCTAGAGGACTGGGCATTTTATTCGCGGCTGAGAACTTCAAAATCAGTCTTGAACACCATCCGTTCTTGTAAGGAACGGATGACCATACCCTCAGCTGGGTTTTTGCGAGAATGAGTCATATCAAACATATTGCGAGGTGGGGAGCGAGAATTACTGCGTTCCAGTTATGGGTTAAGTACATACGGTGGCACTGACAATATCATCATGGACGGTCTAAGCAGGATGTTTGGGGAGAGACAGGACCACCTCCTCAACAAAGAGGCCTTTGATTCGAATGAATTGGAAGCCTCAGATCACAGGGTTTGCCGAATATTAACCGAGTTTCCTCTCTCTTTTGAGGAAGTCAGGGAAGAACAGGATCCTGAGCTAGAGCTAAATGTACTGAAGGAGAGATTCAGAAAATGGCAGACTGTTAGTACTTACTTTGTGAAGGGAAACTTTCTGTGTAGCACTGCTCAGGGAAGCCGTTTTCATAAAAAAGCTTTGTCCAAGAACTTGGTACCTATGGTCTTCAACTGTTACCATGAACGTCATGTAAGTTGTCACCTGGGAGTCTTTAAGACCAGGACAAAGATTGGGCACGACTTTATCTGGAAGGGGGTGGGAAAGCAGTCTAGGTGTCTCATATCGAGCCGTAAGATGTTTGCAATTGGTAAGCTAGCATTGAATACTCGCGAGGGTTTCCTGACATCAGAAGTAGCTAATCAGCCCGTGGAGAGAATACACATTGATTATGTGAGATCCGTCGCATGTCCGCGAGGCGGGAACCAGTAAAAGAATCTGGCTTGTGTGTGTGGACGCATTTAAGCGGTTTTTCTGGCCGATCCAGACATATGGCACTACCTCCTAGACTACAATGAAATGCCTTCAGTGGTTATTTTGGACCTTTTGCTCATATAGGACGTTACTTACAGATATTGCTCCTAAATTCATCTCTGCAGCTTTCCTAAATTTCTGTTTTGAAACTGGTGTTAGCCACGCCACAACGACTGAGCAAATGAATCAAAATATGCACCCTGCCCTCATCGCTTTCCGTCGTACGGACCATATCCGTTGGGATAGTTCCTTACTCTCTTAGGGGTACACTTTCAACACAGTCATGCATGAGGCCCATAGACAAACGCCGTGCACCCTAATCTTCGCCTTTACACTGAGTTCCTCCTTGTCTTATCTATGGATGTTGAACAACCTCCTCCTCTAGAAACTCGATGCCACGCAGTTTCAGGCTAACAAAGAGCGAGGTGGCACAATCGTCAGCATACTGGACTCGCATTCGGCAGGACAATGGTTCAAATCAAATCCGCGTCAGATTATCCACGTTTAGGTTTCGCGTGATTTTCCTAGATTGCTTCAGGCAAATGCTGAGGCCGTTTCTTTGAACGGGCACGGCTGATTTCCATCCTCATTCTTGAAACTTTCCGAAATTATGCTCAGTCTCTAATAATGTCGATGTCGACGGGATGTCTTTTGTGTGCCCCCTTCCTGATTCAGGTTCAAATGGTTCAAATGGCTCTGAGCACTATGGGACTTAACATCTGAGGTCATCAGTCCCCTAGAACTTAGAACTACTTAAACCTAACTAACCTAAGGACATCACACACATCCATGCCCGAGGCAGGATTCGTACCTGCGACCGTAGCAATCGCGCGGTTCCGGACTACAGCGCCTAGAACCGCATGGCCACCACGGCCGGCCTGATTCAGGCTAGCGGGAAGTGCGCTAAGAGTAACATGAAGGTTGGCCACGAGAAACTGGAGTACCACTATAATGCTCCGACGGGCCGATCTCATTAACACCAGGCGACAGGGTTTTGGTTAAAAATTTTGCGGCATTGAGCCGGGACAGGCAAGGTGAGGTGCAAACTCTTTCCCAGATTTGTGGGCTCAATCCATGTCCTCCAGTTCGTAGTGCCTGTCACCATGCTTGCCAAAAATCCTCCAACTAAGCCAATTTCTAGGGCTCATATTTCACAAAACAAGCCCTTTCGAAGGGATGGTGCTTCCCAGTATGCATAATGTTTATTTAATGTTGTACAGAAGAGAATCCATTCTAAAATGTTTCCCGTTTACTAGGAAGTTGAGCCTTTCTTGGTATGTTGGTTGTAGCTTGTGTGCAATATTGTAAATTAATAGTGAAATGCACCCTGAGAGATCCGAGGGAAGGGGGGCGATCGTTTATTCGGCATGTAATGAGATTTCCAGCTGGAAGCATTATTCCATTTGAACATGTGTAAGACGTCATGGTCTCCTGACCTTCAATGCTTACACATTCCGCCCTCACAATCGCATTCTACACAGCAAGACGCTTCATTCGAACCCAAACTCGATAAAATAAAGTCAATGTTGTATGAATTCATGTAAACTATATGCAAATAACTAGTAAATCACAAGTGCGCACCGAGATTGAAATACTCGAGGCTGGCGTACACACGCACATTCAAGACACGATGGTCACAAAAGCTTTTAGTTCGGGAGAGGCAAACCGCATGCCAGGAGGCCGGTCCTTTCAGAGGACAAGTCAACCTATCTACGTCGGCCGGCGACCGCCCATAGAGCAGACAGCATTTGCCCGAGTGAAAGGGAGAACGACCCTATATTCGGCTTAAAAGCAAATTCCGCTACATTGTGTGGGAGCGCCCAGCCTACGCACTCTTTGCAAACATAGCACACAGTTTCAGAGGTTTTCACAGGGAGACAGCAAACGCCAAACGCCGATGCTACAGATTTCCGGATTGGTCGCCTTAAACGAAACGTCATTCTCCAGTTTTAGAAGAGCAATGCTGATTGGTAGATGGGGCGGTCTTTGCGCTCTGCCGGAAGTGTGTTGACATCGGCTGCAACTAGTGAGACGGCACTCTCTGGGCTGCTTCGGTGATGCTACTTGCCGAATCACACTAGATTCCTGTCGAGGAGCCAACAAGCAAGCGTCTGGTCGACAACCTGCACTGTGAGAACATGACTGAACGACGAGTGGGATCCGTCAACGAATCTTCCATCAGGTTTATGATTTTGAGTCGTAGTCTGATCTGTTTGGCTTTTAAGTGTAGTAAATTTTTTGGCCTCTACAAACATGTTGTGTGCTAAGGTGCACTGGGTTACCGACGTTTGGTTCAAAAATGGCTCTGAGCACTATGGGACTTAACATCTATGGTCATCAGTCCCCTAAAACTTAGAACTACTTAAACCTAACTAACCTAAGGACAGCACACAACACCCAGCCATCACGAGGCAGAGAAAATCCCTGACCCCGCCGGGAATCGAACCCGGAAACCCGGGCGCGGGAAGCGAGAACGCTACCGCACGACCACGAGATGCGGGCACCGACGTTTGGTGATTTTAACTTTTACCAAGATTAAAAGATGACTGTATTTGGTGTAAACACAGCCTATTTATTACTAAATGATAGGGAGAGATTCTGTGTCAGCTTGCTTGGCCTACTGCAATGCCTTTGCCGTGAGTTCTTTCAAGAACGATTGTAATTATTCGTTACTATTTTTGCTGCTCTTGTTTCTACTATGATGTCTTTTGTGTGCCCCCCCCCACCCCCCATCGAACTAAAGCGTGGCTTCGCACCTCTGGTGGCAAAGTTGGTTTCTTGGAACTGCCAGCCTGAATTTGAAAACTTATGTGAGAGATTTTAATAGTAATGTTGTTTTAAAAAATGTGGATGATATTACAAACATACCATTTCAATGCTAATTCTTTTAATTCTGGTCTCGTCAATTAACTATTGTGTGAGTTTAAAATTTTGTAAATTCTTTAATGACCCGTGTAAGTGGTGCTGCCTTGCGTGTGTTTTTTTAATGATTGTGTATTGGGGTTATTATACACTGTGGTAATAAAATAGTGAGGCTAACAGGGTGTTCTCCTCTTGATTGGGTTTTGTTTTATATATGCCTGCTTTTTGTGCTGAGAGTAAAAAACTGTTGTTTGGAATGTTATTACGCATGCCTTTGAATCCAACACCACCTACCGAAACAACTGACCTTCCTCAAGACTACACTGTGCTTTGTCTGTAATGACGGGACGCTAAACTTCAATATTCCTTCCTTTGGCTTTTAAACCTTTGGCATATAATGAGTTGTGCCCATTATCTGTTCGTTGTAACTGAATTTGTTTCACCGCTCAATCCATAGCCACTTATGTTCCCTAGCATACGTTTATTTCAAATGGTGAAGTACCAGAATATGCTTTTAACTTTCTACACTTGTGATCTTTCTGATTTCTATCTCTGAAGTTTCTTGTTTTAGTTGTTCCAACGGATTGAAACTCCTATCTTCTAAATACATTTCGAAAGGATCTTACACCCTATAGTGGAGTGTGAGCTGTTTCGATACTCCTCGGCTGATTAAAACTGGCTATTGGACCTTGACTCTAAGCAAAACCTTCCCGAACATCTTTCTTATCGACTGGGAATCCCAGGAGACACTCACGTCCTGCCTTCAGAGGTCCATTTCGGACACTAGTTCTCTCCTACTTTCCAAATCCCACAGACTCCCTCCTGTAAGAAAAGCTGTGGCGGAGATATCGCTTAGCCGCAACCTAGGAGTTGTTTCCAGAATGAATCGTCCACTCTGCAGGTTAGTGTGGGTTCTTAGCAGGCACAGAAATAAGAACTGCAACATTCACAAGACAATTAGTGTGGCGGATCAAAACTGTGTGTAAACGTGTCTTTCCACTTGAAACTTTTTCTGCCCACAGATAAGACACGTGATATGTGTTTCTTACTCTGGAGCAACAGACTGTGGCGCTCTACCATGTTGGCCTCGTGAAGCAATACCTTCTACAAAATTTAATTCAGCACGCCCACTTACACCAATCTGGATTATAAAGAAATATGGCGTCATATTTGCTTACAAAATATGCCAGTGTACATGTGATGTGTTAGACAGTGAAAGGAACCTGTGACCGCTGGAGATAGTGTCACAAGTTCCTCCAAAAAATCGTAACACAACACACACACAAATGTCATGTTAACAAATGTAAATCCACCTGATGATGGAGGTTTAAACCTTTGAAACGCGTCGTGGGGATAAATAAACAGTGACTGGTAACAGTAAACTCGTTGTTTCATTTAACGCTAGTATTACCTGAACTCAATTTGGCCAACGCTTCTTTCGTGGAAACGCTATTGAGAGCTGACATTCGCAGCCAAAGTAAGCTAAGAGAAATTAGGACTCGTCCATACAGACGTTTTCCTCTCTCCCTCTCTCTAGCTATGTTTCTGTGAGTGGCCGATGGTACCATATGGTGTGTGTGTGTGTGTGTGTGTGTGTGTGTGTGTGTGTGTGTGTGTGTGTATGAGCGAGAGAGAGAGAGAGAGAGTTTTCTTAAAAAAAATAGTAAGAGACGTTGTGATTGCATGGTATTCTTACAAGTAACCAAGAGTTTGGGGACATCTCGAAAGAAAAAAAAAAAAAAACTCTGATTCAGCACATCTGGAAATGCTATGTTTCTGCCAGCCATAGCTGTTAGCGCATAATGAAGCATGTTTCCAAGTGTTGGTTCTGTAGGAAGTATCTGACCAGAAGATATGATATCAGCCACTGAGCAAGATAACCTGCCATTAGATCGTCTACAAAAAAAAAAAAAAAAAAAAAAAAAAAAACTGCCAGTAGCGCTGTTTGTCTAACCGATTTCCACGTTAAAACTACACGCATACGCGGCATAGTTCTATAAACCATTACAGGCCCTGATTGTCCTTTTTAAAGAAGAGTTTTGAGGTATGGTATTGAGTCCTACTATTACTGAACAATCTATTAAAACTACTGACTTTCACAACATGTGCACATCCGGCTAAAAATATAACACTTACGCATTCTACATTCAAGTGTCATAACAGTAAAAAGGCGTGATGATCACCTGCTCAACATTTTTAGCTCGTGTTACATACCCTGTAGACAAACTACAGAATAACGTTAGGACTACACATACGTAAATTTTAGCTAATCGGCTAAGTCTCTTCGACAAACATTGCCTCTTTTACATGTCAGGAAGGCATAATTTGTTTTACGTCTTACCAGCAAGATAGCCAGGGCTCACCTTGCATTATCAGAATTACTGCCAATAGTTTTTTCCATATTCTTGTCTTACTAGCAAAAAACCTCTGGAGAAGGTTATGCATTTGTTAGCTATAGTAACAGCAAATAACAAACATGCTTCCCAGTCTTTATCCTGTAGCATATATCTGACACAAATAACTTGGCTGAGGAAACGATTGGATGAATAGACAGCCACATCCTTCACCTGTCAGCAAACGCTCGTTCAAAAATTATTTTGATTGAGCGTTTGCTGCTTGTATATGCTGACCATACTGATTTGCCTACTACAAATAGACAGTCATCCAGCAGAACGACATAGCATTCCACCACGAGATCATAATACGACTTTCAGTAACACTGTTTGTGTAATGTAGTCCATTTCTCTTGGATGTTCTTACTTGCGTCGTGATGGTGTCCTTTCACTGGCAACTACAATGTGTGGAACATGCAGAAGTCGCCTAGGGCCAAATCCGAAGAATCCATTGGGTGATCCAGGAGTGTGATCCTTTTGCTGCCCAAAAACTTGTGCACAGTCTTCACTCTGTGGGCTGAGGTGCTGTCGCGGGCGGCGACCAGGAACCTACCTCTCGATATTTGAGTTAAATTCGACGAATTCTCGCCCATATACACCAAACTTAACACAGAACTTGATTTTACCTGCCTGTTCCACCGCCATTTTCGGACGAGTGTTAGACTCGTACTGTTGTTACATTCGCGATGAGGATGCCTCTTTCAGTAACGCTAGCGCAGTAACCTTGTACACGGCCGTTTTTGAAACTCCAAAAGTCGTAGCGCTACAACTCGCCACGACATAGCATTGCGGTTTGGAATTTCGCACAAGTAGTCCTAATGGAACTGGAACACACCGTGTCTATGAAAACTTGAATAGGTAACGGTCTAAGTCCGTTTGACACACATTGTCTCCTTCATGTATCACGAAGGTATAATTTGTTCTATATCTCCGCCAACAAGACAGTGAGGTCTTTGCATTCTCATATTTACTAGAGCTTTCCATATTCTTAACACAGCAAAACAAAAGAAAAAGAAACCACATCTGGGGACGTATAGTACTGAAACTGATTTGCTTACGACGAATGGATATTGAAACTGTCAGCATAGCTGTTTGGGAGCTTATGTAATCGATTTCAATGTTCAGGAATTAAAATTGTAGACGTTTAGAGCATGACTTTATCATCAATTATCGGTCCTGGTTACATGGAATGTATGTACACCCACACAAATCATCCGTATTCACATTAATTCTTTGAAAGTTGCTGGTTTAGATCACACATCAGTCTATCTTAGTAATCATAAATACATAATACAAACACTGCAATGCAACTTAGCATAGCAATATGACATCCAACAGTTATTTTACTATACTGATGGTAATTAGTCATAACTAATGAGGAGGTATTGAATAGGATTGGGGAGAAGAGAAGTTTGTGGCACAACTTGACTAGAAGAAGGAATCGGTTGGTAGGACATGTTCTGAGGCATCAAGGGATCACCAATTTAGTATTGGAGGGCAGCGTGGAGGGTAAAAATCGTAGAGGGAGACCAAGAGATGAATACACTAAGCAGATTCAAAAGGGTGTAGGTTGCAGTAGGTACTGGGAGATGAAAAAGCTTGCACAGGATAGAGTAGCATGGAGAGCTGCATCAAACCAGTCTCAGGACTGAAGACTACATCAACAACAACAATTAGTCATACTAGTAACTAAAACCTTCAGCTAGAGATCATATTGACAACACTGCCAGTCACGTGATCTTCTGGTCATACCTCCTAAATGTTATTGGACTTGCAATTCACCTACACTATTTTGGGTGCGCAGCAACGTGGTTAACCTAGAACCATGGGGGCGGATCATGAACCCAGCAACAACAAGCAACAAACTACTCTGCACACCAGAAACACATACTTAGTGGTTTATATATATTAACGTATCAGCGCTGATGTCTTTCAAAATTGCGAGATGTCACTCCCATAATCTGAGAGCCATATGGAAGAATGTGATAACGCCACCACTAGTAGGAGGGTCATCGTAATGTATGGATGTATTTTGATAGGGAAGGGTTTCTCGCCAGTTACATATCAGGTGACCAGTATCGATAACTTTCACAATTTCTAAAGCTTGTGGTTGTTTCCCTGGGTGACCTTAATCAATTCCCAGTGGTTTCCTGGGAGGAGGGGAGTAGAGTTGGGGGGCGGGGGGTTACAAGGAGCCCAACTAGGTAACCTGAGACTGGATGGGTAACCAGACTCTGGATATGATAACATCGTTATCTGTTGCAAAAAGAATCCTGCCCTGGTACTAGCAGTGTTATAGTTGTTCTGTCAACTTGAAACAGTGATGGAGGAAAGCAGAGAGATTTGTCTGCATCTACTCTACTGGCCGTTACAGCTGCTACAGCACGAAGATGACGTGCTAAAGACGCGAAATTTAACTGACAGGAAGAAGATGCTCTGATATGCAAATGACTAGCTTTTCAGAGCATCCACACAAGGTTGGCGCCGATGGCGACATCTACAACGTGCTGACATGAGGAAAGTTTCCAACCGATTTCTCATACACAAACAGCAGTTGACTGGCGTTGCCTGGTGAAACGTTGTTGTGATGCCTCGTGTAAGGAGGAGAAATGCATACCATCACGTTTCCGACTTTGATAAAGGTCGGATTGTAGCCTATCGCGATTGTGGTTTATCGTATCGCGTCATTGTTGCTCGCGTTCGTCGAGATCCAATGACTGTTAAGCAGAATATGGAATCGGTGGGATCAGGAGGGTAATACGGAACGCCGTGCTGGATCCCAACGGCCTCGTATCACTAGCAGTCGAGATGAGAGGCATCTTATCCGCATGGCTGTAACGTATCCCTGAGTCAACAAATGGGGACGTTTGCAAAACAACCATCTGAACGAACAGTTCGACGAAGTTTGCAGCAGCATGGACCATCAGCTCGGAGACCATGGCTGCGGTTACCCTTGACGCTGCGTCACAGACAGGAGCGCCTGCGATGGTGTACTCAACGACGAACCTAGGTGCACGAATGGAAAAACGCCATTTTTTCGGACGAATCCAGGTTCTGTTAACAGCATCATGTAGTTCTGCAAGGTTCTCAGGAGAGCTTCTGTAAAGTTTGGAAGGTGCGAGACGAGGTACTGGCGGAATTGAAGCTGTGAGGACGGGGCGTGAGTCGTGCTTGGGTAGCTCAGTCGGTAGAGCACTTACCCGCGAAAGGCAAAGGTCCCGAGTTCGAGTCTCGGTACGGTACACAGTTTTAATCTGCCAGGAAGTTTCAGCATCATGGTGGTCGCATCCGTGTTTGGCGACATCGCGGTGTACGCACATTGGAAGCGTGTATTCGTCATCGCCATACTGGCGTATCACGCGGTGTGATGGTACGGGGTGCCATTGGTTACACGCCTCGGTCACCTCTTGTTCGCATTGACGGCACTTTGAACAGTGGACGTTACATTTCAGATGTGTTACGGCCCGTGGCTCTACCCTTCATTCGATCCCTGCGAAACCCTACATTTCAGCAGGATAATGTACGACCAACTGTTGCAGGTCTTGTACGGGCCTTTCTGGATACAGAAAATGTTCAACTGCTGTCCTGACCAGCACATTCTCCAGATCTCTCACCAATTGAAATCGTCTGGTCAATGGTGGCCGAGCAACTGGCTCGTCACAATACGCCAGTCACTACTCTTCCTGAACTGTGGCATCGTGTTGAAGCTGCATGGGTAGCTGTACCTGTACACACCATCCAAGCTCTGTTTGACTCAATACCCAGACGTATCAAGGCCGTTTTTACCGCCAGAGGTGGTTGTTCTGGGTACTGATGTCTCAGGATCTAAGCACCCAAATTGCGTGAAAATGTAATTACATATCAGTTCTAGTATGTAATATTTGTCCAATGAATACCCGTTTATCATCCGCATTTCTTTTTGGTGTAGCAATTTTAATTGCCAGTAATGTATATGGGATGCGAAGGAGATTTTTCGCGTTAAAGCTTCTTTGTTGATCGGACGGTGTTAGGTATTTCTTTGCTGTCTGTGCCTCCCAAGAGCACAGCACAGGCATATCTGACCTTTTTTGGGCTCTGATTGTGTTTGAACCGTTGTATTTCTGCATACACTCTGTATACTTTCCGGACGCAGGTGTTAGAATGTCTCACTTTGAGCAACATGGATGTTTAACGTTTTCCTTTCCAGTGTATAACGCTTTGGAGGGTTTATTGTGTCTGTTCAAACAATCTTCAACTGTAGAAAATAAGATCTCTTTGAGGGTTCTTTGTTCTGATCCAAACTACCGCTAGGATAACTAAGAGAACAGTGCAGAAATGCTTGCCTAAATTTATCCCCAGGCTAAATTCATTGTGACTTTTACTAGTTTATATAGGGTTTATTTCACTGTTAATTTCTATTGAGAATGATCTGACTAGGAGAGGCAGCTGTTTTTGTGTTTGGAAGTTGCACTTGGTCTATATATTTGTTTTAGGTTTGGGTATTTAGATCCTGCTGTAATCATCCAGGATTGTGCAGAGTTAAAAGCTTGTTCCTTTGTCCAGCAGTTTCCCATGTAGTGTTGGAACAAGATCTAAGGCATCTGCCGTCCCAGTAAATTTCAGTAGTGTGTGCCTTCTGCACTTACTCAACACTGCGTTCACTCGAAATTTTCAGTTGAATCTTGCGAGTCTTCGCCAATGATGTGATTAGGAGTTCATCAGAGTGCCTTTTGTCCATAGGATGACTCACTAAATGTTTCCCGTTTCCTCGTGCTAAAAGCTAAGCGAACGAATCTCTATGGTGAGTTCTGATGCCTTAATTCTCACTTTACATGCGAAATCTCTGCGAAGAGAAATTCCTGTGTTCCTATTTCGTCCATACATGAATATCATTTGCCTTAATTTGACCAAAATCCAGTTTAAAATAACTTATGCGTTTTTGCTGGTTATTTTTGTTTATAAGCAACAAAGTTATTTGAATCTTTCAAATTTTTTTTGTTTCATATTTCTTTTTATTTTCGGTGCCAGCTTAACATTAACATATGAATAACATATTTTTGTGCACATATTATAGCTTCATTTTCCGTTCCAACAGATGCCATGAATGTAGTAAGCTGAGTATGTAATTCAGTCCACTGTATCAAAAAGGTGTTATCCATACCGCTATTAATAATATTAAAGGATATACTTCATGTGTACTAACGTAAAGTTCTTACTATAAGTATCAAAGTAATCCACTGTAAAAATACTTAATGGATAACTATAAATTAAATGTAGACTGTAGCAACATATGAAAAGTTGTACCAAGGCCATGGTTCGAAACTAGTTTGTCGGAATGATTATTGTCAGCCAGTTAACTTGCTCAGAGGTGAATCATGCGTTAAGATATCAACTGATTAAGTAAGCTGTTTGGTTTTTATAGAAATTCTCTGTTAACATTGTCCGCTTTTCAAATCATTGTTCACTTTGTTGAGCACAGTATTGTTCAGACCAATGTTATTGCAAAGATCATGTGAAATTTTACTCTCTGTTTTTGAATACGTACTTCATTCTAAAATCTTTGTCTATCATTTCATAGGAATAGTTACTCTCCCCATCCCATTGTTTAAAGGAGGTTTATCATTACGCATTACCACATTGCATCATTTTGTATGAAACAGTTTGAATATTGTTTGGAAATTTTATGTAAAAACAGAAATCTAGCTTAACCGGTACCTGCTTGCTGTTTGCTGTTGTGCTTTAGACAAACCTGCAACAATGTTGCCAGACGCGAGGTAAGTGGTAATTTTGATCAGCACTCCGTCTTCAGACCACGAGTGGCCTACCGGGACCAACCGACCGCCGTGTCATCCTCATAGAGGATGCGGATAGGAGGGGCGTGGGGTCAGCACACCGCTCTCCCAGCCGCTACTATTCGGTCGAGTAGCTCCTCAATTGGCATCACGAGGCTGAGTGCAGCCCGAAAAATGGCAACAGCGCATGGCGGCCTGGATGGTCATCCATCCAAGTACCGACCACGCCCGACAGCGCTTAACTTCGGTGATCTCACGTAATCCGGTGTATCCACTGCGGCAAGGCTGTTGCCCGGTAATTTTGATTAGGGCTAGATAATTGTTTTACTTCAGTTGCGCATGTAATATAAAGACAAGTTGAATTCAGACCAGCAATTCAAATCTGCTAAATCTCATTCAAAGACTTATAATGGGGGACTTACAGGAGCATCACACATTCTATCGCACACATACTCAGTTACAGAAACATAGCAATATTACAGTATTAACTGCGTCATATAAATTTCTTTGGACGCCCATGGTTCGAGAACTAACCGGTTGCACCACCTATGCTAGAATCCACAGGACTGCACTGATTATCGAGGATTATCAATAAATAGGATAATGTTAAACAATTGGATCATGGTTTTAAATTCAGAGGGAGAAACTGCGCATCCTTTCCTTCCTCTCCCTAAGCACAAGGAGGAACAAAGCGGGAAGTTTTAAATAGGTTGCCGAAGAAGAGGGGTAATTGAGAACCCGTGGCTCGGGGCGACAAAAGGACAGAGAAGCATTGTAGGCCAATTCCGAACACTTGCTCCTGCGATATGAAACGAGAAGGGCAGGGGAGGAGAGCGCCAGGCCAGGGAGATCAATTACTTGTGGTTCGCCGGCGGGTCGGAGAGTTGCTAGGGGGTCGATGTTTCCACAGTAAATCACGTTATGAGGGATGTCTCACCCCTGGCACCGCACCCGGCGCCCGGTCCAATAACCGCTCAACTTATAAAAATGTTTGCCCGCACGGGATGTTAAATTAAGGGGGCGCGTCTAGTGTGCGGAGGGACCGAGCGTGCGCGCGCCGGAGGGGATATTGGACAAGTTTCCTGCTGCCAGTAGGCGGCCCTCGTGAATTGATGAACAAATTTCTATTAAATTTGGTCGGCGGCAGTCGCAGCCGCGGCCGTAGAGTTTATATCGGCAGAATATAGATGCCAGAGGTGGCGCGAGCCGGGGGGAGGGAGAGTGGGTGCGGAAGGAGGCGAGGGAAAAAAATTCGAATTTGAGGAGGCAAGTTATTGGGGGCACAGTTCCGGCGGTGGTCGCCAGGGCGCGCCAGATGGCGAGCCGCTCTCCGGCAGATTAAGTCCGCCGCGAATCAATAACGGGGGCGGACGGAGGCGGCAGCGTCGGCACACGGCGGTTAGGACACGCAGCCAGCACGCGTCGCCGCCACGAGCACTTGTTCGCGGCCTGTGATGGAGACAATCAGCTTGCTCGCACAGCTTAATGCGACGGAAATCGGCTACAGAGACAGGAAAATGAGCCGTAAACAGCCTAATCTGCGCTGGTACACTATTGGCCATTAAAATTGCTACACCAAGAAGAAATGCAGATGATAAACCGGTATTCATTGGACAAATATATTATACTAGAACTGGCAGGTGATTACATTTTCACGCGATTTGGGTGCATAGATCCTGAGAAATCAGTACCCAGAACAACCACCTCTGGCCATAATAACGGCCTTGATACGCCTGGGCATTGAGTCAAACAGGGCTTGGATGGCGTGTACAGATACAGCTGCCCATGCAGCTTCAACACTATACCACAGTCCATCAAGAGTAGTGACTGGCGTATTGTGACGAGCCAGTTGCTTGGACCATTGACCAGACTTTTCAATTGGTGAGAGATCTGGAGAATGTGCTGGCCAGGGCAGCAGTCGAACATTTTCTGTATCCAGAAAGGCCCGTACAGGACTTGTAACTTGCGGTCGTGCATTATCCTGCTGAAATGTAGGGTTTCGCAGGGATCGAATGAGGGGTAGAGCCACGGGTCGTAACACATCTGAAATGTAACGTCCATTGTTCAATGTGCCGTCAATGCGAACAAGAGGTGACAGAGACGTGTAACCAATTGTACCCCATACCATCACGTCGGGTGATACGCCAGTGTGGCGATGACAAATACACGCTTCCAATGTGCGTTCACCGCGATGTCGCCAAACACGGATGCGACCATCATGATGCTATAAACAGAACCTGGATTCATCCGAAAAAATGACGTTTTGCCATTCGTGCACCCAGGTTCGTCGTTGAGTACACCATCGCAGGTGCTCCTGTCTGTAATGCAGCGTCAAGGGTAACCGCAGCCATGGTCTCCGAGCTGATACTCCATGCTGCTGCAAACGTCGTCGAACTGTTCGTGCAGACAGTCGTTGTCTTGCGAACGTCCCCATCTGTTGACTCAGGGACCTAGACGTGGCTGCACTATCCGTTACAGCCATGCGGATAAGATGCCTGTCATCTCGAATGCTAGTGATACGAGGCTGTTGGGATCCAGCACGGCGTTCCGTATTACCCTCCTGAACCCACCGATTCCATATTCTGCTAACAGTCATTGGATCTCGACCAACGCGAGCAGCAATATCGCGATACGATAAACAGCAATCGTGATAGGCTACAATTCGACCATTATCAAAGTCGGAAACGTGATGGTACGCATTTCTCCTCCTTACACGAGGCATCACAATAACGTTTCACCAGGCAACGCTGGTCAACTGCCGTTTGTGTATGAGAAATCGGTTGGAAACTTTCTTTAAGTCAGCACGTTGTAGGTGTCGCCACCGGCGCCAACCTTGTGTGAATGCTCTGAAAAGCTAATCATTTGCATATCATAGCATCTTTTTCCTCCTGTCGGTTAAATTTCGCCTCTCTAGCACGTCATCTTCGTGGTGTAACAATTTTAATGGCCACTAGTGTATTTGAGACGTCGGCAAAATGTCACTATACTGTGGAACAGGGCTCTCCAAAATATGGCCCTAGTGCCGCATCCGGCCCGCGAACGGATTTAATCCGACCCACACTAGTTTTGAGAACAAAGACTGAAATACACCACCGGAAAAAAATACGATGACAATGTATGCCACATGGGGGATGGAAGATGGTTTCAGCGTACTGTACGTTACATCAAATACTGGCACAAATTGCTTATCTACCCGCATATTTTATAGCATTAACCAATGTAAGCAAAGGACTTGGAAGAGCAGTTGAACGGAATGGACAGTGTCTTGAAAGGAGGATATAAGATGAACATCAACAAAAGCAAAACGAGGATAATGCAATGCAGTCGAATTAAGTCGGGTGATGCTGAGGGAATTAGATTAGGAAACGAGGCACTTAAATTAGTAAAGGAGTTTTGCTATTTGGGGAGCAAAATAACTGATGATGGTCGAAGTAGAGAAGATATAAAATGTATACTGGCAATGGCAAGGAAAGCGTTTCTGAAGAAGAGAAATTTGTTAACATCGAGTATAGATTTAAGTGTCAGGAAGTCGTTTCTGAACGTATTTGTATGGACTGTAGCCATATATGGAAGTGAAACGTGGACAATAAATAGTTTAGACAAGAAGAGAATAGAAGCTTTCGAAATGTGGTGCTACAGAAGAATGCTGAAGATTAGATGGGTAGATCACATAACTAACGAGGAGGTATTGAATAGAATTGGGGAGAAGAAGGGTTTGTGGCACAACTTGACAAGAAGAAGGGACCGGTTGGTAGGACATGTTCTGAGGCATCAAGGGATCACAAATTTAGCGTTGGAGGGCAGCGTGGAGGTTAAAAATCGTAGAGGGAGACCAAGAGATGAATACACTAAGCAGATTCAGAAGGGTGCAGGTTGCAGTAAGTACTGGGAGATGAAGAGGCCTGCACAGGATAGAGAAGCATCGAGAGCTGCATCAAACCAGTCTTAGGACTGGAGAGCACAACAACAACAACAACAACCAATGTATTACCCCAACCTTTAGGCAGCTTATATTGTGACATGTAATCTTACGACCCCTTGCCATGTAAATGTTTGCTCTCATATAATCACTCTTTCCACCCTCTCTCTCTCCCTCTCTCTCTCTTTTTCTCTCACTTCCTTTCTGTCTTCCTCTCCTTCTGCCTCCAGCCTCTCACGTCTGTCTATTAATCTCAATCAAATAGTGTCATCTATGTATGATTTAACTGCTGTAGCCAATATGATTATTGTACTTCAAGTCTGTAACATTTCACCTGAATCTTATTAATAAGTATGAAGTTTAAGCTATTTTAATATTTCACCTGACTGTATAAACGAGTACGAATGTTAAGCTGTTTTAACTTGTCAAAACTGGATTTACATGCCACCTGAGTACACACACATATATTCGACATCTCAAAACAAACACCTCCAAATGCTTTAAACAATTATTCTGTAATAATGTTGTTACGATGTATATTCTTTGCACTTTGCGATTATGTCTTCTCTTCTGCTATACGAACCTTGCACCCAGCAGATTCCAGACGCCATATTTGTTTACAAATGTGACAGTATACATGTGATGTGTTACGACAGCGAAAGGAACCTGTGACGACTGGAGGTACTCTATTTCACTTATTTTATGTTTACCATTAGATATCTGTTTAATTTTTTGTCAGAAGAAATCCAAAACCATGTTCTGAAATAGTGTCTTGTTTCTCCACTAGGAAGAGCTACAAGTGCCTCCAAAAAATCGTAACACAACATACACACAAATGTTATACTAACTAATGTAAATCCACCCGATGATGGAGGTTTAAACCTTTGAAACGCGACGTAGAAATAAATAAAACGGTGACTGGTAATAGTAAACTTGTTGTTTCATTTAATGCATCCAGCATCGTCCACCAACAGAGAGCGTAGTGGCATAGCCACGAGAGCGCCGTGTGTGTCTCCCCTTTACTAGGGGATGTTCCCAGCCAGAAGGCTCAGTGCGGCGCGAACGTGTGAATCAAGCACGGACACGCACTCGTGCTTCCTACAGCCAACCGAACGAGTTTGAAAGGGGTCAAACGGTGTCCTTCCGAGTGGCGGGATGGTCCTTTCGGAGAAATGCAACAAAAGTTGGACGTGCTGCGTCAGTTGTGCAACGATGCTGACATCAGTGGTCACGTATTCATTCTCACACCCGTAGACGAGGTTCTGGATGTCCACGCAGCACCGACGCCCGCCAGGATCGTCGTATTATAAGGGAGCAGTGGCGGATCGTACGGCTACCACGGCACACATACGAGGGTTTGTGAGCCCAGACGTGTGAACACGAACCGGTTACTAACCGTCGAACTACAGAAACGCACACCTCTAGCCCGTCTTCCACTCACTCCACAGCACCAACGTGCACGGCTCGTGCGGTAACGTCAGAGGATCACTTGGAAGGTGGAATGGCGTGCCGTGGTCTTCAGCAATGAAAGCAGATTCTGACTGGATACCTGGTAAGCGCTGTCTCGTAGAGCGCATTCGTCCGAGACACACTGGCCCCATCCCAGGCCTTATGGCCCGGGTTGCGGTAAGCTACAACTCTCGTACACCTTTGGTGTTTCTGGAGGGGACGCTAACCAGCATTTGGTACGTACAGTACGTCGTTGGACCTGTTCTTTTTGTCGTTTTGCAATAGGAGGGTGATGTGTTGTTCCATCAGGATAATGCTCTCGCTGGCCGGTGTGGCCGAGCGGTTCTAGGCGCTTCAATCTGGAACCGTGCGACCGCTACGGTTGCTGGTTCGAACCCTGCCTCGGGCATGGATGTGTGTGCTGTCTTTAGGTTAGTTACGTTTAAGTAGTTCTAAATTCAAGGGGACTGATGACCTCAGCAGTTAAGTCCCATAGTGCTCAGAGCCATTTGAACCATTTTTGAGGATAATGCTCGTCTACACACTGCCTGTGAAACCCAACGTGCTCTCCAACTAGTGCAGCAGCTTCCCTGCCCAGCACGATCTCCGGAATTGACTTAAATCGAGCGCTTCAACCAACAACCCTTACAGAACTACGTGAACACGTCGAGCAGGCATCGCATAACGTATCCCAGGACAGTATTCGACATCTGTACGATCGACTGAATGTCAGAGTCAGCGTCTGCATTGTTGACCGTACTGAAATGGGTGTTTCAGCGTTGGTCGATACTCAGTATCTCAGAACCCCTTGTACCTGTAAATGTAATCAATTCATCTACTCAATCTGCACTGTTACCGCCATGGACTGTGCGGCTGGTCCCGGAGGAGGTTCGAGTCCTCCCTGGGGCATGGGTGTGTGTGTTTGTCCTTAGGATAATTCAGGTCAAGTAGTGTGTAAGCTTAAGGACTGACGACCTTAGCAGTTAAGTCCCATAAGATTTCACACACATTTTGCACTGTTACGACAAAAAAAACTTGAGTGAATTGGTAACCTGTGAAAAGATATACTAATTTTTTTCTGGTAGTGCATTTCTAAACGAGAAAAACGATCCTTTTGAAGTCGTGTAGGACAAAGCATAGCCATGGAAACTAGCTTTCTTGGCTGATGTTGCTTTCCATTTGAGGAGTTCAATGAAAAAATTCAAGGGGACTTTAACGCACATGTTAAAGCTTCAGACAAAAATGGATACTTCTTTGACACACCTTCAACCACAAAAATTTCTCGCACTTCTCCAATTGCCGGCCGGAGTGGCCGAGCAGTTCTAGGCGCTACAGTCTGGAACCGGGCGACCGTTACGGTCGCAGGTTTGAATCCTGCCTCGGGCATGGATGTGTGTGATGTCCTTAGGTTAATTAGGTTTAAGTAGTTCTAAGTTCTAGGGGACTGATGACCTCAGATTTGAGTCCCATAGTGCTCAGAGCCATTTGAAACATTTGAACTTCCCCAATTGCCAGTTGTTGTAGGGTGAACGTGGCTCAAGTTTCCCACTCTTATGGGAGATCTGAAGAAAGAATTCGCTTTTCCAGGATCCCTTTTCTTGTGAAGTGACAGAAGATCAGGCAGCACTGCAAATGGAAATCGTTGATCCGCAAGCTGATGACACTGTGAAGAATAATTTCAGAGAAAGAAGCCTTGTACAGTTTTACAAGTTTCTCCAGAATAAAATTACCTTAAGATCATAGACTTTGAACGAGGGTTGTTGTCTGTATTTGGCACTACTTACAGGTATCCACAAGCTTTTTTTCGTTGGTGAAATTTATAAAGTGTAAATACATCATTAATCCGAGTGACGAACTTTTACGAGATATTTTACTCACTCAAAAGAATGAATTTGACCCACTGTTCGAGAAAATTTGGATTCAAAAGACAAATTTCTTACCTCCCACAAAGTGTATTTAAATGGGTAATGCAGTATACCTCAGGTTTTTACTGAGTGCTGTGTTTGTGTGAAACAACAATAAATGTGCATATAATCATCTTTAATTCCTGAGAAGCATTGTAATCTGGCGCGCAATGAGATTCAAAAGTTGATATATGGCCCTCATGGTCTAGCAATCTGGAGACCCTGCACTACACAGTATACTTTGAGTACAAAACAAGGAAAGTAGCCCCGTAAACATCCGCTCCAAATGGGTTACCTTATGAGCTACGAGCACTTGTTCATCTTCGCTACTGAATGGGCAGATCGGTGATAGACTGATAGGCTCTTACATACTGATTAACAGGTTGGGCTAGCGCAAGGTATTTTCAGTGCCTATCAGACCAAAAAAATGTTCAAATGTGTGTGAAATCTTATGGGACTTAACTGCTAAGGTCATCAGTCCCTAAGCTTACACACTACTTAACCTAAATTATCCTAAGGACAAACACACACACCCATGCCCGAGGTAGGACTCGAACCTCCGCCGGGACCAGCCGCCCTATCAAACCACTTGCCTGTCCCGCTGGAGGAGGTACCATTCCAACAACGGCTGGAAACGCGGTTCATACATGATGGAGCACCAGCCCATTTTCTCCGAAATGTCCGATAACACCTCACACAAACATTTAATGGACAGTGGACTGGTCAGCGACGTCCAGTACGTTGGGCAGATCGTTCCCCACATCTTAATCCCTTAAATTTTTGGTTGTGTAGGCTCTTTCACGATATACAAAGCCTACAGGAATGCGTCATCAATACCTGCCAACGCATCTTTCACCAACGTGGAGTTTTTCAGAGTGTGCGTTACTCTCTAAGACGTCGAACAGAGACTGTGAACGGACACCATATTGATCAGCTCCTTTAGCGATGTCCCACGAGTGCAGGTAGTCTGTAATAGGAAGCAGAATGCATTAGAAGCTACGTTCTGTCACAGTAACAGAAAAAATTGCTCTCATTTGTTTACTCACTTGTTTACTGAAGTTCGTTCATGACGGCAAAAAGCTTGCAGAAGAAGAGAAGTGTTTCACAGTATGTATGTTTTTTGAGCCCATGTTCACTGAACATTTTTTTTTCTTGTTTTGGTCCATGTTACTACCTGGAACACTTCTTTTTAATACCTTATATAAGTTACAGACAGAACGCGGTCAACGCCGCTATGGTGGTCGTGTTTCGTCCATACTGCGGTGGAATGTACCAACGGACAATAGCGGTATGTAGTGTCTGTTGAAATACCTCTGTCACTGAGATCAAAACAGAAGGTGAAATTGCAAAAAAATACGCTTGTGTTCGTTGCGTTCACGGTACATGGAGTTCATACAGTGAATGTAATAACTATTTAGAGGCCTAGATTCTCCTGTTTTGAAGTTCGTTCAGGACATAAATGACCATACTAACAAGAATGAAGACTACAAATGTACGTGTATAGGGTATGTTTTCCATGCCAAATACAAAAACGTACCTCAGATTAAATGACATCGTAAGCAATAGTCCGTTTCTGAAGCTCAGCAAATATTTGAAGGCGTAGCAAAAAGTATTCTACTATGTTTTCACGGAGACGTTTATGGATTCTAGCTAAATACTTTTCTGGGTAACTTCAGGAGTAAGAAGCACATATGAGGTCCCACAATGTTAAAATACACCAACGGAAAGAAATCGCAACACCAAAACATAATTAATGTAACTAATGAAATTTAGGGAATACATTTGTTAGGTAACATATTTAAGCGATAAACATTGCAAGATCATAGATTAAAATAAGCCGAGATAAGCCATCCCTAATGTGAAATGCTGGTACATTAGTAACCGGTGTAATCGCCAGAATTTTGAATGGAAGCATGCAAAAGTGCACGCATTGTGTTGTACAGGTACCAGATGTCAATTCGTGCGGCGGAGGTCCATACCTGCTGCACTTGGTCGGTTAATACAGTAGGTGTTAATGCCGGTTGTGGATGACGCTGGAGTTGTTGTCCGATGATGTCCTATATGTGCTCGAGTGGAGATTGGTATAGTGCTCGAGCAGGCCCAAGGCAACGTGTGGACAGCCTGTAGAGCATGTTGGGTTACAATAGCGGTATGTGGTCGAACATTATCCTGTTGGAAAACACCCCCTGGAACGGTAATAGTAGCACGCAGGTCGAATCACCAGACTGAAGTACAAATTCTCAGTCACGGTGCGTGGTATAAACAGGAGAGTGCTCCTCCTGTTATATGAAATCGCATCCCAAACCATAACTCCAAGTACAGGTACAGTGTGTCAAGCCACGCAGACTAGTTGGTTGCAGGTCCCCAACTGGTCTCCTTATAATCAATAAACGGCCATCACTGGCACAGCGGTATTGAGTAACCTATAAATATGACCCGTTTTGAATAAAATGAGGAGCAGTAACCTTTACGATAGATTAATAGCAGTGCAACGTCCTTCACCCCGACCCCCCCCCCCACCCCGCCCCCCCCCACCCTCCCCGCTCCTAATTTAGTATTCTAGAATTAAATTCACAGGCATAAAAGCAGTCGAACAAGCAGTCCAACCAAAGGGAAATACATACGGAAATAACAGACCCTAAAATAACGCAAATACATTGCAATAGTTTGGGCAAGTCTTGAAAACTGTTTTCCGACACCGGAAAGCATTGCTACTATATGAATCGGATGAATCGGAGGGGACCTGCGAACGAAACATGGGGTCGCTGCTGACCAGCCTGCCTCGTGCGACTTCACATATAGCCACACATTCTCTCTCTCGCTGTATTCTGTCTCATCAGAAGTGTCCGATACCCCCCCCATGTGATGCCGAATCGATCATTAGGTGTCATGAGAGATGGCCCCGCCAATATAAGGAGGCTGGGAGTGTTTTGTTAACAGAAGAGAAGCAGTACAACAGTCAGAAGGGCTCTGTGTCTTCGAACAAGGTCTAGTCATTGGATGTCACTTGAGTAACAGATCTATCAAGGACATTTTAACGCTTTTGAAGCTGCCCAAGTCGACTGTTGCTGACGTGAATGTGAAGTGTAAACGCTATGGAACAATCAGAGCTAAGGAAAGACCAGGCGGTCATTGGCAGACAGGGAGCATCGAGCATGAAATGTGCAGAAAGAGTCTTTCCTGTGTTTCAAAGTGCTACCACCACCTAACAGGGTAATTATGTGTCGGGAGTTAAAACGAACGCCCTACGATGTCTCAGCAGCTCTTCATAAGCCTCAAATTTCTGCAATCCGTGCTAAGCGACATTTTAGATGGTGTAAAGAGGGACGCCACCGGACAGTGGGCGACAGCAAATAAATGATTTCGAGTGTTGAATCACATTATGTCCTATGACAAACGGATAGAAGAGTTAGGATTTGGCGAATGTTTGGAGAACGTTACTTGTCCTGTACCAACAGTGAGGTAGTGATCAGGTAATGTTACGATGTGGGAGTTCTTTTCACAATTAGTGTGTGGTCCACTTATTGCGCTTTAGAAAACGCTGAATGACGATTCATATTCCACAGCACTGTGTACTTCGTACAGTAGAGGAACAGCCCCAGAGACGGTGTATCAGCATGAGAATGCACCCTGTTATAAAACAGCTTCTGTGAGAAAACGATTTGTGGACAGTATCATTCCGGAAATGGAGTGGCCTGCTCAGAGTCCCGACCTGAACGCCTTTGGGGAGACACAACGTCGACTTCGCTCCAGACCCGATCGTCCATCACCGCTACCTTCTCTGCTTCAGTCCTTGAGGAAGAATGGGCCGCCATTCCTCCACAGGCATTCAGGCGCCTCGTTGAAAGTGTACCCAACAAATTTCGACCTATCATATGGGTCTTGGGTGGATACATACCCATTAATGTCCACTAATAGGTGACTGGATACTTTTGATGAGACGGTGTATGTTGGCTCTCTATACTAGATTGTCCTTGCAGTTCTAACAAGAAGAGCATGTAACCGACGCGTCACTGAGTTGGCTCATCCTTAGCGCGATGGTAGTATGTATAAGGGGCGTTCAAAAATAAACGAGGCGGTGGCATAATTACAGAAACCAGTACCTGTGTGTTAGGAGTATAAAATTCCCGCGGGTGCGATGTAAACCAGTTCCGCACGTACAGCTGGAAGTCATTGTCCGAGGTGAATCGTTTGCCCCTCAGAGGCTTTTTAAGGGGACCAGACTGTATGGAGGGTGCCTGAGAACCTCCCATTTGAATTTCTGCAGGAGTACAGCGACTGTGTTGGCCGTATGAGGCTTTGCATTGTCGTGGAGCAGAATGACCCCACGGGTGAGATTGCCTGGTAGTTTTGATTTTATCGCTTGGCGAAGTGTGGTCAAGGGTTTCGAATAACGCTGGGCTCTCACTGTTGTCCCGCGCTGCAGGAAGTGAGTCAGATGGGGGCCGTCTTGGTCAAAGAAGAATGTCTGCATAACCTTTCCTGCACTCGTGTGGATGGCCTTGGCTTTTTTTGGTGGTGGTGCCCCTGGATGCTTCTGAAATATCCCCTTAGAAAAATCAATGAATTACTGTGCTGATAAACCTCTTACATTATTTGATTTTCAAACAGCTGAGCAGAACTGAACGTACTCAGACATTTCGCTCTTTACCTATTCTGATCAACACTAAACTGACACACAATATTTTTTTGCGGAACGCAATCTGACTTTCAATAATCCCTACAAAAGAATGGCCCTGACTAACATTAACTTACACCTTTCACAAATCACTTACCTCTCAAAAATCTTCGTTACTCGAACTACTGCAATACAGCGAGCGCCACTACTGCCAGCTAAATAAAAGATTCTAACTACTGAAGGCACTAACTACTGATAGGCATAGTTAGCAAATGAAAGATTTTGATAGAGAACAAACAATGTATTTACCTGAAAGGTGTTCAAAAGTCTTAATATACATCAGTTCATGACATCCAGTCTTACAAATTTACTGTCTCTGTCCAGATCATCCGCTCTCAAAACTCCGCCATCTCACTCCCCACATCCACCACTGCTGGCGGCTCACCTCCAACTGCGCAACGCTACGCGCTGTTAACAGCTAACTGCCCAACACTACAATAGCATATGCTCCAACAATGCAAACCAACCACAGCCTTCACACAGCACAGTCAGTGATTTTCATATAGAGCGCTACGTGGCGTTACCAACATAAAAACCTAAACAGAACAGCCTACTTCCACTTCCACTGGAGACTTTGTCGTTTGGATTCTGGTTCGAAGTGATGATACCATGACTCATCTCCAACCACCACTCATGCTAGGAACGCATTCCCTTCCCGAGCATAGCGCTGCAGAAGACAATGGGTTATTCGACATGCTTCCTGATGTGGTTGAATACTGTGGGGCGCTCATTGGGCACACACTTTGCGCATGTGCAGTCGTTCCTTCATGATGGTGTGAACATTTCCGACGCTCAATCCGACCACGGCGGCCTTGGCTTTCACTGTCATTCGGTGGTCCTGGGTAATGCGTGCATCCATCAGCTTGACGATGTCATCGGTGATGCAGTGTTGTGCTCCAGATCGTGCATCATCGGCTAACGACACCAGGGCTGCGTTGGGCGACTGATGCACGCTGCTGCTAGCTCCGTACAGTCACTTGACGTGCACGCGTGCCCTCTAGCGACGGGCTGTAAACTTCCTCGCCCTGGTCGGAACCACACGTCGTTACACACGCCACGATATTACCCTCTAGTCACCGGTTTGCACATTCCAGACTCCAGCTCGTTTCTTTTTGAACGCCCCTTATACTTGGATAAACAAATGCTGCTCAAGTATGACGCGTTTCTCAAGCGTTTCCGAGAAATCGAGTTGCAAAGTAGTAGGAGACTGTCGAATACGATAAAGACAGTCGCAACCGTCGAACATCAGCGTTAGCGGAACCAGCTAAAGAGACCAACTACAATTCTGTCCGTAATGAGTTATAATCTCGTTAATTTCTTTTTTTTTGATGCTGCTCCCAAACACTTGTATGATTATTTTCAATCACCGATGAAGGTCCTAGTAACAGCGCTACATATTTTTAAAGTGGAAGTGTCATTACAGTGTACAGTAACGTACGAGCGTCGTGAGCGATTATGTACTGCTGGCAAATCACTCGACCACTTCCGGTATCGATATGAAGCCGTCTGCAGAACGGCATCTAGTAAAGCAGGCAACCATTTCACCTACAGAGGTCACAGACGCTTTCTATTGATACTCCGAAAGCAATACAAAAATACGCTGCACATTATTCGGAGATAACACACTCCAGTTTGGCTACATTGCGATACGGGCGTCAGTGTATCGATAAATAGATATCCATTTCATCACGAATTCTTATTATAGCTTTATTATATCTTTCACGAATGTACTAATATGATGGTTACCAACCTTTCTGAGTGCAATCAGATATTAGGTAATATCCCCTTCCTTCCAACCATCGACAACATTATAGTCCCAAATAGAAAGAAAAAGGAATTTCGTTAAACGCTTATATTTTTAAAATGACGAAAAATAAATGATATTTAGTTTTTGTAGGTGTTTCATTAAACCACGTACCAATGAGTCAATGACGTAACTAATACTGTTTATTTACAACAACATTCTTATAAAATGATGAAGCAATTCACATTGCGAGTGGTACCTAAGACTCCTTCCCAGCAAAGAATTATTCTCACTGGGGTTAGACACTTGTTACAAAACATTCATCCTTTGCTCCCCTCCTTTCCATAGTGACACGTGCATCACCCACATCTCGCAGCCCTATTTAAATTCAACTAGGGAAATATACATGTACAGTACCTACTGTTCGTAAATCACTTGACTGCTGGATCTCTTACTTCTCAACTGGCAGAAATTGGAAGCCTTCAGGCTGGCAGTGCTTTGTGTCAGTTCTCTGCCAGTAATAGTGATAATAATAATAATAATAATAATAATAATAATAATAATAATAATGTATAGGACCTACAGCAGTGTAGTACCCGTTACATAGTTATTGTTGCCTTGTGCTGCCAGTTGGTTCATTTATTGAAATAAAATGAATAATGAAGCACTTTATTGTCTATTACAGGACCTACCTATAGCTTGGATATGTGATGTAGGCCTATATGTATTAATTTCACGGACTTCCATACATTCGTTTCGGAAGCTGTAACATTCACCACACTGAGTTTTTCTGTAGTATCCATCCTTTCGGATGATGGTCTGCGGGACTTCGGCCTTCACTTATGTAATAAAATGAAACAATTACAGTCATCGTTTTGATGTTATTTTATTATTAATATCTTGAATAAACAGCATTTATGTTCCACTATAACGTTTTTTTAAAAATATATAGTTCGTTACGAACCGGTTTTGGGCTTCTTAGGCCATCATCAGATAACTTATATGACGATGTCCTAGAAAGCGGAAAGCCGGTTCATAATGGACTAATAAATAAATATTATTGTGGAATCTCAGTGTTATGTATTAAAGTTATTAATGTATGCACATTCCTCTACGAATCGATGGAATATTCCATAAATATTATTTTATTATATTCCTAACAGCTTCGGCGACTCAGTACACCATCTTCAGACCTTAACTGACGCTGAGGGGTGACATTCAGTAGTCTACACGATCCCATCAGTGGCCAACATCTGTGAACTGTCTTCCGTAGAATACTGTAACAGCTATGTTGTGTCTGTAACGATACTACAACTGACTAGTCAGTCACGCGTTAATGCTAGAATGTGTGTGTGTGTGTGGGGGGGGGGGGGGGGGAGGGGGGACAGAATTATTGGTGAACAGCGGTACCATCTTACGATGTAGTGGTAATAGTAATGTACTTTTAAGAATAATTTAGTTTCAAGAGCAAAACGCAGCTGAAGCCTTTAGTTTTTACCCCTCAGAAAATATAATTACTTACCCCTATGTTTGGAGCCACTGTATTAATATGACTATCATTACTGTTATTTTTCATTTCAGAAGAGACATAATTCGTTGTATCGGTACAAGTGTTTGGTGGAAAATTAGAAAAAAAGAAGAAGAATACTCAAAAACAGTACAGCAGGATTCTACTGTTCGAACTTGGCCGATTGCGCTACGCCCCTGCTTCCCTTATTGATTCTATGGGTAACTGCTGTACTAGTTACACTTGTTGTTATGCCTTGAATTGTGAAGTACGGTAACGTGACCAATCTACTACAGTTATACCTACAAGTGTGCTATGATGATTCTTTATGTGAATTGATTTTCGTGATGGGTTGCACTTATGCATACGTCCGAAGATTCGTCACGTCGCCAGTTTCTCTTCACCTTATACGTACTTTTAAAAGCCAGTTTGTAGAGATGTGTCGATTTAATGCGCAGAATGACAATTTGGTACATTCATCAAGAACAACACGTACACTAAACAAATAATACTTCTTTTAAACCGAAGAGCATGTGGTCTCTACCAGGTCAACCTTGACCAGTCAACTATACAACTCGTCAAGGTATGATTTAAAAAAAAATTAAATAAATGAAAACAATAATTAAGATGTACTTAGTTAAGATTTAACTTTAGGAAAAACTGAAACATGATGAACAAGTTACTTCAATGACCATTAGCTTGCACTGAACTTAGATGTGGCCACATATCAGCTTAATGCTTTACTACAATTTACTACAATCCAAATACAAAAGTAATTAAGAATGCACTGTAATATAACAGAGTAGCTTGAATTTAAATTAAAAGAAAGTTCAAAAATGGTTCAAATGGCTCTGAGCACTATGCGACTTAACTTCTGAGGTCATCAGTCGCCTAGAACTTAGAACTAATTAAACCTAACTAACCTAAGGACATCACACACATCCATGCCCGAGGCAGGATTCGAACCTGCGACCGTAGCGGTCACGCGGTTCCAGACTGAAGCGCCTTTAACCGCACGGCCACACCGGCCGGCAAGAAAGTTCAATTCAGAGATTTACAGTTAAAGCAAACACAATATATCACTATTTATTAAACAACGTTAAGTACATATAATCGTATGCGTTAGGTTCAGTGATAAATTACAGCAAACAGATTGTTTATTCCGCCGGTAGAGCGTACGTCTGGTCAGCCGTTACAGTGGCACCTAATATTACTAACTGGAATGCGTCATAGGCCACAGTGTTCACTGTAGACTGGCACGGATACATAGCAGAGCACACAATACAAGAACTCAGGTAATCGGAAAAGGAATCTGAGTCAGTGTCATCAATAGCCGTTATAGTTCTACCGTACCAACATGGGCTGGGTTTATTATGTTTACCTTGAAGGGGTCACAACGCTTAACAATTACCAACAAGGGAAGACGGGCGTTCTTAGATTACAAAAGGCAAATTTCGTTTAATTTCTTGCAAATTACGATAAACTGTAGTATACGTTACTCAACTCAAACTGGGCAGTTAAGGACTGACAATTCGAAGAACCACATTACTTTACTTTATTACCCCATTACATACAGGCCAGTTTAACTGCAGTTCAACTTTAGTGTTGTTGGCAGCACTACAACAGAATGTGCGACGTTCAGCCAACCGTATTACACAATCGCCTTAATAGTAATTGCCCGTAGACTCACTGAGCTTTAGCTCACTTACGTAATTAAATTGTACGTTAATCTTGACCACTTGCACATAAGTCTATTTGCACTTACAACAACGTACCCAAAGTACAAGTGTCAACGTCTACTGATTGAACAAACTGCCCAATTTGCCCATCCCATCGAGACAGGCTGTTACAGCAACCGGTTTAAAAGCGTCTCAGGACAAAAACAGTCTCGGTTGCAAAATTATTTAATGTCAATGACGCGTTTCCCCCTTTTGGGACATCATCAGATTGTGTCAAAGTAGCTGAATGCGTGACACATCAGTCATAAAACCACATAAAATGTAAAATAGACACAAAGGTAACTGGATATACGACCCATCCGTCATGAAACATCTAAACTATGAAGTGGACCTGAAGAACGCCAGGCGGTTCCGCCGTGGCAGTACAAAATAGGACCACGCTTACAAACCGCGGTACGAGGCCTAACTTGCAAGCTTGGCCCGATATTGTACTGCCATGGCAGAACCGGCTGGTGTGCTCGAGGTCCGTCTCATGGTTTAGATGTTTCATGACCGATGAATTATGTATCAGGTTATCTTAGTGCCTATTTTACATTTCATGCGGTTTTATGACTGATGGGTCATGTATCTAATTACTTTTACACATCATGGTGATGCCCCAAAAGGGTGAAACGTGTCATTGATATTAAATAATTTACCAACCGGGACTGTTCTTATTCTGAAACAGCACAATTATTAATCGGAGGCGTTGCCCGTGAGCACAGTATCAGAATCTTTTAAAATAACGGTCGGATTAGTCACTCATCTAAAACACCGTCAATGCAGTTACTAAGCGGGCCGACAGCATTGAAATAAAACTTAACTCGGTCAATACTTTAAATATAGAAGAAACGTACCGTTAATTTTACAGTTCCTGATTAGATGAGAAACCACACGGTGCTACTAATATTGACAATAAGCTTATGATTTTGCATAAAACGTCCCCTTAGAAAAATTAATGAATTACTGTGCTGATAAACCTCTTACGTTATTTGATTTTCAAACAGCTGAGCAGAACTGAACATACTCAGACATTTCTCTCTTTACTTATTCTGATCAACACTAAACTGACACACAATATTTTTACCGCAACGCAATCTGAATTTCAATAATCCCTACAAAAGAATGTCCCTGACTGACAATAACCTATACCTTTCATGAATCACTTACCACCCAAAAATCTTCGTTACTCGAACTAGTGCAATACAGCGAGCGCCAATACTGCCAGCTAAATAAAAGATTCTCACTACTGAAGGCGCTAACTACTGATAGGCATACTTAGCAAATGAAAGATTTTGATAGAGAACAAACAATGTATTTGCCTTAACAGTGTTCAAAAGTCATATATATATATATATATATATATATATATATATATATATATATATATATATATATATATATATATATATCAGTTCATGACATCCAGTCTTACAAATTTACTGTCTCTGATGGACACACGTCCAGATCATCCGCTCTCAAAACTTCGTCATCTCTCTCCCCAGATCCACCACTGCTGGCGGCTCACCTCCAACTGCGCAGCGCTACGCGCTGTTAACACCCAACTGCCAAACACTACAATAGCAAATTCCAACAATGCAACCCAGCCACAGACTGCACACAGCACAGTCAGTGGTTTTCATATAGAGCGCTACATGGCGTTACCAACATAAAAACCTAAACAGCCTACTTACAATTGGAGAAAGGTGTATTGTGTATGGAACCGGGGATCTTTCTTCGCCCCATCGTGGCCCCTAGTGGTTCACAGCCCCACAACAGGCCACAGCAGTCCACCCAGCTCACGGCAGCCCCTTATCGAACCCAGGGTTATTGTGCGGTTCGGCCCCTAGTGGAGCCCCCCCCCCCTCCCCCCTCCCGGGAACGTCTCATACCAGACGAGTGTAACCCCAAATGTTTGCGTGGTAGAGTAATTACGGTGTACATGTACGTGGAGACAGTGTTTGCGCAGCAAACGCCGACATAGTGTAACTGAGGCAGAATAAGGGGAAACAGGGCGCTTTCGCCGAGACACATGGAAAACCGCCTAAAAAACCATCCACAGACTGGCCGGCACACGGGACCTCTACACTAATCCACCGGGGACCGGCTCGCCTTCCCGCTCGGGAAGCAGTGCGTTAGACCGCGTGGCTAGCTGGGCATGGAGAAGGTACTCGCATGCATTTCCTAGAAAAGATATAAATTTATAACTATGTGCTCCACAGTAAGAACAGAATTCTTAAAGAACACAAAACCCTAAAAATATTGTATTTGTGATGTCTGTTCTTTCGGACATATCCAAAGAACAGACACCACATACATAATAAGATGAGGGCGACCGATTGAACACTTCATTGCAGGCGCACACAACCCTCGAACTTTTAAGGGGAATTAGCTAATGCCGCAAATATTGGGAATAATGGCCAAGGGCCACTACATCTGTAGTGTGTGGATAAGTTGAGAATTGGGTCTGACAGGAGCCATGTTCGGGTAGTCTGTGCAGTTGCGATGACCATTGTGTCCAGCTGGCGCAGTGGTCAGCACATCTGCCTAGAAAGCAGTAGTCTCGGGTTCGAATCCCGGTCAGTCACAAATTTTTAGCTTTCCTCATTGAAATCAATAGGCAGCTAATGTCATTAATTCTTTTGTGTCTTAAAAATATTGTCTGAATGGTATTTCCGCCATTTAACTGTACAAACTTCTTTATTTTACATTATTATCATGATTTCTGCCTTAATCCATTATCAAGTACAACAAAGTCGGATATCAATAGATTTTGTTAAGTGAAGTCATTGCCAGGAATTATTGAACTAGGTTTACCAGCATGTAGGTTAGGACGAAATCACAGAAATATATGAGAGACAGGTAGCAAACACGTTTTTCAGCTATTTTTCTATGGCTGGAAAACACGTTTGCTATTTGTCTACCATACATTTAGGTGATTCTGTACTTATGTACTCGCTGGGATACACAATTTAATACACACATAAAAAAAATTGCATCACCTCCGAGAGATTCGGAACCTGTACAGAAAATGGGTATAGAGATCAACAAAAGCATCATTTCCGCCCTTTTTATTGCTCATGAAAACACACATTGCATGTTGTACCACCATACAGCGAGGCCTTCAGAGGTGGTGGTCCAGATTGCTGTACACACCGGTACCTCTGATACCCAGTAGCATGTCCTCTTGCATTGATACATGGCATACTATCCACAAATTCATCAAAACACCGTTGGTCCAGATTGTCTCATTCCTCAACGGCGATTCGGCATATATCCCTCACAGTGGTTGATGGGTCACGTCGTCCATAAACAGTCCTTTTCAATACATCGGAGGCATCTTCGATAGGGTTTATGTCTGGACAACGTGCTGGCCGTTCTAGTCGAGCGATGTCGTTATCCTGAAGGAAGTCATGATGTGTACTATGAGGCGCGAATTGTCGTCCTTGAAGACGAATGCCTCGCCAATATGCTCCCGATATGGTTGCACTATCGGTCGGAGGATACCATTCACGTATCGCACAGCCGTTACGGCGCCTTCCATGACCAATAACGGCGCAAGTCGGCCACACGTAATTCCATCCCAAAACATCAGGGAACCTCCACCTTTGTCTGCACTCGCTGGACAGTATGTCTGAGGTGTTCAGCCTGACCGGATTGCCTCCAAACACGTCTCCGACGATTGTGTGGTTGAAGACTTATGCCACCCTCATTGGTGACTAGAACGTGATGCCAATCCTGAGCGGTCCGTTCGGCATGTTGTTGGGCCCATCTGTATCGCGCTGCATGGTGTCATGGTTGCAAAGATGGACCTCGCCATGGACGTTGGGAGTGAAGTTGCGCGTCATGAAGCCTATTGCGCACATTTTGAGTCGTAACACGGCGTCCTGTGCTGCACGAAAAGCATTTTTCAACATGGTGGTGTTGCTGTCAGGGTTCCTCCGAGCCATAATCCGTAGGGAGCGGTCATCCACTTCAGTAGTAGCCCTTGGGCGGCCTGAACGAGGCATGTCATCGACAGTTCCTGTCTCTCTGTATCTCCTTCATGTCCGAACAACATCGCTTTGGTTCACTCCGAGACGCCTGGACAATTCCCTTGTTGAGAGTCCTTCCTGGCACAAAGTAACAATGCCGGCGCGATCGAACCGCGGTATTGACCGTCTAGGCATGGTTGAACTACAGACAACACGAGCTGTGTGCCTCCTTTCTGGTGGAATGACTGAAACTGATCAGCTGTCGGACCTTCTCCGTATAATAGGCGCTGCTCATGCATGGTTATTTATATCTTTGGGCGGGTTTAGTGACTTATCTGTACAGTCAAAGGGACTGTGTTTGTTATACAATATCCACAGTCAACATCTATCTTCAGAAGTTCTGGTAAACGGGGTGATGCAAAACTTTTGTTGATGTGTGTAGCTCTTGACGATGACTTCAGTTAACGAAGTCTAATGATACCCAGCTTCGTTGCATTTGATAATGGCTTAAGGCCGAAATCATAACAGTAATATAAAATAAAGAAGTCTGTGCAGTGAAATGGCGGAAATATCATTCAGACATTATTACGTGACTGTGGTCCAAAAATATGAAAATGTTTATTTTTTCCTTGATGCTTTACATAATGTATTCGACGTGTTGTTATGTAAATGAATCTAGCATCGTCATTTTTTGCCACACGGTATGTGCGCTTCACTTATTGTAAACAACGGGTCACATTCACAGTTCCTCAGGGCTCACACCGGTTACGCATCTTGTTTGCGTGCAGAGATGCATTTCCTGATTCCAATTGTTTGTCATCGGTGGCTTTACGAGCCTGACTCTTCTTTCGCCTTAGCTCCTCTGAGGGTCGTCTGTTGTCACGATTTTCTTTTATGTTACTACTTTTTACATGTGTTTCTCTTATGTGTCTACGCTAATCTTTTAAATGCCAAGTATTTATGTATTTTAATTTACATTTAAAGCATTGTACTTCTTTAACTGTTGCATGATCAATAGCTCGTGCCACGTCACCTGGAACACGATCTTTGGCGTGAAGGGGGCGTGGCACGTTTGCCGCGAGTTGCGTTAAGACAGCGATCCAGGAGGCAGTGAATGAAGCAGCACGGACAGAGCGGGTGTGCGGGGCAACGGGCTGGCTGTTTGTTACACCACCTGTGTGACTTCCACGTTTCTTGACTGAGCATCTTCTGGACACGTGGGAAATATACAGGAAACGAGAGCGGACACGTTATTCCTTTGGCTGACCAGGTTTGGAAGTGGGTGGTGGGCGGTCGTCATCTGCATCTCCTGGCGGCTCCAAGTTTTTCCACTGTTTGTCGCCGCACAGTGGTTTTGGACGCTCGGTGCTTTGGTGCCTAGACCACGCAGCGTTCGTAAAGACTGATGTTGCACCCCCACTTTGAGGACGATAATTGTGACTGGTTCGGTTCCTGCGCGTGTTTATGTCTTGCTGCTTGTATATCAGACTTGGTTCAGCCTCCTGTTATCGTTATTTCCTGATTCAATTTGGTAATTGTCATAGAGTTCTCATTTTTTTTGCATGTTTTCAATTACTGGGGTTTTGTTTATTTTTTATGTTCAATATATCATTATTCGTGACGTTCAAAATATTTTTTTGTCTGGTATGTTGTGCACTAAGCAGCGAAGTCGCTGTTTTTTTAGCTATTTGAAACTCGTGAGCTTATGTGTCTTACGGGGACAAATCTTGCCGCATATATTTTGGCGGGTTATACTTCCAATTGAAGCTTGTGTTTAACTTAGGTGAGGTTCATCAGCCAGCCGGTCGCGTCTTCCTTCCACCTATGTATTCCGTCCTACGCGACAGTTAAGTATTTATCGTTCCCCCTTTGTGGCGTGATTTGTAACTGAATTCGATTGGCCGCTGAACTTGTTTACAATCAGGTGTAAGTGGGGGTGGTTGCTTAGGGCAGTTATCTCATTATCTTTTAGTGACTTATCGCAATTGTTTTGTCTACACTGCCAGTGTGTAATTTGACGACTTAGATTTTTATTCGTTTTACTTAAAAGTTACTTCTCTGTTCAACAGGCTATCACTGTATGTTTGTGCTTGGGCCGTATACCCACTGATCGCTTAGAAAAGGAAGTGTGTGTTGAGCAACATATCGAACCAGCCCTAAGTAATTTTGGGATGGTTCGTCCAGATCATATTGTCCTAGTAACCTGATTTCGTATCAAGCAGCTTTAATTATTTTTCTTTCCTTTTAAGGAACACCTTCTAGGTAAACTTGAATTATTTGATTTATTTTAGTCAAACACATTCTAAAGACGTTTATTGCCTGCCTGTTGGAATCTGATTTCCTATCACGTTATAGTTGTTATAAAACACTGTTATTTGGGGCATTCTTGAGGCTTGTATTTAAAGAGCTTGCCTTCTGTATTATTAGTAATTGTTCTTAAATTGTTTTATTTAACTGGATAGTTTTGTTTCAATATGTCAAGGTCCGTTGACCTACTTGGTAAAGTTACTGTTCCTGAGAGTGTTGACAAATGATGTTCTTTCACTCTCAGGCAACCTTACGCAAGTAGTGCGTACCACTTCTGTCACTATTTTTTGTTACACCCTACCCACCTTCTGTAACCCACCCTTCCCCTGTTTAAGCACTGCTCCTTCACATGTCTCACCGGTTTGCATCTGTGTACAGCCACGACGATAAGTATGTAAGTTCACGTTACATATACTAATTTCTTAAATTATAGACGAGTTGCTAGACAAAAACTTTATTATCCGGCTAATTACGTCGTGCAGCCTTCTCTAGGCTGCAATTCGATGTGCTGCACACTGTACAGATATCAGCGCTGCGTTACGTCGATGCATAATGCAAGGTGACGGCGGAAGTTGGCGCCACCTCCGAGTGATTCTGTGGAAGCAAGTCCGCAGTCATTGGCTTCGCGTGGGCCTTCAGTTGGAAGGTCTGTCACCAAGGGATAGATTTTGCGAGGGGCCGGGGCTAGCAGTGTATTTAACACCAAATTCTTCTCGAATCTTCATATGGAAATGATGATCTAAGCACCCCCCCCCCTTTTCTAACTCCGACTTTTCCTGTTGCACATGGATTAAGAAGAAATGCGAACTGACTGTAATCAACCCTGCAAGTGGAGTAGAAAAGAGTTTGGTATCTGCAATAATTTAATTTGATAGACATTAATTAAATAAAGGAAAGTTTCAGTAACGTAGTGAGAAATGAAAGGGTTGCTCTCCCGATTAACAGAATGAAAGTTCTGTCCAAAATAACAATTTGATTTATTATGACTAAATCAAAATCATAAACAAAACACATGAAACATTTACAATACGTCAAATTGGATCAAATTGGATACTCAAATAAATGCTGTGAAGGTGAAGTTGTCCATAAACTAGATTGTGACATTTACGACGAAGTAGTGCTGCTACGGTAGTGATAACTCAGACAATGAACACCCAAGACAGAACAAAGTTAGAAAAGACGAACAGGCGCGCTCTGCTGAGTTCTGATTATCACAGTGCAAATTCCCTAGTCTGCCGGTGCTGCGGACATACATTATCAAGCTGTCTTCTTAACTGCAAGAACACGATCTGGCGTACCGGAAGCGATGGCTGGTTGCTTCGACGTCCCGTCGTGGTGATGATAATGTCGTGAGTATAGCCTGAAACAAATTGTCCTGGTCTGGTTGTTCCAGACTAAATACTTCCTATCAGTACAAATGCGCCTCTGAGGGAGACGAAGAAGGCTCGCCACACAAACACTGACGGTACAGTGATTGATTTTAACAAGCGAAGTCACACAGTAACTCCGATACAGTCAACTTTAGCCAAAACTGCCCAAGACAGACAACATAGGCCGCTTGTACGCAGAACGCTCAATTGCCAACTGTACTCGAAAAGTTACGTTGAAGTCGAAACTTCAGCAACTTTGTTAAACAGTTACAATCAAATAAAAGTATATTAGACAGCCAACAGAAGGCTGGCTGTCCAGAGCAGCGAGAGCTCAGTCTTGTAACTTACTCCAACCGAAAGGCGAGAGCCGACTACCACAAGAGCACCCGTATAAACCGAACACAGAACATTCCCGCCTCCACGACAGTGGCCGTGGTTAAACGTTCCAATCAGCAACTCGAAAACCGGCGGAAAATTCCACTCTATTGCCGAAGCACTACCATTCCACCAATGGAGATTCTTGGCGCCAATTTCTGCGCCGATTTTGCTACGTCACGGAGCTATGCCCTGAGCAAGCCAATCACAGTTACGATTTTGCAGAAAACGCGGGAATTTGCCCGCCACGACTGCCTGGGAACACAAGTCATTCTCACGCCTCGCTGGTAGCCCGCCAGAAAGTGTTTTCGCAAAGTTTCTGCGAAGTAACGGAATCTCTAGCCCAGCCGCTCCTTCAGGCCCCTGTGGGCGTGTCTCCGCCGCTATTATGACAATGTCGGCGTCTGGAAAGCATTCACTCGACTCCCTCACACCCGTCGTCTTAACCCTTTCAAGATCAGCAGAGCCCGCCTGTCACCGGACCACCCTGGTGACGAGAGATGCTGCGTGGGAAGTTCGCGTGTGAAGGAATAGCAACTTTTCACCACATGCAATTAGAGAGGAAAATCGAATTACTCAGAGTAAGATAGAAATATGAGAGGGGGCTTCTGCCACCTCTCAATTTTCCTCGTCGTTCTACTGTTGGCAGTGGATAACGCTGGAGGTAGACGGCAACCATATTGTTACTACACAAAGTTTAACAGCAAATATTGCAGATATGGTTAAAATTGTGAAAATACTGGGTTATGCAGCAAATATTATTACAGGTTGTCTTAAACCAAGGCCACTTGTAAAACTCTACCAACTCGCTGCCATAGCGCCAAGAGATATTGCTCTGGAAGTAAGTGCCAAAGCGGAAAGAAAAATTTGGCCCAAAGATTTACGTCCAGAAGACCACTTCAGTCTTGCAAACAACAGCAGCTACAGTAAGAAAACAACTTGAGAACAACGCTGCCAGTTCCCTCCATTCGGAAACTCTTCCACCTGGACAGGAACAGAATTGGATCGTGTGGAGATCACTTAGCCGTATTCGTTCTGGTGTTGGAAGATGCTCGAGTATCCTCCAAAAATGGCACTTCCTTGTGAGTACCACCAACTGTGACTGAAGAGAACCACAGAGCACCTACTGTCTTGTCAACTATGCTCTGCATGTTCCACAGAAGATCTTCTGCTTGCGACACTGGGTGCAATTTAATTTGCAAGAGTAGTGTAGATTGGTAAGTCTTTCTTTCATTTGTTTTTGATGGTAATTACCATTTACTGTAATTGTTTTCTGATTCGAATAAGTGGTAATACACAAGTAGTAAATGTCAAAGCACTGCGAGGTGTGAAGCACTCATAAACTGTCACTGTATAAGCGCTACTCACATGCTTGAAACTGGATAATCCCCAGCGGCGACCGTCGTGTCGTCTGCTCGGATGTTTAGCCGCATCTGAGAATGTGTCTGAAGTACCTGTGAATCGTATAACGTGTGTGGGCTGTACCTCAGACGACTGTCCCAGCTACACAGCTGACTGACTTTATCAGAGAGAGGCAAGTCACTGATTGGATCACAAGAAAAGAAAGGAAGGCTTCCACAGACAGACTGGCTGTTTTATGAGCTCGATACACAGGATTTCTGTCTCGCCTTGGCCACCTCAGCGGGTCTGTCCGGCGGCCGCGGTGTAATTGAAACCGCCGCCGTTGTTTTTTGTTAAGCGGTCGGGATTTATGGCGGCTGAGGTTTCCAAAGCGCCGCCACCCCTTCTAATTGCGTCATTATGTTGCTACGCGAGTGAAATATTGAGGGCAGATCCTAAACCTTATCCCCCCCCACTACTATTCGATAAGCGTAGGCCCTGTGTTTTCATCACCTTGAATATGAGAAAAACACTTCGAATATCTGTGCCACTTCGGTCTCGAATCTTTCGAACTTTCTGTCATCTGTCTCCATTTCATTGCCTGCTTTCTGTCTCAGAAGATCGCACAGGTTGCCGCTAACTGTATCCACAGCCATATTCCTCAGAAGTACCTCAAGGTTCTATCTGGCCTCCCTCAGTGCACCTTCCTTACTAAGATGTGTAAATCGAAGGTTGCCATTAGCTATTCGTTGTAATGATTAACATACACGCATGTCATTCTCGCGCACATTACAACGCGTCAGTTAAATCCTCAGTTGCTAAATTTATTAGTCAGCGCATAGAGCGAATAGCAAAGGAAACCAAGGAGAAATTTAAGAATGGAATTAAAATTGAAGTAGAACAAACAAAAACCTTGAGGTTTGCCTACGACATTGTAATTCCGCCTGAGACTGCAGAACATCTTTCGAACGGGATGGATAGCGTCCTGAAAAGATGCTACAGAATGGGAATTAACAAAACTAAAACGAGATTAATGCATTGCAGCCGAATTAAATCAGGCAATGCTGAGACAATTACAATAGGAAATGAGACGCTAAAAGTAGTAGATGAGGTTTGCTATTTGAGCAACAAAATAGCTGCTCATGGCCAAAATAAAGAGGATATAAAATGAAGACTGGCGAAGCAAGAAAAGCACTTCTGAAAACAGGAGGGAGGGGGGAGGGAAGGAGAGAGAGAGAGATAGAGAGAGAGAGAGAGAGAGAGAGAGAGAGAGAGAGAGAGCTGAGGCCTTTGGCGACACGGACAACTAGGAGGGAGAAAATGGGATTCCATACGACGCAGCCACAGGTGTTGAATGTGGACCTCGCACAGCGAATAGAATTTACCAGAGCCGTTGTGTAGCATTGTCTCATACTCCGATCAATTAGTAACAACATAATGAATTTAGTTGGGAATGAACTGCTGGAACACCTAACCATATGCTTATTTGCAATTTGAACGTTGTCAGACAGAGGTAATGTAAAAACAAAAACAGTTGGGAACCTTACATTACTTTCGTTCCAAAATATCATATGGTATCATATTTCTAGCTCACTCATCAAGGCCGCGCGGGATTAGCCGAGCGGTCTAGGGCGCTGCAGTCATGGACTGTGCGGCTGGTCTCGGCGGAGGTTCGAGTCCTCCCTCGGGCATGGGTGTGTGTGTTTGTCCTTAGGATAATTTAGGTTAAGTAGCGTGTAAGCTTAGGGACTGATGACCTTAGCAGTTAAGTCCCATAAGATTTCACACACATTTGAACAACAACACTCATCAAGGGACGCTAGTTTTCCTGGTCGAAAACTATGTAATGCGAATTGTTTATAGTGTTAATCCAAGACGGTCTGTTCAAAGAAATAGGTACACCAAATAGTGATTCTTGGTGTTAATGAATTTTCTCGTGATTAATGTATCTCTCGTTGAAACTAACAGCTCAGTTAACGGAATCAGTGCCAAGAATAGGAAGAATCTTCATAAATCATTAAAGCCTCTCACTTTGGTTCAGATAAGTATCCATTATTGAGTAAGACGTTGTGGCGTCGATAGTTACGATGCCACAACGTAGATGCACGATCTCGTAAGTTGGCAGTACGAGAGAAGACTAATTACACCGACAACAGCGCCCTCTGGCCAACGCTGTGGAGCTCAGGGATTGCCGTCTTGATATCGGCCCATTTCATCAAGAGCAGACGGCCTGGAAACATCGCTTCTACTACCGAGTGGGCTAGCTTGCTATTGAGACTTTGTATTAGTTATGTTCAGTTAAAGTTTGGACAGCAACGAGTATTTGTTAGCTTTGAGATTATACAGAACAGTCATCCTAACTTCACAGGATTAGACATGGACTATGGCTTCACACACCTATGTGCTCATCCTAGCCAAAGTTATGTATGCATTTGATATTTACTTGTGTTTTTGACTCTATTAAAAGTGTTAAAGTTACATGCAGTACCGAAGTGCTTCACCTCTCCAGCTCCTACTCGCTTCCTTCACTCTCGGACCGATGACCGTTGCAGTCTGGTCCCTTTAATCCCACAACCGCTCTCGACCTATACAGGGTGGTCCCGAATTCATGGTACAAACTTTAATGGTAGGTGCAGGACATTGTAACAAGGATATATTGTATAGGAATGTATAGTCCCAGGTGACGCGGTGAGGCGTAAACAGGGGAAATAACGGCCGAAAGGAAAACGAAAGATTTTATTGAAATCGTTGTTGACAAGTGTCATGTTTACAGTAAGTGTTCAAAATTGCGTCCACCATGAGCGATACATGCTTGACAGCGTCGGTGCAGCGATTGGCGTACACGTTCAAAGATGCCTGGTATTTCACGCACACCTGCAGCAGCTACAGATATGCGAGCAACGAGATCCTCATCTGAGTCAACTGGAGTCTCATAAACAAGACTCTTAAGATGTCCCCATAAAAAGTAATCGAGGCAAGAGAAATCAGGAGATCGGGGTGGCCAAGGGACTGGTCCACCACGCCCAATCCATCTAGCACCAAACGTGGCATTCAGGTAATTCCGTACAGCAGTGCTGAAGTGTGCTGGCGCTCCATCGTGCTGAAACCACATGCGGTTACGAATGGCGAGCGGAACATCTTGCAGCAGTTCTGGTAACACTTCTTGCAGAAAAATAAGATAGCTTTCGCCACAGAGTCGCGTGGGTAGTAAGTATGGCCCAATCAAAAAGTCGTTCACAATACCAGCCCACACATTAATACCGAAACGTTGTTGATACGCATGTGGACGCGTTGCATGTGGATTATCTGTTGCCCACACATGGGAATTGTGCGCATTAAAGACACCCTCGCGTGAAAATGTCGCTTCATCTGTAAATAGCACATGACCTACGAAATCCGGCTGCAACGCACATTGCTGCAACAACCACTGGCAGAAGTTCACGCGAAGAGGATAATCTGCCGGATTCAATGCTTGTACTTTTTGAAAATGGAAGGGGTGTAAGCGATTTTCATTTAACACTCTGCATACAGTCTGATGACTCACATGTACGTCACGCGCAACAGTTCTTGTGCTTGACTCGGGTCTATCAGCCACTATGTTCAAGATGCGTTCTTCCAGTCTTGGAGTGCGTACAGCTCTTAATCGACCAGCGTCATGTCTGTTGACGTCGAACGTACCTGTTTCACAAAGTTGACGATGTAACCGTTGAAAAATTCTATGATCCGGCATTCGTCGATTAGGATACTCCGCGCGATACATTCGTAACGCAGCTCTGGCGTTACCATTTGCACGGCCGTACATGTAATGCATGTCTGCTTTTTCTGCATACGTAAAGTCACCCATCGTCTACGGCAGCACAATTGTGAATGGCGCTTGTCCCTACTGCGATACATCATGTTCATCTACTGCCCTCTACCGGCAGTGACACCAACCGATCACTCCATTTCTCTTTCCCCTGTTTACGCCTCACCGCGTCACCTGCGACTATACATTCCTATACAATAAATCCTTGTTACAATGTCCTGTACCTACCATTAAAGTTTGTACCATGAATTCGGGACCACCCTGTATTACAGAAGCAGTTCACAGGAGCAGACCCGTGCACCGCCTATCCAGGAGGGATAGAAAAAACACACATTTGCAGTAGCTTGCCAGAAAATATAAAAGTTTATGTATTAGTAAATTTGACTTTAAGACGAGCCTACAGGATTTATTATCGGCCAACTCCTTCTACTCCATTCTTACCAGAACCAAGTGACAAGGGCTTTAAAATTTCAAATTAAACAATTGGTCTGTGTCACTCACTTTTTATTTTCTCACACAACTTCAGGTGGTAGCCGAGCGGTTAAAGGCGCTACAGTCTGGAACCGCGCGACCGCTACGGTCGCAGGTTCGAATCCTGCCTCGGGCATGGATGTGTGTGATGTCCTTAGGTTAGTTAGGTTTAAGTAGTTCTAAGTTCTAGGGGACTGATGACCAAAGAAGTTAAGTCCCATAGTGCTCAGAGCCAGCCAACTTCAGGTGGAAAACAGCTGCATCTTGTCACATGTGTACACCTGAATGCAGCTAGTTGTTTGTTTTGGTGCCGGCCGGTGTGGCCGTGCGGTTCTAGGCGCTTCAGTCTGGAACTGCGTGACCGCTACGGTCGCAGGTTCGCATCCTGTCTCGGGCATGGATGTGTGTAATGTCCTTAGGTAGTTAGGTTTAAGTAGTTCTAAGTTATAGGGGACTGATGACCACAGATGTTAAGTTCCCATGGCGCTCAGAGCCATTTTGTTTGTTTTGGTTTCATTTCGCTAGAGAAAGTATAATAGGCACCTTTTATCTTCATATGGCACGAAGATTATATACCTGAAATGGTGATGTAGTTATTTACAATCTGTACACTGAACAGATTCGCCCACCATTAAATTCTGTTAGTTCTGCCACAGTTCGTGCCTGCCGTGTTGTACCAGTCTGCGCAGCTCACGACGTTCGACATCTCTAATGTGGGGTGGCCGCTCAACCCCACGACGTCTGGATGTGATTTCGCCCTCGTTTCGCCATGCTTTGAAGACACCATAGAACTCGAACACCCGAGAAGTCGTGCTGTTTCCGAACTGCCCGTAGCGAGCCTCCGGGCCATCAGAGCCTGCCCTCGGTCAAACTCAGAAAGATCGCGCGCCTCCCCCATTCTACACTCGGTCAGCACGCTCACTAACACTGCATGCACTGGGCGTGTGTCTGACTAGCAGTCATTCCTCGCCAGATGACGCTGGTATCGCCTGGACGGCTTTATGTCGATAGTAGGTCGGTGGGCTTGATGTTCAAATGTTTCTGAGCACTATGAGACTTAACATCTGAGGTCATCAGTCACCTAGAACTTAGAACTACTTAAACCTAACTAACCTAAGGACATCACACACATCCATGCCCAAGGCAGGATTCGGTTCTATACTGAAGCGCCTAGAACCGCTCGGCCACACCGGCCGGTCATGACGTCCTGGCTGGTCTGTGTAGGTATGAAGTATCCTTTATCGAGGCAGCGCGTCATAAATTTTATTGGTGCTGACTAAAGCATAGATTGGTGACCTAGAGCCCATGAGATCGCTCTAGAACTCTTGCCATGTGTTCACTACGTCAGCTGAAACTACATTTACGCCTCAGACCGGATATTACGTGCATAAGTACGGTAACTTTTAACCTCTGAATCTCGGTAACGGATAATGATATCGAAAAAAGTTTCAAGACTACCCGAGAACCTTATCTTGAAAACATATGGTCAAAATTGCGACGCTTTGCCCCGAAAAAAAATAATAAAAATCTCCATTAAAAAAAATGGTTCAAATGGCTCTGAGCACTATGGGACTCAACTGCTGAGGTCATTAGTCCCCTAGAACTTAGAACTAGTTAAACCTAACTAACCTAAGGACATCACAAACATCCATGCCCGAGGCAGGATTCGAACCTGCGACCGTAGCGGTCTTGCGGTTCCAGACTGCAGCGCCTTTAACCGCACGGCCACCTCGGCCGGCTAAAAATCTCCATCCCCACAATTGATAGTTTTCGCTACCAAAAATCATGGTTTTTTTGGGGTTTTCTCAGAAACCGTCGATGAATTAATAATGCTCTTACCAGCCGCCTAAGGTCGACCCAAGACCACACCTAACGCAAAAGAACCAACCGATTTGGTCAGTTTGCCTGCGCCGGAGGATATGTGTAATGTTTAAATTTGGATTCCGTTGTTCCGATAGGTACATAAATGGTCGCTTGTCCAAGGGCTATCTAAAACACTCGATCCCTTATCTCTGTGATGAATAGCAACAGCGATATGACGCCCTGAGAAATCGCATTTTCGCTTGGAGCTTTTGGGAACGTATTGGCACCGTTAATTAAAATTAAACTGATACACACACCACTTCAGAACACATTAATTGATACCAGCAATCCCTAAAATTAGTCTCGATAATTGGAATTACTGTTTGGGTTACGTCTCTTTCTCTTTCTCTCTCTCTCTCTCACTTTGTTTATCCCTCTCCCCTTCTTGCTGTGTGGACTGTGTGTCTAGAGGAACAGCGAGCAGGTGTAGAAAACCAGAACGGCTGCCTGCGAACCGGAAATTGAAAACTAATACTCGCAGGAGCAAAGAGGGGCTGCGAAGAAATCTAGACAAATTGTTTCCGCCGCGAAGACGAGTGAAATTAATTCCAGCCATTAGGAGAAAACGTTCCCCGGGTAATAAGTCGAACGCGTCGCGCGTTCCAGTTGCCATTTGCATGCGGCCCGGATCGTGTAATTACACGGCATTGTATTATAATTGCGGCGCGTTCGGTGCGACAAGAAAAAAAAACCAAAAAAACACAGGGAAGGCGTCAGCGCTCGTGGCACAGGTGACGGCCACAAAAAGGAGGCCCGTATGGCAGGCGAGGCGTATCTCGTCATCTGCGCGGAGCGGCAATTAACGCCGAGACCTCGCAGCCGGGCCCCGCGGTCTGGCGGGCGAAGCGGCGCAGCGGGCCAGCCGGTAGCGGAGATGCGGCGTCGATAGCGGCTAAGAGGATTAAGGCGGCGGCTGCCGCTGCGCTCCCGCGAGGCGCGGAAGCGCGTCGCCGACTCTGAGGGAGATGGCGCCGGACAGCCGTGCTTCCGACCCCGAGCGCCCTGTCGTCATGCGGGCTGGTGGCGACACTTATCCGTGACGAACAAGGAAACAGTGCCGCCGCAGGATTACAACAATACAACTTCAGCCTGGGAACAGCGGGCACACCTCTGTCGCGGTGACAGCCTGAGTGGCCTCGCGACGGGCGGAATTGAGGGCAACCATCAGTATTGGTGTCGGCTTTAAATGAGCCATTACTGGTTTTCTGTGCCGCAGTTCCTGAAACAAAGTAAAAAATGACGTGTACATAAGTGAAAAAAAAAATGGCTGTGAGCACTATGCGACTTAACTTCTGAGGTCATCAGTCGCCTAGAACTTACAACTAATTAAACCTAACTAACCTAAGGACATTATACACGTCCATGCCCGAGGCAGGATTCGAACCTGCGACCGTAGCGGTCGCTCGGTCCAGACTGTAGCGCCTAGAACTGCACGGCCGCTCCGGCCGGCCATTAGTGAAAAATTGAAGCACAGAGACAGGTGGTCGGCAACACATTACCATGAAATGATAATTAAATGGACACCCTAGCTGCAAACAGGCATTGATATACTTCATTGGGGACATGTTGAAAATGTGTGCCCCAACCGGGACTCGAACCCGGGATCTCCTGTTTACATGAAAGACGCTCTATCCATCATTTTTTTTTTTACGGCTTGTAAACTTTTATTATCAATATATTCTATAATACAACAACAAGATCAAATATAATGGTCAGTCTTTGAACTATTAATTGTTCCCCAAAGTTTCTTGAGTATACAACCCATATACAATTAGACTGATAAAGAAAACAGAGAGTCAAATAACTATCTAGAATCTGTGGGGACGCACAGGCTATTCTGGATTGAACAATTTTGGGTCCCTAAGGAATTACACTTCTTTCAAGTAGTACGCCATCATACCTGCATCTCGGGCTTTCTTCATTTCTGCTTCTACCTTCGCTTGTTGGTTTGAGCAGAGTCGCGTGATGTGTCTGCCATAAACGCATCCTGTGTATGGTGATATAAACTGGGACAACAATTTCACATTCTTGTAATTAGGTGTAATGTTATATTTGCACAAAACGCACAGCGTTTTGTCGCGTTTATAAGGGTTCTCCATATTCGAATCCGGCATGTCCTTTTGTCTTGCAGCTACCAGTTCATCAGGTGCGTCGTAGGTGCTTTCGAAGTAGCATCTTGATGGTACTGTTTGTATTTTATACATATCTAACAACCGTTTCCACCCACGCCACGGTGAAACCATCTCGCGCAGTTCACGTTTACCCGACCGCCGGCAAGCTGCTACTGGTCTGAGCCACGAAGGGCACAGAGGATAGTGCGCCTGCAGGGACGTATCCCTTGCACGCTCCCTGTGAGACCCACATTCCCAGCATGTCCACACCACTACATTCGTAGTGCGCCTAATAGATGTTTGCCCATCATACTCATTACTCGTGGCAGATTAATCTACCAAGTCCCGTAAAAGTTTGGGCATAGCTTACGGTCTATCCGATGACATATGCCTGTTTGCAGCTAGAGTGTCCATTTAATTATCATTTCATTCTAACAAAAGCTGCATGGTCATCAACGGTAACTGTTCTTTCGGGAACAGATACTACCTTCATACATAACACGTTACCATGCCTAAGAGAGTGTAGGAAAACTATTGACGTTCCAAACAGCCACCCAGTCGTCTCGGAATGGATAAATAGCAGACCTGTTTGGTTTTCAAGGGAATGTTATGCAATTCTTCCTGCAGAACAGTGGTAAGTTCAGGTAACAATGATGGTTGATAGCTATCACTCACCGTTCTCTCCAAAGTAGACCATAAAAGCGCAATAGGATTGAGATATGGTGATTGTAATGGTAGGGGAGATGCGAGAATTCATTCTCGTGGTCACAAGAATAGTCCTGAGCGATGTGAGCACTGTGAACAAGGACCATGTCGTCTTGGAACACAGCATCGCCATTGGAGAACAAACATGGTAGCATGGAATGGAACTGATCAGCAGACCTGGTCATACAATCCTCGGCAGTAATGAGTTCTTGTAGAGTAATCATGAGGCCCATGGTATACTGCGATATGGCACCCACATCATCACCAACACCCCACCATTTCATTTTGGGGATGTAAACTAGGCCAGAAGTTGGAAAAGTAGGTGACAGATAATTGCAGTCATAAATTACAGCATTCATAGAATGAAGATTGATATTCAGTCGCGGCACGACGTTTTCCTGTTACAGGCATGGAATTTGTGTTACTGATGAGTGGTTTCGGACTTCTAGCTGACCCTGCAATTCTCTGATTATGGAACTCCCTTCCTGTTGCTTTGTGCTGACATGGTTCGAGCGTGCGACATTCAGTGCTGCAGTGACTTTTGCGGCTGCCGCCGTCTTATATTTCGTCACAATCCTCTTCAATGACTGTCCATCACGATCGCTCACTTTCGTCTGCGTTGTGACTTACCGCATGCCATCTTCGCGCTTTACCTGTTGTTGTTGTTGTTGTTGTGGTCTTTAGTCCTACTCTATCCTGTGCAAGCTGCTTCATCTCCCAGTACGTACTGCAGCCTACATCCTTCTGAATCTGCTTAGTGTATTCATGTCTTGGTCTCCCTCTACGATTTTCACCCTCCACGCTGTCCTCCAATTCTAAATTGGTGATCCCTTGATGCCTCAGAACATGTCCTATCAACCGATCTCTTCTTCTAGTCAAGTTGTGCCACAAACTCCTCTTCTCCCCAATTCTATTCAATACCTCCTCATTAGTTATGTGATCAACCCATCTAATCTTCAGCACTCTTCTGTAGCACCACATTTCGAAAGCTTCTATTCTCTTCTTGTCCAAACTATTTATCGTCCATGTTTCACTTCCATACATGGCTACACTCCATACAAATACTTCCAGAAACGACTTCCTGACACTTAAATCTATACTCGATGTTAACAAATTTCTCTTCTTCAGAAATGCTTTGCTTGCCATTGCCAGTCTACATTTTATATCCTCTCTACTTCGACCATCAGTTATTTTGCTCCCCAAATAGCAAAACTCCTATACTACTTTAGGTGTCTCATTTCCTAATTTTAATTCCCTCGGCATCACCCGACTTAATTCGACTGCATTCCGTTATCCTCGTTTTGCTTTTGTTGATGTTCATCTTATATCCTCCTTTCAAGACACTGTCCATTCCGTTCAATTCCTCTTCCAGGTCCTTTGCTGTCTCTGGCAGAATTACAATGTCGTCGGCAAACCTCAAAGTTTTTATTTCTTCTCTGTGGATTTTAATTCCTGCTCCAAATTTTTCTTTTGTTTCCTTTACTGCTTGTTCAATATGCAGATTGAATAACATCAGAGATAGGCTACAACCCTTCTCAACCACTGCTTCCCTTTCGTGCACCTCGACTCTTGTAACAGCCATCTGGTTTCTGTACAAATTGTAAATAGCTTTTCGGTTCCACTATTTGACCCCTGCCACCTTCACAATTTGAAAGAGAGTATCCCAGTCAATATTGTGAAAAGCTTTCTCTACGTCTACAAATGCTGGAAACGTAGGTTTGCATTTTCTTAATCTAGCTTCTAAGATAAGTCGCAGGGTATCTGTATGCGGTATAAATCTTTGATAGTGTGTCTCCTGAAACACCAAACATTTCAGCTATCATGATTACGTAAGCACTCACCATACGAGCACATTCGAATGCGCTGAACTCCGAGATAATGCAGTCACAACTACACAGAACACTGTTCTGACCACGACTGAGACTTGCAACAGACAGAGGGTATTGCACAGGTTACGTTCGTGGTCAGATACAACAGCGCGACGTGCAAGCTTGGTCAGCATCCTCATTTATGTTCGGTCACATATTTCCCGTGGTGTTTCTTTGTACACCTACTTATCTTCCTAGCAGTGTAAATTTAAATGGCTTATTGGATAACGTAGGAAGCCCCATGGGTCTGCTTGCAGATGACGCTGTTGTTTATAGAAGGCCCAGGTCATAGCAGTCCATAAAATGGGTAGAAAATCGGATGCACATAATTACCAGCCAATTTCACTGACATTGATGTGTTGTAGAATTATGGAACATATTTTGTGTTCTGCAAAAACCAGCACAGTTTTAGGAAACAGCGGTCATGCGAGACACTGCTGGCCCTCTTTGTACATGATATACAACAGGCTCTAGTTACCGGCTCCCAGGTTGATGCCATAGTTCTCGACTTTCGAAAGGCGTTCGACTCAGTTCCGCACTGTCGCTTGCTCCAAAAAGTACAACGGTTCTAGGCGCGCAGTCCGGAACCGCGCGACTGCTACGGTCGCAGGTTCGAATCCTGCCTCGGGCATGGATGTGTGTGATGTCATTAGGTTAGTTAGGTTTAAGTAGTTCTAAGTTCTAGGGGACTGATGACCTCAGATGTTAAGTCCTATAGTACTCAGAGCCATTGAACCAAAAAATTACGCGCTTACGGTCTATCCGATGACATATGCGGCTGGATAGAAAGTTTTCTAACAGACAGAGAGCAGTATGACGTCCTGAATGGGGTGACTTCAACAGAAACAAGCGTAACTTCAGGTGTGCCACAGGGCAGCGTAATAGGTCCGCTGCTTTTTACGATTTACATAAAGGATCTGCTTCCAGAAAGAGATTTTCACTCTGCAGCGGAGTGTGCGCTGATATGAAACTTCCTGGCAGATTAAAACTGTGTGCCTGACCGATACTCGAACTCGGGACCTTTGCCTTTCGCGGGAAAGTGCTCTACCATCTGAGCCACCGAAGTACGACTCACGCCCGATACTCACAGCTTTACTTCTGCCAGTATCTCGTCTCCTACCTTCCAAACTTTACAGAAGCTCTCCTGAGAACCAGGGTCCTGTCTGGTAAGGATCAGAGACACAAACAATACTCAAGTAGCAGCCAAACGAAGATTTTGTTAATGTACAGTACATTCTTCGGTGATGGACTGCATTTCCTGAGATTCTTCCAATGCATCTCAGGTTGCCATCCGCCTTTCCTGCGATTAGCTATATGTGGTCATTCCACTTTAAATGGCTCTATACTCAAATCCCTACATAATTGATGTCTGTGACAGCTTCCAGTACTTGTTTGGTAATCATGTAATAGTACAATAACGGGCTTTTCCGCTTTTTTATGCATGATACGTTATACATTTGTTTGAGAATCAAATGCCAGATCCTGCACAAGGCATCAACCCTCTGAAGACCAGCCGGCCGCTGTGGCCGAGCGGTTCTAGGTTCTTCAGTTCAGAACCGTGCTGCTGCTACAATCGCAGGTTCGAATTCTGCCTTGCTTGGGCATGGATGTGTGTGATGTCCTTAGGTTAGTTAGGTTTAAGTAGTTATAAGTCTACGGGACTGATGACCTCAGATGTTAAGTCCCATAGTGCTTGGAGCCATTTGAACCTCTGAAGATCTTCCTGAATTTCCATATAATTTATCATGATTCCAGCTTCTCTGCATCTACATCTACATCAGCATATATACCCCGCTAACTACCAAGCGGTGTGTGGCGGAGGGCACAATTCGCACCAAAGTCATATTTGCCCCCCTCTGTTTCTTTCGAGTGTGCTAGTTCTGCAAGGTTCCCAGGAGAGCTTCTGTAAAGTTTGGAAGGTAGGAGGCGAGATACTGGCAGAAGTAAAGCTGTGAGTACCTGGCGTGAGTCGTGCTTCGGTAGCTCAGATGGTAGAGCACTTGCCCGCGAAAGGCAAAGGTCCCGAATTCGAGTCTCGCAGATCGCGCGAGGGTAAAACGACTGTCTGAACGCCTCAGTACGAGCTCTAATTTCCCTCATCTTTGAATGGTGATCATTGCGCGATTTGAAAGTCGGTAGTAATAATATATGCTCTACATCCTCGGCGAAGATCGGATTTCTCAATTTAGTGAGCAGCCCCTTCCGTTTAGCGCATCGTCTATCTGCAAGTGTGTCCCACTTCAAACTTTCTATGAGATTTGTAGCGCTCTCGCGATGGCTAAATGTACCATCACGAATCTTGTCGCTCTTCTTTGGACCTTCTCAATCTGTTGAATCAGACCCAACTGGTGTGGGTCCCTTACAGACGAGCAATACTCTAAGACTGGACAAACTAACGTATTGTAAGCAATTTCCTTTGTTGAAAGACTGCATCGCTTCAGGGTTCTATCAACAAACCGCAATCTAGAGTTCGCCTTGCCTGTTACTTGTGTAATCTGATCATTCCACATGAGGTTATTTCGAATAGTCACACCCAGGTACTTGAGGGATGTTACCGCTTCCAAAGACGGGGTATTTATTTTGTACTTGTACATTAATGGGGATTTTCGCTTTGTTATACTCAGTAGGTTATACTTACTAATATTGAGAGATAACTGCCAGTCATTACACCACGCATTTATTTTCTGAAAATTCTCATTGATTTGTTCACAATATTCGTGTGATACTACTTTTCTGTAGACTACATCATCAGCGGCAAACAGTCTAATGCCGCTGCCAATACCATCAACCAGATCGTTTATGAAACTTCCTGGCAGATTGTGTGCCCGACCGAGACTCGAATTCGGGACCTTTGCCTTTCGCGGGCAAGTGCTCTACCATCTGAGCTACCGAAGCACGACTCACGCCAGGTACTCACAGCTTTACTTCTGCCAGTATCTCGTCTCCTACCTTCCAAACTTTACAGAAGCTCTCCTGGGAACCTTGCAGAACTAGCACACTCGAAAGAAAGCATAATTGCGGAGACATGGCTTAGTCACAGCCTGGGGGATGTTTCCAGAATGAGAGTTTCACTCTGCAGCGGAGTGTGAGCTGATATGAAACTTCCTGGCAGATAAAACTGTGTGCCGGACCAATACTCGAACTCAGGACCTTTGCATTAGACTGTTGGCCGCTGATGATGTAGTCTACAGAAAAGTAGTATCACACGAATATTGTGAACAAATCAACGAGAATTTTCAGAAAATAAATGCGTGGTGTAATGACTGGCAGTTATCTCTCAATATTAGTAAGTATAACCTACTGAGTATAACAAGGCGAAAATCCCCATTAATGTACAAGTACAAAATAAATACCCCGTCTTTGGAAGCGGTACATCTACATCTACATCTACATCTACATCTACATTGATACTCCGCAAGCCACCCAACGGTGTGTGGCGGAGGGCACTTTATGTGCCACTGTCATTACCTCCCTTTCCTGTTCCAGTCGCGTATGGTTCGCGGGAAGAACGACTGTCTGAAAGCCTCCGTGCGCGCTCTAATGTCTCTAATTTTACATTCGTGATCTCCTCGGGAAGTATAAGTAGGGGGAAGCAATATATTCGATACCTCATCCAGAAACGCACCCTCTCGAAACCTGGCGAGCAAGCTACACCGCGATGCAGAGCGCCTCTCTTGCAGAGTCTGCCACTTGAGTTTATTAAACATCTCCGTAACGCTATCACGGTTACCAAATAACCCAGTGACGAAACGCGCCGCTCTTCTTTGGATCTTCTCTATCTCCTCCGTCAACCCGACCTGGTACGGATCCCACACTGACGAGCAATACTCAAGTATAGGTCGAACGAGTGTTTTGTAAGCCACCTCCTTTGTTGATGGACTACATTTTCTAAGCACTCTCCCAATGAATCTCAACCTGGTACCCGCCTTACCAACAATTAGTTTTATATGATCATTCCACTTCAAATCGTTCCGTACGCATACTCCCAGATATTTTACAGAAGTAACTGCTACCAGTGTTTGTTCCGCTATCATATAATCATACAATAAAGGATCCTTCTTTCTATGTATTCGCAATACATTACATTTGTCTATGTTAAGGGTCAGTTGCCACTCCCTGCACCAAGTGCCTATCCGCTGCAGATCTTCCTGTATTTCGCTACAATTTTCTAATGCAGCAACTTCTCTGTATACTACAGCATCATCCGCGAAAAGCCGCATGGAACTTCCGACACTATCTACTAAGTCATTTATATATATTGTGAAAAGCAATGGTCCCATAACACTCCCCTGTGGCACGCCAGAGGTTACTCTAACGTCTGTAGACGTCTCTCCATTGATAACAACATGCTGTGTTCTGTTTGCTAAAAACTCTTCAATCCAGCCACACAGCTGGTCTGATATTCCGTAGGCTCTTACTTTGTTTATCAGGCGACAGTGCGGAACTGTATCGAACGCCTTCCGGAAGTCAAGAAAAATAGCATCTACCTGGGAGCCTGTATCTAATATTTTCTGGGTCTCATGAACAAATAAGGCGAGTTGGGTCTCACACGATCGCTGTTTCCGGAATCCATGTTGATTCCTACATAGTAGATTCTGGGTTTCCAGAAATGACATGATACGCGAGCAAAAAACATGTTCTAAAATTCTACAAGAGATCGACGTAAGAGATATAGGTCTATAGTTTTGCGCATCTGCTCGACGACCCTTCTTGAAGACTGGGACTATCTGTGCTCTTTTCCAATCATTTGGAACCCTCCGTTCCTCTAGAGACTTGCGGTACACGGCTGTTAGAAGGGGGGCAAGTTCTTTCGCGTACTCTGTGTAGAATCGAATTGGTATCCCGTCAGGTCCAGTGGACTTTCCTCTATTGAGTGATTCCAGTTGCTTTTCTATTCCTTGGACACTTATTTCGATGTCAGCCATTTTTTCGTTTGTGCGAGGATTTAGAGAAGGAACTGCAGTGCGGTCTTCCTCTGTGAAGCAGCTTTGGAAAAAGGTGTTTAGTATTTCAGCTTTACGCGTGTCATCCTCTGTTTCAATGCCATCATCATCCCGTAGTGTCTGGATATGCTGTTTCGAGCCACTTACTGATTTAACGTAAGACCAGAACTTCCTAGGATTTTCTGTCAAGTCGGTACATAGAATTTTACTTTCGAATTCAATGAACGCTTCACGTATAGCCCTCCTTACGCTAACTTTGACATCGTTTAGCTTCTGTTTGTCTGAGAGGTTTTGGCTGCGTTTAAACTTGGAGTGGAGCTCTCTTTGCTTTCGCAGTAGTTTCCTAACTTTGTTGTTGTACCACGGTGGGTTTTTCCCGTCCCTCACAGTTTTACTCGGCACGTACCTGTCTAAAACGCATTTTACGATTGCCTTGAACTTTTTCCATAAACACTCAACATTGTCAGTGTCGGAACAGAAATTTTCTTTTTGATCTGTTAGGTAGTCTGAAATCTGCCTTCTATTACTCTTGCTAAACAGATAAACCTTCCTCCCTTTTTTTATATTCCTATTAACTTCCATATTCAGGGATGCTGCAACGGCCTTATGATCACTGATTCCCTGCTCTGTACATACAGATTCGAAAAGTTCGGGTCTGTTTGTTATCAGTAGGTCCAATATGTTATCTCCACGAGTCGGTTCTCTGTTTAATTGCTCGAGGTAATTTTCGGATAGTGCACTCAGTATAATGTCACTCGATGCTCTGTCCCTACCACCCGTCCTAAACATCTGAGTGTCCCAGTCTATATCTGGTAAATTGAAATCTCCACCTAAGACTATAACATGCTGAGAAAATTTATGTGAAATGTATTCCAAATTTTCTCTCAGTTGTTCTGCCACTAATGCTGCTGAGTCGGGAGGTCGGTAAAAGGAGCCAATTATTAACCTAGTTCGGTTGTTTAGTGTAACCTCCACCCATAATAATTCACAGGAACTATCCACTTCTACTTCACTACAGGATAAACTACTACTAACAGCGATGAACACTCCACCACCGGTTGCATGCAATCTATCCTTTCTAAACACCGTCTGTACCTTTGTAAAAATTTCGGCAGAATTTATCTCTGGCTTAAGCCAGCTTTCTGTACCTATAACGATTTCAGCTTCGGTGCTTTCTATCAGCGCTTGAAGTTCCGGTACTTTACCAACGCAGCTTCGACAGTTGACAATTAGAATACCGATTGCTGCTTGTTCCCCGCATGTCCTGACTTTGCCCCGCACCCGTTGAGGCTGTTGCCCTTTCTGTACTTGCCCAAGGCCATCTAACCTAAAAAACCGCCCAGCCCACGCCACACAACCCCTGCTACCCGTGTAGCCGCTTGTTGCGTGTAGTGGACTCCTGACCTATCCAGCGGAACCCGAAACCCCACCACCCTATGGCGCAAGTCGAGGAATCTGCAGCCCACACGGTCGCAGAACCGTCTCAGCCTCTGATTCAGACCCTCCACTCGGCTCTGTACCAAAGGTCCGCAGTCAGTTCTGTCGACGATGCTGCAGATGGTGAGCTCTGCTTTCATCCCGCTAGCGAGACTGGCAGTCTTCACCAAATCAGATAGCCGCCGGAAGCCAGAGAGGATTTCCTCGGATCCATAGCGACACACATCATTGGTGCCGACATGAGCGACCACCTGCAGATGGGTGCACCCTGTACCCTTCATGGCATCCGGAAGGACCCTTTCCACATCTGGAATGACTCCCCCCGGTATGCACACGGAGTGCACATTGGTTTTCTTCCCCTCTCTTGCTGCCATTTCCCTAAGGGGCCCCATTACGCGCCTGACGTTGGAGCTCCCAACTACCAGTAAGCCCACCCCCTGCGACTGCCCGGATCTTGCAGACTGAGGGGCAACCTCTGGAACAGGACAAGCAGCCATGTCAGGCCGAAGATCAGTATCAGCCTGAGACAGAGCCTGAAACCGGTTCGTCAGACAAACTGGAGAGGCTTTCCGTTCAGCCCTCCGGAATGTCTTTCGCCCCCTGCCACACCTTGAAACGACCTCCCACTCTACCACAGGTGAGGGATCAGCCTCAATGCGGGCAGTATCCCGGGCAACCACAGTCGTAGTCCGATCAGGGGATGCGTGGGACGAGCTGGCCGTCCCCGACAAACCCCCATCCCGACCCCCACAGTGATGCCCATTGGCAACAGCCTCAAGCTGTGTGACCGAAGCCAACACTGCCTGAAGCTGGGAGCGAAGGGATGCCAACTCAGCCTGCATCCGAACACAGCAGTTGCAGTCCCTATCCATGCTAAGAACTGTTTTGCTAAGAACGTCTGAACTAATCTACAGAGAGCGCAAACAAATCGACAAAATTTAAACGGTTATTAAAATACAAGATTGCCTAGTAAATGCAGTAATGCTGCTACTTGCGCACTGCTGACACTGCTCGGCGGCGGAAGGAGACTAAGCGAAATTACACTATTCAGGTACTAAAACACGATGCTACACTCTCAAATACTATAATACGCCCGAAATTTATGAATTAAACAATGCAAGAACCAAAAACACGCAAAGAAATTAAGAATTAAACTATGTAACAAATGAGTGAGCTAGGAGTAAACGACTTGCTGCTCAGCTGCTTATCCAACGGCGGCAGGGAGCACACTGACTGCGACCAACCGACACTGGCCGTTCAAAACAAAACAGTAGACAAACGACTACGCGAATTTACACTATTCAGGTACTAAAAACGCGATGCTACAACTCTCAAATACTATAATACGCTCGAAATTTATGAATTAAACAATGCAAGTACCAAAAACACGCAAAGAAATTAAGAATTAAACTATGTAACAAATGAGTGAGCTAGGAGTATACGACTTGCTGCTGCAGCTGCTTATCCAACGGCGGCAGGGAGCACACATCCCTCAAGTACCTGGGTGTGACTATTCGAAATAACCTCATGTGGAATGATCAGATTACACAAGTAACAGGCAAGGCGAACTCTAGATTGCGGTTTGTTGATAGAACCCTGAAGCGATGCAGTCTTTCAACAAAGGAAATTGCTTACAATACGTTAGTTTGTCCAGTCTTAGAGTATTGCTCGTCTGTAAGGGACCCACACCAGTTGGGTCTGATTCAACAGATTGAGAAGGTCCAAAGAAGAGCGACAAGATTCGTGACTGGTACATTTAGCCATCGCGAGAGCGTTACAAATCTCATAGAAAGTTTGAAGTGGGACACACTTGCAGATAGACGATGCGCTAAACGGAAGGGGCTGCTCACTAAATTGAGAAATCCGATCTTCGCCGAGGATGTAGAGCATATATTATTACTACCGACTTTCAAATCGCGCAATGATCACCATTCAAAGATGAGGGAAATTAGAGCTCGTACTGAGGCGTTCAGACGGTCGTTTTACCCTCGCGCGATCTGCGAGTGGAACAGAGGGGGGCAAATATGACTTTGGTGCGAATTGTGCCCTCCGCCACACACCGCTTGGTAGTTAGCGGGGTATATATGCTGATGTAGATGTAGATGTAGAGAAGCTGGAATCATGATAAATTATATGGAAATTCAGGAAGATCTTCAGAGGTTCAAATGGCTCCAAGCACTATGGGACTTAACATCTGAGGTCATCAGTCCCGTAGACTTATAACTACTTAAACCTAACTAACCTAAGGACATCACACACATCCATGCCCAAGCAAGGCAGAATTCGAACCTGCGATTGTAGCAGCAGCACGGTTCTGAACTGAAGAACCTAGAACCCCTCGGCCACAGCGGCCGGCTGATCTTCAGAGGGTTGACGCCTTGTGCAGGATCTGGCATATGATTCTCAAACAAATGTATAACGTATCATGCATAAAAAAGCGGAAAAGCCCGTTATTGTACTATTACATGATTACCAAACAAGTACTGGAAGCTGTCACAGACATCAATTATGTAGGGATTTGAGTATAGAGCCATTTAAAGTGGAATGACCACACATAGCTAATCGCAGGAAAGGCGGATGACAACCTGAGATGCATTGGAAGAATCTCAGGAAATGCAGTCCATCCACGAAGAATGTACTGTACCTTAACAAAATCTTCGTTTGGCTGCTACTTGAGTATTGCTCGTATCTCTGATCCTTACCAGACAGGACCCATAGAGGAAATACAGAAACTCCAATGAAGAGCAGCGTGTTTTGTCACAGTTCCTTTTGGTAGGCCCCAAAGTGTCGCGGAGGCGCTCAGCCACCTCCCATTGCAGACACTATGAGAGCCATTCTGTTTCACACTGTAGTTTATTGTTTAAATTCCGAGAGCGTACTTTTCTAGAAGAGTCAACCAAGAAAGCTTTCTCATACGTTGTATCCCTCGAAATCGAGCTCACACGGAGGTTCATCAGCATTCGTTCTTCCAGCGCATCATTAAGACTGCAATGGCAAAAGGAGCAACAGTGTGTGCCACTGTACCATATGAAGAGATGCGGAGTATAGACATATAGATGTAGTGTTTATCATATCCCATCTCCCTGACGATTTTGGCAAGTTGTGGCTTGGAGGCTAGAGGTGACTGAAAGCTCTGGGAAGCCATGCTCATCCATGACCATCCATTCACCGCTGCAGCTCACAGGAGATGATCGCAGCTGGTTCGATGGTGGGAACACCGCACTCAAAGGCCCCACGATGTGCTCAATATGACTAATGTCATATTTCCCTAAGGGTGCACAGAAGCACCCTGAACTTAGTGAAACATCACACACATCATTCTGACACAATTGAGGAGAGTTGAGGTGATTCATTGTCCTGCTGCATACCCAAGTCACCTGTGAGATGCTTCAGGGGAACAGGACGTGCATGGTCTGACCGAAGGTTCCCGTATCGTGAAAGGTCTCTGTTGGATTCCTTTCATGTTAATTTCTTAAATCTGTTGTCATTTACGGCATAAATTCCTCTTCTAATTTTAATGTGGTGTTTCTGACTATCTGGGAGGAGACTGAGCAGTGAAACGTGTTACTTTTACACATAAACAAGAACGATCTGTCACACTACTACACTTTAAAACACAGTTTATATGTAATTCATGTCACACAGTCTCATACGGAACCTACATCCGCTTTCTTTTATATACTGTATATGATAAGATACTGTCATCCCCCTTCCCTTCTGTGTGAAAGAATGAATGAGCAACTGTATTTCTAAGTGCATGCTTGATGGTAGCAGACAGGCCTGTCTGCTAGAGAACAGTAGGACCAACGTCGGAACAGGTAGCTACGCTTTCTAAAAGCAGAGAGGTTTCTATTCTTAGTATGGTCCTGTCCGTCCCTTGTCATGTTGGTATAGGAAGCTGCCTCTCTGGTCACTTCCGTTTGTATTTGTGAGGCACCCCTCAGGAAGGGACCACGGCAGTCTGTCCACGGCGAGCGTCTGAAGTGGTAAGATCTCCGGCTAAGCGCGTGTCTGTTAAGTCCGTAGGACAATGGATTTCTTAAGTTCAGCCTAACTGAAAATTTAATCACCTTTATTTCAGGTTTAGCTCTAAAATATCTAATGTTATTTTAAACTGCAACGCAGTGTAATTCGAGTGTGAAGTTCAGAATATATTCCGGTAGTTGCTTTGTCACTACTTTGTGAGTAAAGTGGAACCACGTGTTGATCAGTAACTCTAAGTTCATCAATCTTAAATGCGAATGTGCGTGAGATTATAATGTCTCGTCTTGACAATATTTTTCAATATAGCAACTTTTCTTTATGTTCAACCCACGTGGGGTGTACTTTGTGAGACCAGTACCACGTGCTTATACAATTGTTTGACCCATCAGGTTAATAGTAAGACGATAGTAACCAGTTCGAGGTTTTTCTTTTGTAAATTGCTTTTCGATGTAATTTATTTTAATTATCAAAATTATTGTGGAGTTACACTCTTTGTGTAAACCAAGTTGACCACGTGAAGCATGTGGTGTAATCATCAAAGTAGCCCTCAGCTATTCTTTTCGGGAAGATTTCACAGAGAGTTAGTATGAATTTAGTATACCAGTGTGTGGTAATTACATGACGGACAGGATTGTGCTACGAACGTAACTTTTTTGGGTGAAAATTGAATCGGTTGGTTGTGGTTAATTTCCTCTTGCATATGTTTCAACGTTCTTCGTGTATTATTTTATGAATGCAGTGTTGTATGCAGTCTCCCAATCTTGGCTCCATATTTGATGTGTTCCGTAAGATTACAAACTCACATTTTCACAGTCCTAAACAAGGCACCAGCTTAGTTATGACTCAAGTTTAATATGCTGAAATTTCAATGATCAATGTTAAAATAAATTTCCAAATATAAACTGATTTATTTCTTTTTATTTAAATTCTCTTTTATATATATATATATATATATATATATATATATATATATATATATATATATATATATATATATATATATCACCGGTTGTCGTATGACGATTAAAAGATTATAATTAATGTTAGTCTAGTTGCGAATTTGGTAAGCTAGACTGGATACCTGGTGGAACAGTTGCTCAGTAATGCAAGGTTAACTTCCCCAGACAGCTCACAGCTTTAAACCGCTTTTATGGTCTTGAATATCAACACCGTAATCAGAACAAGTTAAAGCAACAACGTTACAATCGTTAACTGGATGGAGATGATGACCGAAGTATCGGGGCCTCCATTTCAACTTACAGAAACGCCTCCCCCATGACAGTAGCTCCGCAAACTGCCTGAACGATGCCCTGCTGATAAGCTGATTGTTGCTCCTTGGACACTATCATTGTAGTGTACCAAAGTGCACCAGAATTCATCCGTCCAGGCGAACGTTGCTCGTTCTCGAGTTCCAATGGCAACATTCTTACCCCCATGTGAATATCTATGCCTTTTGATGTGCAATCATCTCAGTTACAAGTGCAGAGCAGTGGCTTCGATAAGCCACAGTGAAAAGGTGATCTTAATAATATGGCTGCTCATTTGCTGTTCTCCAGCACTGAACGTGTGAGTAATTTACCGTGGTGTGACGCGTTGATCCGCTGCTCCTCTGAACAACACTGGACGGCGAACTGTGGGTCGGGCCTCAGGCACCGGCATGCGGTTGTACTGGCTGCAGAAGCGGTGACTGAACATTAAGAATCAGGTATTTTGGACTCACTGCTGGATGAATGCGCCTTATACGCCTCCCCACGTATTTCAGCCCTATGGTCTTTTATGTCGTTTCTCGTCAGGAGGAATACGCCAAAGACTTTGCTGTTCCATTTCGTTAGTTCATTTGGCTATACAGATATTCATGGAGGTGACAGAAATGGTGGTTTGAGCAAATGTATTCGTACAGATATACCCCCAATTCTGTGTAGTTTCGAGCAATAACGGAAGCCTATTATTTCACAAGGTTACTTCCATTCTCGCAGGATAACTAAGTTTGCCGTTTCCCATGTGGAATAATAGACTTAGATTACACTGGTAAGTGCAAAGATGAACTAGAAGTACAAGCATATCAGAAACAGATCAGAACACAAACTGGCTCCATTAGAACTAATGTATGTGACGCACTTATCCAGAATTGTAAATACGATTTATAGTAACAGCGTAAAATCTGAATGCAAACTCCGCCTATAGGCTCTGCGTGTGCATCGGTACTGACCGGCCACCACGTCATCCTCCTCCAAATGGCTCAAATGGCTCTGAGCACTATGGGACTTAACTGCTGAGGTCATCAGTCCCCTAGAGCTCAGAACTACTTAAACCTAACTAACCTAAGGACAGCACACACATCCATGCCCGAGGCAGGATTCGAACCTGCGACCGTAGCGGTCGCGCGGTTCCAGACTGTAGCGCCTAGAACCGCTTGGCCCTCCAAATGGCGCCATTATATATATATATATATATATATATATATATATATATATATATATATATATATGTGTGTGTGTGTGTGTGTGTGTGTGTGGTGTCCCATTTATCTTGACCAGTCCTAAGTAACTGTTTGTCCAGATGCAAATTACAAAATGTTTCAAGCAAATGTTCTTTAGCCGCCACGGGGACATCAATCAGGATGATTGCCTTCGTTGTAGCTTTGTTTTTTAAAAGATATGAACAGCGATATGACTTTTTTAAACGGCACCCGGTATTTCTTATTCGGTAATTCATTTCCTCTCCTAAAGACCTATTAAAAATGTATCATAGTGTACCATTCACTGAAACACAAAGTTATTAATTAAGTAACATAACATTGACTTTGAGCACGGGATCACAAACTCGTCCACTTGCTTGAGCCGGCCACGGTGGCCGTGCGGTTCTAGGCGCTCCAGTCTGGAGCCGCGCTGCTGCTACGGTCGCAGGTTCGAATCCTGCCTCGGGCATGGATGTGTGTGATGTCCTTAGGTTAGTTAGGTTTAAGTAGTTCTAAGTTCTAGGGGACTGATGACCACAGCAGTTGAGTCCCATAGTGCTCAGAGCCATTTGAACCATTTTTTTGAATTTGCTTGAGTTGTCAGTAAACAAATGCAAACCAAGTAAAAACATAACACAAAATTGACTGACTCTCCTGTACCATTGCCCAGGAGTAGAACTTTCAAAGGCGCTCAGAGTGGTGACCCAGACACCGATACACTGGCGCACTCGTTGAATGAAGAATTATTTACTGCTTCCAGTGTTGCCTGCTAAAGAGAACTACAAGCAAGCACGATACGTTCCTGAATATCTTCTGGAGTGGTTGTCATATCGCGGTAGACAACGTCTTTAATGCATCCCCAAAGAAAAGAGCCCCGAGGATTTAAACCAGGAGACCAAGCAGGCCAAGTAACTGTTCTTCCTCGACCAATCCATCTGGCAGGATATCTTCGGTTGAGAACACGACGTGCAGCAAGGCATTATGTGCTGGACATCCATCGAGTTGATACTACACGAGCATTCTGGTTCTTAGCGGCACTTCATCCAGAAGAGGGGGAAGAATTCGTCTGAGGACGTTGGCATACGCTGTGCCGTTTAGACTACCATTGATGGAGTAAGGGCCAATAATTGTAGTACCAAGCCTCCCCCACCAAACATTAACTCTCCATTGACGCTTATGTTCCACCTGTCTAAGTCAATGTCGTTGTCGCTGGACCAATAATGCATGTTCCTTGTATTTACCTGCTCTTGTTTGAGAAGGAACATTCATCGGTAAATAGAACATTGGAGAAGAAGTTCGGGTTAGCGAGGATTTGCTGCTATGTCCACTGACAGAACTGTACACGATTCTGGAAATCATTCCCATGCAATTCTTGATGTGGGTGTACATGGTAAGGATGGAACCGGTGACGTGTAAGAATACGATGTATACTGGCTCAGGAATGCCAACCTCGTGTTCAATCTGTCGTGTGCTCACATTTTGGATTCATAGCAACGGAAGCGAGAACAGTAACTTTGGCAGCTTCGTCTGTGCGAGTGCTACGACGATTGCGTTGTCGTGGGTTGAAACTTCCCGTTTCCTGAAGCGTCGCAACAAGACGAGAAAACATCCGTTGGGAAGATGGGTTCTTGTCAGGATATCGCTCTCTGTACAGTTCCACTGCCTGCGTAGCATTTCGCCTACTTCAACAACAACAATAAAAGAAACATTACGTGCATGCAGTTTGTAGAAAGGACAGCCTTTATTGTATGCCTACTCTACAATACAGTATTTATAAGGACTAAACTACTGTACTAAATGTACCCGTACATAAGAAAACAGTATTGCAATTACTGTTCTACTAACTTACATTCCCCATAAATGAGTAGCATTTCTACCTTCTTTTCGTTGGCGTACATTCTACTCACACAACTCTTCAAGTGACGATGGTTAACGGAATGAGGGGTATGCATTCTACTTATCGTTACATTTGTCCTCTGCCAACGTCAGCACGTGGATGTGTTCCATTACTCCGAGTACCTGCACCAAGCGCTGGGAGCGTCAACGTCAGTGTTAAGTTATGTAATTAATAACTTTGTGTTTCAGTGAATGTTACACTGTGATACATTTTTTAATAGTTCTTTAGGAGAGGAAGTGAATTACCGAACAAAAAATACAGGGTGCCATTTAAAAATCTCATACCGCTATTCATATCTTTGTAAAAAACAAAGCTACAACGAAGGCAATCATGCTGATTAATGTCCCCTTGACGGCTAAAGAAAATCTGCTTGAAACATTTTGTAATTTGCATCTGGACAGACAGTTACTTATGGTGGTCAAGATAAATGGGACACTGCACGCGTCCGCAAGTCGCATCAAAGATTATAGCACTCTTCCGCCGTCTCTCTCTGAATTGCGTCAGAAATGACGTGAACACGCTATTGAAGAGCCTACACATCAACTGGTTAAGGATAAACAACGTTTATACCCCTAGAGGTAAAAATCCAGAGGATTTAAGTCCGGTGATCTAGTAGATTATGCTAGAGAGCCTCCAAGTCCTACCGAACTTCCAGGAAATTTTTTTTTGAGGTGTCGGCGAACCGTAATGCGAAAGCGGGGTGGTGCTCCGTCATGCAGAAACCACATAATCTGTCATATTGCCAAAGGCACATTCTAAAGAAGCTTAGGCAGAGTATTCCTCAGGAAGTGCAGACACGCTCCTCTATCGAGGCGTTGCGGAATAATAACCGGTCCAATTTTGTGTTTGCCAAGAATCTCTGCCCACGCACTGACGCTGAACCGATGCTGATGAGACGTCTCAACCATTCCCCGAGGATTGTCTGCAGCCCACTGATGACGATCATGCAGATTGATGACACTTCCGGTAAAGGCAGCTTTGTCGGTAAAGAGGACTGATAACAGGAATCCGATAATTCTGATGGTCTGGTACGAAAACCGTCGAAAAATTCCTTCCGTTGCTGGTCATCCTTGAACTATATACGATTGCAATCTTTCTCGGCGTATTCCACTGACGAATTCTTCTCGGGTTATCAGCCGAGTGGTGGCGTCGTCTTGTCGCAACGTTTCAATGAGTTTCGTGCCCATCATTTTCTGGCGAAGTCAGAAGATGATGGGCACGAAACTCACTGAAACGTTGCGACAAGACGACTCCACCACTCGGCTGATAATCCGAGAAGATTTCATCAATCCTTGCAGTAGTTGCAGGTGATAGGAATATTAGCGGTTGTCATACAGGGCACACATACTCGTACATTGGCTTACACCATGTTGGCGGGGCACATGCCCGGAGATTGTACTGGGGTTCGTCTCAATATCTGGTAGAATCCGGTTCTCCAAATCTGGTGTACGCAGAGACCGCCGCCTCTTTGCACTTTCGTCTCTCTCTGAAAGGACCAATGATCACGCAAACGCTCAAAAATGGCTTGGAATGTTGTTTGATGTGGTTGGTGTGAGGGTGCTTATTTTGTTCTAGTCGTGCTGTCTCTCGACCGTTTCCATGGATATGTTCGTCTGCTTGTGAGTAGAGTCAACGAAGTAGTTTGGAGTAACGTCATTACTACCGTAGTATGTAATACTAATAATGATAAGAAGCCGCCGTACGCAGAGACAAATGGTGACGTATCGGCTTGGCCGTGCACAAACGACGTATCGGTTTGTTCCCAACATGAATAGCGGACAACACACAAGGAACGAAAGGCACGTTGTCAGAGGAACTTTCATTCTGCTAATGTGAAAACTCTTAAAGCTTTTTAAATAAAACAGACAGTATTGACATTCCACCTTTTTAATATTCATGTCTACATATTTGCAGCCCTCTGCCGCCAGAGGGCTCCGAATTGTAGCGTGTAACGTGGCTGCGTGAAACCTGACTACGTCGGCGCATGAGAAACAGCAAGTGTTGAATCGGAGTTCTTCCACATAGGGAGCATACTCTCCTTCGGCATTACAATGCCAGACCACATAGGAATACTGCGACACCTGCAACAGTCCGACGCCTTGGGTTCACTTGGTTCAAATGGCTCTGAGCACTATGGTACTTAACATCTGAGGTCATCAGTCCCCTAGAACTTAGAACTACTTATACCTAACTAACCTAAGGACATCACACACATCCATCCCCGAGGCAGAATTCGAGCCTGCGACCGTAGCGGTCACGCGGTTCTGGACAGAAGCGCCTAGAACCGCTCGGCCACCGCGGCCGGCCTTTGGGTTCACTATCATAGATCGTTCTCCATACAGTGCCGACTTGACCGCATCCGATTTTCATCTGTCTCCAAAACTTAGACTTCACTTTCATAGTGGTGAAGCGGTGCAAGCAGAGGTGAGGTCGTGGCTCCGGCAACGACGTCAAACATTCTACAGTGACAGTATCAGAAAACTGCTCTCGTGCAGTGTGTTCGTCGCCAAGGTGACTATGTTGTGAAATAAATATGTAGACATGAAAAATAAAATGTAGAATGTTAATAACGTTTATTTTATTTAAAAAGTTTTTCAGAGTTTTCATATAGAACATTTGGAGACATTACATTTCATCATGCCCTCGGATGTAAACTCTTGTTCAGAAAAAAAAAACGGAACACTTTGAACGACTACAGATAGGACGTTCATATTCACAGAACATGTACATCAGTATCTTCTGCAGAAGTAATCAGCTTTTCAGTCACCTCTGTGCAACTTTTGTCCTTCTGCCTGGTAGGCACAGGATTCGCCATTGGGCCCTTATAACTTGTTCCATTAGTGATAACATCGAGTGTTTAACGCGCGAATGGCGCTTTGTGGTATAGCCATCCATGCTACATTCAACCGGTTCCAAAGTTCGTCTGTCATGGTTGGCATTGGGTCACAGCACTGCAAACCATCATTTCACCGTATCCCATACATTTTCGGCTGGCGACAAGTCTGGTGTTCTGGCGGGCCAGATTTGTGACACCAAGAAGGCAAGTGTTCGTGCAGCAAGATGTCGTCAAGCATTCAAATGGTTCAAATGGCTCTGAGCACTACGCGACTTAACTTCTGAGGTCATCAGTCGCCTAGAACTTAGAACTAATTAAACCTAACTAACCTAAGGACATCACACACATCCATGCCCGAGGCAGGATTCGAACCTGCGACAGTATCTGTCGCCCGGCTCCAGACTGTAACGCCTGGAACCGCACGGCCACTCCGGCCGGCCTCATCGAGCATTGTCATGATGAAAAATTGTGTGTGGAGTAACGTGCAGAAAGGGTGTGGCTACGTGTCGCAGCACGTCATACACGTAGGTCACTCTGGTCGCAGTGCGTCGGACACGGACCAACTGTGACGTGTGGCTGTACCCAAAAGGCCATGAGTTGGCGCTGTATGTCTTGTGCGAATGCAGTTTCTGTGATACCGCTTTCCCTGTCTGCGGCGAACCAAAATGCGGCCATCATTTTCAAACAAACAGAACCTGGATTCCTCTGAAAACTTGGTTTGTGCATGGCGGAGCACCACACCACTTTCGCATTACTGTTCGCCGACAAATCAATCTGATGCCATTCGAGTCCCCAGTGACGTCGTTCCACACACCATTGCCATCTGGCATCTTTCTGTACTTTTGTCAGAGGTAGTCGGAGAAGTGGACGATGCTCATGTAACACATGCCGTAATGAACGGCGACAGACTATCACCCCTGATAGTCTACGATGTGTTCCACTGTTGCATCAGAGCCGAGGAGATCTTCTTGGGTGGTGTTCTGGGTTTTGCGACCTGACCTATCTCGTCGTTTTCTACGGCCTTCCGTGAATCATTCTGCACACACTCGTTGCACTGCTGAAACACTTCGTCCCACGCGAGCAGCTATTTCCCGGATGGATGCATCACATTTTCTCACGAGAATAATGCGCTTTCTTTCAAACTCAGTGATTTGCGGTACGGTTCGCGCATACGTCTGCGAGGCATCCTGCTCGTCTGCTCGAGTCACACTGACCCATTAGCTGCGATTTATAGCGACAAAGAGAGCCGCAGGCATGTTTTACCGGAAGGTGGTGTTGCGTCGCGATATAGATACTGACACCGCAGAACATACTAATGTACACGTCCTGTGATTGTGAAGTTCTGCGTCTATGAAACTTCCTGGCAGATTAAAACTGTGTGCCGGACCGAGACTCGAACTCTGGACCTTTGCCTTTCGCGGGTAGGAGACGAGGTACTGGCAGAAGTAAAGCTGTGAAGACGGGGCGTGAGTCGTGCTTGGGTAGCTCAGGTGGTAGAGCACTTGCCCGCGAAAGGCAAAGGTCCTGAGTTCGAGTCTCGGTCCGGCACACAGTTTTAATCTGCCAGGAAGTTTCATATCAGCGCACAGTCCACTGTAGAGTGAAAATTTCATTCTAGTTCTATCTCTAGCCTGTTTCTTCTGAATATGAGTGTATGCTTTGATTAATGATTATAGAGATTAACAGAAACCACAACACAATCTACTGCTCCGTATTCCACCAAGGGGACGGGTGTGCTTGACATTTTTATGGCGGACGAATCATCAGCAACAGAGTCAAGAAAGTGCTCCTCAGAGATATTTGCTATTTATGAGAACGCTGGCGTACAGTCTTGTGCCTAATCCACATTTCATCTCGGTGGTCAACGCACGGTGCTGAAAAGAAGCCGAACCCTCTACGTCTGGTCACTGCAGTGTCATGTGTTAGTGACTCGTCTCTATTAAGTACCCACTGAACAGAGCCGTAGCGTCGAAAGCACAGCGTATTGTACAGCAAGTTGCTCACTTTGCGTACAACATAGTTTAACTTGGTTCAAATGGCTCTGAGCACTATGGGACTTAGCTACTGAGGTCATCGGTCCCCTAGAACTTAGAACTACTTAAACCTAACTAACCTAAGGACATCACACACATCCATGCCCGAGGCAGGATTCGAACCTGCGACCGTAGCGGTCACGCGGTTCCAAACTGAAGCGCTTAGAACCGCACGGCCACACCGGCCGGCCTTTAACTTGGTCTCAGTGGATTCTGGGTTACGTGTTGGAACCAGTTAACGACATGTCAGTTTTGTTACTGTAACGGTAGCGGTCTGCACTGATTTCAACCTATGTATACGGAAAGTATTCTAAGAAATAAAATAGTGAACAGCAGTATTGCGTCTGCAGTAAGAAATTCAATACGATCAATGTCTGTATAAAAGACAAAGGAATCATTTGTATTTGACTATTAAAAAGTAATGTTTTCCAAATAATGTTCAAAATGTTTTGCAGGTGTGGTGCTCATAAAGCAATTGGTGGTAAAGACGTTACGGGAAATGATCCAAGTTGACGACGCAAAACTCCACAAAGGAAATTGTATGAGCTGGTACGCTTCGTCTCGGGAACCCACTTTTATTGCATGGACGTTATCGCAGCCCGTGTACTGCCCGTGACGGACGTGTGTTTCCGCACGAGATGGAAATAAGTCGTATGTGGTATCAGCACTCATTATCCGAAGCAGATAGAGCGTAGTCGGCTCGTTATTTTATTCGAGCGGAATAATACGCGTATTTCCTGCGGACGGCGCTCGCTCTAATCCGAGTGGAAATTTCTCAGCTGTCTTTGCAGCTCTCGTCCCTTGTACGCCATGGAGCGGCGTAACAGCAGTTTCCGGCGTCGAGCATCAACCCGCGACACGCCAGGCTACGCAGGAACGCTGCTCACTCAAGGCGCGGCGAATCACTGAGCGGTTCCGTAAGCGAGATATCTACAAGGAGGCGAAAAGTAACGATTGATGACGCTTCAAATGCATTATCGAGCCACGTTATTAGGACTAGTGCTTAATACCAAGAAATAAGAGCAGTTGCTAGCGCTCGCAACATCTCTCACAAAAACCGTATAAGATGCAAAATATCGGTTAAGGTAATCGCAAATAAGACGTTAATGTGACCCTTTCAGAGCACTGCTTCAGTTCTGGGGTCCTTATGAAGTAGGTTGGCCAGGGGAGATGCGACAATTTATCCGCGTGTTCATAAAACAAGTCTTGGACGATGTGCGTGCGTGAACAGGGGCTTTTTCCGCTTGCAACACTTCACCAGTGGGTTACAAACGTTGTAACATGGCATCGAGCTAATCAGCCAAAATGGTCACATAACCCATGGCAGTAATTAGACATTGGAGAGTAACCAGGGGGTCGATGGAGTACCATAATATGGCTGCACAAATCATTACTCATCCCTCGCCACGTTCCAATGGTGGGACGTTAACTCGGCCCGAAGTTGGAAACACCATGAAACAAGACTCATCCGACTAAATGACTTTCTACCTTTGCTCCATAGCCTCGGTTTTATGGCTTCGACACCACGTTTTCATTTACGAGCATTTGCATCACTGGTGTATGGTCTTGGAATTCCAGTTCGCCCACTATTTGAGAAAGAGAACACTTGGCGATTCCAATAAAAGTTACACATAATTTCAACCAATTGCGAAACTTTATATCGCTGACATCCAACACAAAATGACGAAAGGAAAAAAAATTATCGTTTACTGCATCTTCGCTGTTCATGCAGTCAAACTTCATGATCATGCACGACGTTTTAATTTATTAGTTCTTTACTGCTGACTCTATGCGCATCTCAGTTTGCAGACAGTATCCACATATAACACTGAATATACTGGTAAATTATGTTACTGTACGACATACAGTTCATCTACATCTACATCCATACTCCGCAAGCCACATTATGGTGTGTGGCGGAGGGTACCCTGAGCACATGTCCTGTGGACACACGTTACGTGTCTTTAATGCAGTGGTTTCCATTGCCTTCTGCATCCTCATGTCGTTGATCATTGCTGATTCTTCCGCCTTTAGGGGTATTTCCCACCCCTAGGACAAGAGAGTGCCCTGATCCTCTATCCGCTCCTCCGCCCTCTTTGACAAGGCCGTTGGCAGATTGAGGCTGACTTCTTATGCCGGAAGTCTTCGGCCGCCAATGCTGATTATTTATCAAAATTTAGGCAGCGGCGGGGATCGAACTCGGGACCGTATACATTTTTGACTATGAATCAAAGACGCTACTCCTAGACCACGGGTACTTAGTGTAAGTTAATTTAAGTTAGATTAAGTATTGTGTAAGCTTAGGGACCGATGACCTCAGCAGTTTGGTCTCATAGAACATTCCACAAATTTCCGTTTTCAGATGTGACGTCGTAAGCATTTAGATGAGTGAAAACTGCTTTTGGATTATATTGGCGACGCACTCAAACTTCTAAATCAGACTTTACCTTTTAATTTATTGTTTCTTTACTAGAAACTCTATTGGGAACTCTCTTTGCAGACAGTATCTCCATTTATCACTTAATGTACCTACAAAATTGTATCATTGTACAATGTGTAGTTTAGGAGATGTGTCATAAACATTGATTTGCGTAAAAAGCTATCTTTTGCTTAAAATGGGACGCAATTTACCCAGACTAAATTCATCCATTGTTTCGTAATGAGAGCTCTTGGTGACTTCCAAAAACTAAACATATAATTTCAAATCCTCCAGAAACGCATTCTCCCGTACATGCTTAAAGTCAAATATTTAATACATTAACTCATTTGTAAAGCAACGAGACGGGAAACTGTTTTATACACGGGAGTTCGATTGTTTAAAGAATCGGGAGTCTGCTGGTATTCAACAATCTGTGAGACGACAGTTTGGCATGTGGCCTCTTCCGTGGATGAATTACAACTTTCTTGGTATTTTTCCGGCTACTCTCAAACTGTCTTGCTTAGAACGACATTTGTGTGTTTGTTACGCCTCAAATTTGCTTAGAATTGATATTAATAGATCTTTAATCGTTGTAACAGGTTTCAGTTATTGTTCGCCGATGGCGCAGATGAACTTTAGTGGATATTTTTGTCTGTTGTAAGCATTGTGCGTTTTTCCTCATGTATTCGCCGCTTCACATGTTTCAGCTATTCGGTTACTCTCGCAGAAAAAAATACTTGTCATAATTGTACTACACCGAGAGCTAATGGTTTTGGGCACGTCACCTGCCACTTAACAACTACTGGTACCTCCTGAGGCCGAGGACCTAATGTGAGTTACGCGACGAAGAAATGGTAGTAGAGAATCAGGACATTACCTGACGAGCAAATCTATCAGTAGGAGTGCTCACGGTTCTAAGACATTGTATACTATTCGCCATTTTGTATACTGTGGTGTATCTGTAAACTACAGACCTCTCCAGGAAGGGTGCTACAACTGCCCTACAGGATGCTCGCTTACCAGTTTAATGCAGGGTACGGTATTTTCCGAAGATTCTGTTAATGACCATTTTTCTGTTGTATTCGTTACCAATTCATTAAGCTGTACAAATATATCGCATTTAGTGAAGAGTAAAACTCTCCATCTATGTCTGTGCGTTTTGTCACCTCATATTTCAAAGACACGCTGAGGAAGGGTCGATACAACATCGTGAAACGGCCTCTAAGTGTTCCTTACTGCGTACTTGGGTAGAGACCGTATGAAATCTCCATTTCGCTCTTCATTTTGCAGAGAGCCTATACTTGACATGGTTTATACAGGTTGTACGGTAAGTTTGCCCCTGTTTTATCAGCAGAGCTACCAAAGTTTGATGCTCAGTGGAGATGGTACCACTTTACACCGACAGATAGTGCTGGCAGTTTTAAGTGTGCGCTAGTTTAAATTACATGCTGAATCATTTTGAACACATTCCCACAGTCGATTGCTCCTGACAAGTGTTGTTATGGTGGTGCACTTTTCCTAAGAAGATGGTTTTCGTAGATTTAACACACCTGTACTTGGTAAATTCATAAAAACTTGTCATTTAGTAACTATTAATAGATGTTCTTATATTGTCACTTAATGAAAGAACAGTAAAATGATTAATCTTTCCTGTAAGATTTAATTACTGAGATAAAAAGGACTGTTGTAAAAGTTTAATTTTCTACAGTTTAATAGATTTACACTTGCTTATTTAAATTAATTTTCAACATTATCTGTATACTGCACTCTGATTACTTCCGGTTTTTGTGTCTTAATGATGTCATCATCAATAATTGAGGCCGAAACGTAAAGATGTTCGTTCTCAGATTCAAGGCTTCCATGTCAGTAAAGTGTCTTAACACCAAAATCGCCCAAACATTGGGTTTTGATCCATAACCCATTACACTTTGGTTTAACGAAGGTGATGATTGTGTTAGTAGCAGCAACAGAGTTGGACGAACAACAAAACTCACATCAAACACTATAAAACAAAATCTGGCGTGTGGTGAAGAAAAAAATTGGCGTCGGTAGTCGGGCTGTTGCCAAGTGTCGGCATTTATCAGATGGTTACCAAGAAAGACAGAATACTGTCGGTGGGAGAAGTGTAAAAGACTTTGTTCGTAGATTGTCCCGGCGAACAGCATACTTACGTCCGGTCAACAAAACCCACGCTGTCAGAAAAAAAAATCGTTCATCGTCAGTCATTCTGCGAAAAAATAGTGGCTGATCGTTTCAGCCATGCCAAAACTGAAGGAGTCCATACCTAAAACCTGTAAAGTACCTTTGGGCCATACTGCAGGATGCAATATTCAAAGAACCTCGTCCATGCAAAAAAAGACCAGCTTATTGCACGTTTCGGGAGGAATGCAACTCCGTCACCCCCGCAGACACATCAGTGCTCGCAGAGAGTTTTGACTGACGTGTTGAAGAATGTCTTCATAATCAGGGACGCCTTACACTGAGATGACATAATTCATGGGACATATGCTAACATCGTGTCGGACCTCATTTTGCCCGATGTAGTACAGTAACTCGATGTGGCATGGTCTCAACAAGTCATTGGAATTCCCTTACAGAAATATTGAGCCATGTTGTCTCTATAGAGATCCATAATTGCGAAAGTGTGTTGCCGGTGCACTCTGTCGTATACAAAGTACAAACTCTCCTGTCGATTACGTCCCATAAATGTTCTATGAGATTCATGTCAGTAGATCGGGGTGGCCAGGTCACTCGCTCAAATCGTCCAAAAATTTCGTCATACCAATCGCGAACAATTGTAACCCAGTGACATGGTGCATTGTCATCCACAAAAATTACCTTGTTGTTTGGGAACATGAAGTCTGTGAATGGCTGCAAATGGTCTCCAAATAAGCGAACTTAGCCATTTCCAGTCAATGATGGTTCAATTGGACCAGAGGACTTTGTCCATTCCATGTAAACGCAGCCCACACCGGTGTGGAGTCATTAACAGCTTGCACAGTGCCAAGGTGAGAACTTGGGTTCATGGCTTTATTGGGTCTGTATCACACTCGAATCCTACTATCAGTCCTTACCAACTGCAATATCGACTCATCTGACCAGGCCACGGTTTTCCAGTCGTCTAAGGTCCAATCTATGTGGTCACGAGTTCAGGAGAGACAGACGATGTGCTGTTAGCAAAGGCACTCGCGTCGGCCGTCCGCTGCCAGAAGCTATTAACGACAGATTTCGCCGCACTGTCCTAACGGATACGTTCGTCGTACGTCCCACACTGATTTCTGCGGTTATGTCATGCAGTTTTGCTTGTCTGTTAGTACTAAAAACTGTATGAAAACGCCGCTGCTGTCGGTCGTTAAGTGAAGGCCGTGGGCCACTGCGTTGTTCGCGATGAGAGGAAATGTCTGAAATTTGGTATTCTCGGCACACCCTTGATACTGTGAACCGCGGAATATTGAATTCACTACCGATTTCCGAAATGAAATGTTCCATGCGTCTAGCTCCAACCACGATCAAAGTCTGCTAAATCTCGTCGTGCGGCCGTTATCACGTCGGAAACCTTTTCACATTAGTCACCTGAGTCCAAATGACAGCTCCGCAAACGCACTGCCCTTTTATACCCTGTGTACGCGATATTACCCCGCAGGCCGAGCACGTTGCTTCTGTCGCCTCTCGGCGGCCGATACCCGTTATTATAAGCGCACTCGGCGCTCAGGGAACGCAAACACCTGTTCGACCGTCACCGATCTTTTTGCGAAAATGCAAACCGACTCTAACAGTATCTGTCAGGATCTAGACTGCTATCGTGGCGGTCTTCAGTCCAAAGACTGATTAGACGTAGCTCTCCACGCTAGGCTATCCTGTGCAAGCTTCGTCATCTCTGCATAACAACTGCAATTTGCACCCATTTTAACCCACCAACTGTTGTCAAGCTCTGGTCCACCTCCCCGTTCCCCTGCCCCTCCCTTACCTCCAGCTTCAAATTGAAAATTCCTTGAAGCATCAGGATGTGCCTCATTAGCTGATCGCTATGTTTAGCCAATCTGCGCCGTTCAGGTCTTTTCTCTGCAGTTTAGTTCAGTACCTTCTGATCAGTTACCCGATCTAATCACCATTCTCTTGTAGCACCATCCACTAAGGTGACAAACGTCATGGGATACCTCCCAATATCGTGCCGCGGATCTCCTTTTGCCCTGCTTAGTCCAGCAACTCGATGTCGCATGGAAGCAACAAGTCGTTGGAAGTCCCCTGCAGATATAGTAAGTCATGCTGCGTCTGTAGCCGTCTGTAATTACGAAAGTATTGCCGGCGCAGCATTTTTTACACTGACTGACCTTTCGACGTTCGACAGAATTCATGTCGGGCGATCTGGGTAGCCAAATCATTCGCTCTAATTGTCCAGAATGTTCCTGAAACCAGTCACGAACAATTAATGACCGGTGACATGGTGCATTGTCATGGGTACATGAAGCCAATGAATGGCTACAAATGGTCTCCAACTACCGAACATAACCGCTTCCACTCAATGGTCGGTTCAATTGGACGCTGTCCAGTCCACGTAAACACAGCGCACACCGTTATGAAACCAGCGCCAGCTTGCACAGAGCCTTTCTGACAACTTGAGTTTATGGCTTCATGGGATCTGCGCCACACTCGAACTCTACCATAAGCTCTTACCAACTGAAATAGGAAAACATCTCAATCAGCCCGTGGTTTTCGAGTCGTTTAGGGTCAAACCGATATAGTCACGAATCAAGAAGACACGGTGCAGGCTATGTCTTGTTGTTAGCAAAGGAACTCGCGTCGGTTGTCTGCTGCCATAGTCCATAAAAGCCAAATTTCGCCGCACTATCCTAACGGATACGTCAGTCGTACGTCCCACGCTGATTTCTGCTGTGATTGCCGGCCGGAGTGGCCGCGCGGTTCTAGGCGCTACAGTCTGGACCCGAACGACCGTTACGGTCGCAAGTTCGAATCCTGCCTCGGGCATGGATGTGTTTGATGTACTTAGGTTAGTTAGGTTTAAGTAGTTCTAAGTTCTAGTAGACTGATGACCTCAGAAGTTAAGTCCCATAGTGCTCAGAGCCATTTGAACCATTTGAATCTGAATGTGATTTCAGGCAGTGTTGCTTCTCTCTTGGCGCTGACAACTCTACGCAAATGCCGGTAGTTAAGTGAAGGATGCCCTTGGCCACTTCTCTGTCCACGGTGAGAGGTATTGCCTGAAACTTGGTATTTTAGACACACTCCTGACATTGTGGATCTCGGCGTATTGAGTTACTAACGATTTCTGAAATGGGATATCCCACGCGTCTAGCTTCAACTAAGATTCCGCTATCCAAGCCTGTTAATTTGGTCGTAATCACGTCGGAAACCTTTCCACATGAGTCACCTGAGTACAAATGATAGCTCCCCCAATGCAGCCCGCATCTCGTGGTCGTGTGGTAGCGTTCTCGCTTCCCACGTCCGGGTTCCCGGGTTCGATTCCCGGTAGGGTCAGGGATTTTCTCTGCCTCGTGATGGCTGGGTGTTGTGTGCTGTCCTTAGGTTAGTTAGGTTTAAGTAGTTCTAAGTTCTAGGGGACTGATGACCATAGATGTTAAGTCCCATAGTGCTCAGAGCCATTTGAACCAGCCATCCCCCAATGCACTGCCCTTTCATATCTTGTGTATTCAATATTACCGGCATCTGTATATGTTATATCGCTATCCCACGACTTCTGTCGCCTCAGTGTGAAAAACAGTACAAAAATACAGACGACTGTCCAAACCGTTCATTAGAATGTAGGAATGAGTTTTTGTAAAAACAATTGCTGAAAAATAAAAATATTCTAAAGACCTAGAGGAAGCTTTCAACCCACCGTGCACTGATGATGATGAGGTCCCATACTCCGAGGAGCGTAGGGGACGATGCAGGACACCTGCACCGCCTACTACGCAAGATCCTAGCGGAGGTGGTTCGCCATTGCCTTCCTCCTACCGCAATGGGATGAGAGATGATGATGAAGATGACACAACAACACCCAGTCACCTCAGGCAGGGAAAATCCCTGACCCCGCCGGGAATCGAACACGGGACCCCGTGCGCGGGAGGCGAGAACGCTACAGCAAGACCACGAGCTGCGGACCCACCCTGCACTATTGTGCATATTAATCCTACGGAGTGTAACACCCGTAACAGGCACTCAAACTCGTCATGGATCGTATTATAACGTATGTGGCCGACAGATAACTGGTTTTGTTCCATATATCGAGTTGTTAACAACTAGGTGCCGTATGAATCGTGATGCGGCTCATACTGTGCACTGGTGTGGCAGTGTCCACAGGAGCGTGGCGGTGGCGTGTGGAGGTGCCCGGAGCGGCCTGTCGTCACCGGAAGTGCGCTCCATGTTGGGTGTGGGGGCGGGTAACGCGGACAATGGTACCCGCGGGGGCCCCGCCCACTGAACGCCGCAGCCAATGGCCGACCGCCTCGTAATCGCGCCCGCCGGCCTCCAAGCCAAGAACTGCGCCCGCCAGGATAGCGCGCCCAGACGCCGCGAGCACACCTCTCCCTGCAGATCCGCAGCTGACAGCAGCGAGCAGCGTCTGCTGCGGGAATCACGTCAGGCTCCAGAACCGAACTTCAGTGGAGTGTCACAGGGAATTATCTGTGCCCTGGGCGGAGTATCTCTGGTCATGTGTTGTTGTTGTTGTTGTGGTCTTCAGTCCGAAGACTGGTCTGATGCAGCTCTCCACACTAGGCCTCATCGCTGCAAACAACTACAACTTACATCCAATGCTTGACACAGGCCCACAGGAACATACTTTAATGGGTAAAGTGATGACAGTCCGTTATTTTAACACAGGTCAGTCCCGATTTTGTCAGTTGTTCCACGTTGCATGGGATGTGTCACCACCTCTGTTTCATTACTTTCATCTTCACTCATTTCTAGTCAAGGATCTGTTTCTGATTCACAATTCCGCACCAGCGCTTCTATAGACAAGACATTCATCACTGATGATACGGTTACCAATTCAGGAACCAGAGTACTTTTCGTAGCCACGCCAACCGTTACTCTGCGGCATTCTGTAATAGCTCCCTATACCACATGACACAGCACTTTAAGAAACTATCTTTTGGTGTCAAATTACAAATCTTACTCATTATAAACCAGTAGGCCCGTTTCTTGTGTGGAGTATGTAATCCACGCCTAGTTTCCTAACTAGAAGCATAATTTTTTCTTCCTTGTTTGGATCTACTTACTCAGCATTTTAAGACATCTCTGTTAACTTCATTTCGTCATTATCGACGTATTAATTTATAAAGGTTTCTGTACGTATATACACCAGAGGATGTAACTTAGAAGTTGTGAACCCGGTTCTGCCACGCTCTATTCGCCTGCAGTAAATACAGCTATTGGACTTTTCATTCAGTTGTATATTTTAATAGTTTTAACACCTATATGTACACATCTGTTATACTGTATGAATAATCGATCAATTATATACATCCACTTCGAACTGCTTACTGTTTGCCCCTTATCAATTTTTCACCCCAAAGCCACCACACTTACCAGATTAACAATCCTTGACCTCTCAGGATATGTACTGTCAACCTGTCTCTTCTTTTATTCAGGTTGCGTCCTATTGACCTGTTCCTTCTTTTATGCGTCATGTGTCATAAATTTCCCCCGCATTTGTCTCAGCACATCCACACCACTTATTCGATGTACCCATCTAATACTCAACATCCTTCCGTAGTTTCACAATTCTTTATGTTTCTATTTTCTTTTTGTCTGAATAGTTTATTGTTCCGTACAAACTACACTCTGATTTACTTCAAGATAAGCCATTTACATCCATCGTTAACAAATTTCAGATGGAAACACTTTTCTTGCTGTTGACGGTCTGTCTAGTTTGACAATCGTCAGTTTTTTTGTTGTCCAAATAGCACAGCTCCCCTATTGCCTTTAGTGTCTCATTTCTTAAACTAATGCCCTCGGCATCACCTGATTTTATTCGACTACATTCCATTACTCTTTTTTTAGCTTTCTGATGTTCATTTTATAACCTGTTTACACTTTTATCTATTCAGTTCAGCTAATCGTGCGAAGTACATAGCCATCTCTGACAGAATTGCAATGTCATCGGCAAATTTCTGAATGTTTCTTCATTATCTCTTAACTTCAATTGCTTCTACATATTTCTCCTTTGTTTCCTTTGTTGCTTGTTTAATATATAACACGAGGGATAGGTTACAGCCGTATCTCACTCCTTTGTCAGCTAGTGCTGCCCTTTCATGTCCTTCGACTGTAACTACAGTCTCGTTTCGGTACAAGTTGTACATTACCTTCAATTCTCTGCGTTTTATCTCTGACATCTTCAGAATTTCAAGGATCCCGACGAAGAAGCACAAAACGTGCGCACAAATGAGATCTGTAAACATGTACGAAGCTCTTGAAACTGTCTATCCTGGACGAACGATTCATTTATCATGTTGCTCTATCACCATGTTTAGCGACGTGCTCTATGAACAGTTCTTCTAAGATAAATGACGGCAAGAGTTTCGCGCGTTTGCACATCTCTAATTAAGTGTATTCCTCTTCGCAGAGTACTGATACAGAGGTAAATGTAAATAAGTCATTGTGAAGCGCTAGCAGCCACTTAATTGATGAAATATGGAAATGACTATTGTTGCTTATCGAGCTCGAAAAGATGGTTTCAGATGGCTGCAATACTTGCACATCGTAGAATAAAACCTGACAATAAGGTCAGAACAGGCTAGGGGAGACAGACTTAACCAAATAGCTAGAGACAGATGTAAATGTTAATCCCAAGTACAATACTGGGGAGTTGCGACCATTAAACGGCATCCAATATGTGACGCGAACGCGAAAGTGTGTGGTTTTAATTTAAATTGCAGCAGCTAATACCTGTTATGCTAAAGAGCGAAGTATTTTTTTGTCATTAGTCGCCTGACTGGTTTGATGGGGCCTTATACAACTGTCCTATAGCTCTTATTCTCACAGTTAACACTACAACCAACGTCGTTAATTATTTGTTCGATTGTTTCCAATTCCTGTCTTCACCTGCAGTTTTTGTCCTCTAGTACCTTGGAAGTTACCCCTGATGTGTTACCAAACGTCCCGTCATCCTATCCCTTCTCCCACTCAGTGTTTCCCACTCTTTCCTCGCTTATTCTGTGGAGAACCTCGTCATTCCTTCTCTTACCAGTTCTCATAACTTTCAGTGCCTTTCCGTAACGCCGCGTCTCAGACACTTCGATACTTTTGCTTTCCGGTTTTCCCACAATCTTGGTGTCACTCCTACAAGTATAAGAAAACGAAAACACCCACGAAGGTCAAAGTAAACAGAATCTAAAATTCAATAGTTTCTGTAAGGAGACATAGCTGAAAGCCTTTTACAAACTTAAGTGTTAGAAAGTCTTTATGAAGATATTTGTCGGGATTGTGGTCTTGTACGGAAATGAAACTTGAGCGATTAGAAGGACAGAGAAGAAAGAATAGAAGTTTTGACATTTGATGCTTCAGAGGAATGATGAAAATTCGATAGATAGATCGACTACGGATATTACAAGGAATGTTGAGGAAGGTAGGAAACTATTTTTGTTTAGCAAGAGTGACGGTACACAAATCACAAAGTCTCTGAGTAGTCAGCATAAAATATTCAGTGCCGAGGATGAAGATGTGAAGCATCGTTCAATGTGACTCAGACAAGTATGTTCCGAGCAAGATCTTAAGAGATAGGAAAGATCTACTGTTGTTTAATAGCCGTGTTAGAAAAATGGTACGTAAACAAAAGAGAGCTTCATCACAGATTCCAGAGAAGTCAAAACATAGCAAAAGCTGAACGAAGCGAAACGGAGAGCAATGAGAGAAGCGTTTAGTGACTTTGAAAGTAAAATTTTGTGAACGAATCCGACTGAAAACCATAAGAGATTTTAGTCTTACATAAAACCAGTAAGCGCTTCGAAATTATCTATCCAACCAATCAGTCGCCGTACTCGGATCGAAACGGAGAATAACAGAGAAAAGGTTTAAATACTGAATTCGATCGTCCTAAATTACTTCACCGCGGAAGAACGTACTCGGTCCTTCCTTTCCATCATCGCACGAGCATCGAAATGGCAGATACTGAGATAATCTATCGCGGAATAGAAAAGCAACTACAATCGCTTATTAGTGCAAAGGTGTCAGTATCAGATGAGATACCTGTAAGATTCTATAAAGATTATGCGAAAGAACTTGCTCCCCATCTAGCAGCAGCGTATCGTATAGTTCCTTGGAGCAACGAGGAGTTCTTAACGTCTGGAAAAAAGCGCAGGTCATTCCCTTTTTCAAGAAGTGTCGTAGGACGGGTACACATAGGCCTACGTCGTTGACGTCACTCTGTTGTAGAGTTGTGGAACACGTATTATGCTCAAGAATTACGACATTTTTGGAGGGTTGCGGTTGTTTATTTGTCTAGGGGCCTCATACTATTTAATCCGGCGCTTCGCCTACCACTGGCTTTGGTTAAACGTATCTCCTGAAAATCTCTCCATGGACTGCATGAAGTTGGTTACCTGTACGACTCATTTCTCTCTGTATGCTGATTCTGACAGGCGTCCAGTAGTGGAGGATTGTGCCTGCACTCACATGTCTTCGGCTGGCTAACTTGCTGCCACATAGAGCAAGTCCGGTGGAGTGGTAGGGTAGTTGAGAGTACATTAGCTACCACGTTTCCATCACATATTTATCAGTTCAACACAATTTTGTTGTTCTTATTCCTTTCCCTACGACGCACATTTTAATAATGGAGACGAAGGCCCACAGAGTCGTGTCAAAATCTGCCATTTCTGAAAAAGTCAGATAAGACTGTTCAATAAAAAATATTTAGAATAAGTGAATGAACAAGCTGTCCTCGGAAGTACGTATAGCAGAGTGGACCATTTGCAAGTTCTGAGCGAAGCTACGGAACAGACAAATGAAAGTGAATTAGCACTGGAACGGTACGTCCAGGCGTGCTACCTTAGCTGGGGTAAACAATCCAGGCCATTCAATTATCTAGAACCGGTAATCAGGGCTCAAAGCAATCAGTGCCAGAACCGTTTTAAATACTCAAGTTTCCGATTGTATGGGCCCTTTTTTCTTTAAAAACATTTACATTTAAATAAAATGACAGTTACAGAAGTATAAATCCCTGACCAAAGCCAACTATAGGTTTTAAGTAAAAGTATGTACGGCACATTGCCGCAATAAATTACAACCAAATAATAGAGATTTAAGCTTAAATTCGATTCGGTGGCCGGTTGATTAGAAAAATGCAAAAATCGTTTAAGAGGTAACAGTTTTATACAAACTTTTAAAGAAGATACGCAACATGGGCCACTAAAGACCTTCCCTAAAAACAGATGTAGACATAAGACTAACCTCGCTGTAACGGCAGGTCCAGTGTAATTTCAAGGCCATAAATTTTTAACCAAGTGTTTTTTACTGAGGAACAGTTAGAAAAATGCCAAACCCCTGGCCAACGATCGGCTATAGATTTTAAGTGTCCATAGTTCAAAGGCTACGACACATTGGCCAGTTGAATTTCAAAAGGGGGGCTAAGCTTTAAGAGGCCGTTAGTAGACCCTGGCTTCTTAACTAAACGGTCAGTGCGCCGGTTTAGTCTAAAGATTAGAACCGTTGCTCTAATTGTAATTTAAATGTGGCATGACCTGAGCCTTTAGGAAGTTTTACTTGTTTCTGATCCGGTGTTATTCATTGGTCGACACCTTGATCAAAAATGGTTCAAATGGCTCTGAGCACTATGGGACTTAACTTCTGAGGTCATCAGTCCCCTAGACTTACAACTACTTAAACCTAACTAACCTAAGGACATCACACACATCCATGCCCGAGGCACGATTCGAACCTGCGACCGTAGCGGGGGCGCGGCTCCAGACTGAATCGCCTAGAACCGCTCGGCCACACCGGCCGGCTACACCTTGATCGGATTTACTTTAAAACTTGTAGTACCACTCTGTTTAACGTATAAGTGCGTTAATGCCTTCAGTGTCTAAAGGCTTACTTGTTTCAGTTTGACCCAGCTGTAATTTGCTATTCAACCTATCGGTTCCAGTGCAGACCGCAACTTTAAGGAAACAAGCGAGTACTTATAAAGCCTCAACACATACCACACTTAAATTATAAATAGAGCAACAGTTCTAGTCATTAGGTGAAATCGGCGCAATGGCCGTTTAGTTAAAGCAACTAGGCTCTAGTGAGCCACTTAAGGAAACAAGTGAACAGTTCTAAAGCCTCAGTATATGCTACTGTTAAATTACAAATAGGGCAACAGTTGTAATTTTTATGTTACAATCTGTACAGTTTTAGGCAAATAACCATTAGAATTTATTCAAGGTAAACCTGAGTATTTAAAGTTAGCCCGGCTTTTCAGCCGGATAACGACCTACAGGAAAACAATAGACACAGATTATACTTTAAAAATACATTACTTTCAGAGCCGTACAGCTGCACTGATAAGGGGGGCCAGCATCGGTGTCCCATTCAAAAGTGGCTCCAATAAGAACAAATCAAGGACGTTAGCCGCCACACTCGTGACATTGAAACACGCCAAAAGTGCGTCTAAGTTTGGGGCTGCTATTTGCCGGTACCACACTCACGTATTCACTTAACCCACAGTAATGTACTGAAACAGACCAGAACTACACTGAAGCGGCAAAGATACTGGTAGAGGCATGCATATTCAAATACAGAGATATGTAAACAGGCAGAATACGGCGCTGCGGTCAGCAACGCCTATACAAGACGTGTCCGGCGCAGTTGTTATATCGGTTACTGCTGCTACAACGGCAGCTTATCAAGATTTAAGTGAGCTTGAACGTGGTGTCATAGTCGCCGCACGAGCGATAGGCATCTGCGAGGTGCCGACCGCTGTGGCCGAGCGGTTCTAGGCGCTTCAGTGCGGCACCGTGTTGCTGCTACAATCGCAGGGTCGAATCCTGCCTCGGGCATGGCTGTGTGTGATGTCCTTAGGTTAGTTAGATTTAAGTAGTTCTAAGTCAAGGAGACTGATGACCTCGTTAAGTCCCATAGTGCTTGGAGCCATTTGAATTTGAATCTCCGAGGTAGCGACGAAGTGGCGATTTTCTCGTACGACCATTTCACGAGTGTACCGTGAATTTCAGCAATCCGGTAAAACAGCAAATCTCCGACAGAAGTGCAACACTTCCGATAATTGCTGCAGAATTCAACGCTAGGCCTTCAACAAGTGCCAGCGTGCGAACCATTCAATGAAACATCATCGATATGGGCTTTCGGATCCGGAAGCCCACTCGTGTACCCTTGATGACTGCACGCCACAAAGCTTTACGCCTAGCCTGGGCCTGTCAATACCGATATTGGACTGTTGATGACTGCAAACATGTTGCCTGGTCGGACGAGTTTCGTTTCAAAGTGTATCGAGCGGATGGACGAGTACGGGTATGGAGACAACCTCATGAATCCATGGGGCCTGCTTGTCAGCAGGGGACTGTTGGAGCTGGTGGAGGCTCTGTAATGGTGTGGGGCGTGTGCAGGTGGAGTGATATGGGACCCCTGATACGTCTAGATACGACTCTGACAGGTGACACGTACTTAAGCATCCTGTCTGATCACCTGCATCCATTCATAACCATTGTGCATTCGGACGGACTTGGCAATTCCAGCAGGACCATGCGACACCCTACAATTCAGAATTGCTACAGATTGGCTCCAGGAACACTCTTCTGAGTTTAAACACTTCCGCTGGCCACCAAACTCGCCAGGAATGAACGTTATTGAGCATATCTGGGATGCCTTGGAACGTGCTATTCAGATGAGATCTCCACACACTCGTCCACTTCAGACATTAGTCGAGCCCATGCCACGTCCTGTTGCGGCACTTCTACGCGCTCGCTTGGGCTCTACACGATATTAGGCAGGTGTGCCAGTTTCTTTGGCTCTTCTATGTTTAACAATAATAAAGGAAAATGCCAGGGAAAACACACGCTCATTAAAATTCTATGAACAGTACTGCGCAAAGAGCGAAAGATGGTGGCGAAGGGGGGGGGGGGGGGGGAAGTTAACCAACGTCTTCATCCAAGATCACCAAAACACGAAGTTTGGAGGACAAGAAGGGCGGGAATGCGATAAGGTCACACTATGACAGATAGAGGAAGGCAGTTTCCGCTACTAGGAGAAATCAACCGACGCTTCCAAGAAGCCAATGATTCCGAATAAACAATCTGATACTGCATGACGAGAACAACACAATGTGTAAGCAGTAGCACGTACTTCTCAAACGTTATTGAGAAAATCACAAGACAATTTCGGTCGTCAAATATATACCTGTGCGTGGCCATTTTTACCATGAAGTGCCAGCAAAAAAAAAAAAAAAAGGTGGTTAGCGTTCAAGACCTGTAATCACTGGGTCGCTGGATCGAGTCCCGCTCGTCAGTTTTTTTTTTTATTTCTAACACAGTCATTTCCTTTACTATCTATATTACAACTGATGTAATGGGAAAAATACGTGTAATCGGATGAACTTTTATTAAATTTAAATGTTATTTGGCAGTCTACAAATTTTTATTATCACAAGTAATATAAAATTCATAACTACCGACTAGTAAACGACCAAAAGTATGAAGTGATGAAAATGTATGCTTGTCCGTGTCTTCAAAATTGTTCGTGTTGAATCGAAAGAGAACGAGAAATTGCTTCTCGTGAAGACGCTATTATAATACACCCGATACTGCATGACAAATGATCAGTGTGATTTAAGGAAATGCTGTGTCATGCATGATTTGCTTCAAGTTCTAGGGGACTGATGACCATAGATGTTAAGTCCCATAGTGCTCAGAGCCATTTGAACCATGATTTGCTTCAGAATTATCGGCTGAAAGAGATGTTTGTTTTTCCACGGAAAACTTCAAAAGACCTTGCGTGTGCGGAAACATAGCATTTATTCAATGCAGCTGGTGCCGTTTAACTTTGTTTTTCGTGTTTTTACGAAAAATACCATCCCGAAATTTGTACTCGTAATGTCGAAAGCGACGATTAATTGTACATCTTTCGAAAGCCGTCTGTGCCGGTCAAAACTTGGAGGGAACAAGTCCTTTAGGGCTCCTTTCAGGTATAAGGGATTTGTCAAATCACAGACAAGCATACATTTTCAATATCACTTTATGCGTTTGGCCGTTTAATATTCGGTAGTTATGAATATTATATTATTTGTGATAATAAAAATTTTCAGACTGCCAAATAACATTGTAAATTTAATAAAAGCTCATCCGATTACATGTATTTTTCCCATTACATCAATTGTAATATAAATAGTAAAGAAAATGACGGTGTTAGAAATAAAAAAAAAACTGACTGATCCAGCGACCCAGCGGTTACAAGGCTCGAACGCTAACCACTTTTTTTTATCTCATTTTGTTCGTTGTATGTGCTCGGGGCGGACGTCGCAAGACACCCGTTTCAGTTCGACGTTGATCCATTAACTCAGTTTTTTATTACAGAGGGCAGCTAACCCTCTGACCGAACACGCTGAGTTACCGTGCCGGCATCACTCGGCTGCCGGCGCTTCATGGTAAAAGTGCCCACGCACAGGTATGTATTTGACGACCGAAATTTTCTTGCGATTTTCTCAATAACGCTTGAGAAGTACGCACTACTGCTCACACATTTTGTTGTCCTCGTGGAGTACTACGAGTGTACGAAGTTTGCAGTTAATCCGCTTTCGGAACGTCGTGGCCTTCCCTTGTAAGGGCTCACATTCCCATGCTTACGTGTTTGTTGCCAGCCAGACAACTGCCAGGCAAATCCAATAACTAAATCGCCAAGAGGAAATCGTAAGCTCAAGTATACACATCCCAATCCGGGCGCCCGGTACCGGTGGAATATTCACTCCAAGACGCATAGGGAACAATGTCACCGCTTCCCGCCCGGTCGTCACACGGCCTCTGTCTGAACGCCGGCGGTTCTCGCAGCCCACTTCCGCTTCCGCTCCCCTCTCTGAGCGCCATGCGGTCGCAGCGACCCGTAACACGCCAGCGCCCTCTACGAAACTCAACGGCTCAAGCAAGTTTTGTGGGATTCGTGGCTTTAGAGGAAGTTTTTCTGTCAGATTTTGTATCTGTACCATCTTTCCTGGATAAACCAGGCGTTAATTAAACCTGAATTTATTTACTGAAGGATACAGGGTGTTTCCGCTAGCGCGTTCAAAAATTTAACAGGACATAGAGAATGCTCCACTGAACAATTTGAGGTAGGGACCCTGGGGTCGGAGAGGCCAGCTTAATGAGATGGAATGGAATGAGCGTATGGCATTGTTGGCCGGGAGGCCCCAACCGGGGAAGTTCGGCCGCCAAGTGCAAGTCTTATTTCAGTCGACGCCACATTGGGCGACTTGCGCGCCGGGGATGAGGATGAAATTATGATGACGACAACACCCAGTCCCCCAGCGGAGAAAATTTCCAACCCGGCCGGGAATCGAACCCGGGCGCGGTTGCATGGGAGGCGAGCACAGTACCACCCAGATAAGCAGGAGGACAGCTTTAGGAGATAATAAGAATAAAATCATATCACTGTATTTTTTATTTACATTAGTTACAGTTAAATAAAAATACCATTATCGACACAATGAACTTACCATTTGTGCTAAATCTTACAAAATGTGCTGAAACTGAATGAAAAGAATGACATAGGCGAACAAGACTCTGACGAACCCTGACATACATCCCTGGTGTGTTTCGAATCACATCACATCACAGGCAGCTACAATTCTGGGGACTAATTCCACCTCCGTATCCACTGGTGTCTCATACACAAGTGACTTTAAACAGCCCCATACGAAATAATCAAGGCGATTCAGGTCAGATGACCTCGCAGGCCATGCAATAGGATCTCCCTTTCAAATCCAGCGACCAGGAAATACTGTACCGGTACTGCTCCATCGTACTCTACGTCTCTGAGCAGCACTGAGTAATGAATGGGTCTGTCGTTGATTCACAGCACGTTCTGTCATGAGACAATGTAAATACGACACAACAGAGCCTCTTACGGACAAGTAAAGCAGGCAAAACCTGCATCATGACTTTCTGTAATCGGGCCCATCCTCCTTGTTTTCTTCCACGAAATAAAGAATGTACAATTAAGTAAACAGCACAGTACGTATAAACTTATACGCATGTTAGTTGTAAATTGGCTGGAAAACCGTCATGCTAAACAAAGCGGTAGACAAATTTACTTCCATATCTCCTTAAGCTGGCTTCTCCGACCCCGGTTTCCCTGCCTCAAATTGTTCAGAGGAGCTTTCTGTATGTCCTGTTACAATTTTGCACGCTCTTACGGAAACAACCTCTATAAATACTGCCATTTCCATTAGAGTTCATCACTATAGTGGGATATTTAGAACTGAAAGTTAATTTAGACGAGGAGAATGCACAGAATCAAAACTGTTCCCGCAGCACTGCAAGGAGTTTTCAGGCTTATTGATTGGGAATAAGAAGAAGAAATACGTGTTAATGGAACATGTCTGAACCACCTTACTTTACGGAAACAGCTTGTATAAATATTGCCATTCACATTGGAGTTCATCACTATAGTAGGAAATTCAGAACTGAAAGTTAAGTTAGGCAAGGAGTATGCACACATCCAAAACGGTTCCCGGTAGCTCTATATGGAGGATTCAGACCCATAGAGTGGCAATAAGAAGAAGAAATACGTGGAATGGAACATGTCTGAAGCATCTTCCTTTTAACGAAGGATGTGTACTGTTTGTCGCTAATGTAAATAAAAACAAGTAAGTTATGGAAGAACTTCACAGAGCAACTTTGAAAATATGCCTGCAAATCAATTACAATAAGACTAAAGTGACGTATAACTGCAATGAAATGGGGAATAGTTGAAATTAACAATGAAGTCAGAACTGGTTGATGAGGGCTTTTTTATTGAGGGAAGTTGACAACTTCTAGATAGACAGCGAAAGCAATAAACAAAAGAGTGAAAATGACGACTTTTGTTAAACTAAATAGGGTTTTCGAAATAAAGCTCCCATTGCGCCTGACCTCATTGAGAGTTAGTAGTTTGCGGTGGAAATATGAGGGAGCAACATGGATGTCTATCGCTGATGGCCGTAATACTTCGAAATCTCTAGAGGAGGACTCATCTAACACTTAATGGTAACAATTGTTTAAAACTGTACGTATGGAAATTGTTGCAAAGATAGAACTTGACAAAACCTCTTACCGAGGAAGGTATTTTGTCTAAGAAAGATACCAAACTATAAGAGTAAGAGAAGAAAAAAATACATAGTGTACAAATTGCGCAGTTTGTAATTTAGCTGTGGCCTGGTTTCTGACAACTGGGAAGGACGAGAGGTAATTGCTTCTGCCAGGTTGTCACAAGCCTCTTAACCCATTAGAATTACACGGCTAAGCGCTATCCAACGTGGTTGTACCAGTTTTTGCCGTTGGGTACCTGCACTCCTGTTTAATTTATGTGCAGTTAGATGAGAAGGCGTCAATTACCTTTTTCATTTCCTGTCGGCACAGGAAGATGGAATCGCTCCGACATTTTTCACGCACCGCAATTTCTTTTTTCACGTCACTGTCCCAACGAATAGACAGATGGGTGTCCGCCGATGTCGTAAGCTCAACGTACTATCAGGTGTTCTCCATATGACGCGACCTACATTATCCGACCGAGCGAATGCGTTCTGTTGCTTATTGTCCTCGTTTCGTTAGGACGAACAGGAGATTACCTGACCATGTCTCGGTCCTGACTCCTTTCGTGTCACCAGCTGGTGGGCCTAGTTGTATACACTGACGGAAAAAAGAAACCAAAAAATGATTAACTTACAGTAATTAAATTCCCGGAATACATTTGTTTAGTTAATACACTTAAGTGATTAACATTCTAAGAACACAGGTTAATGTAAGCGCAAGAAGGGCCTAAGTCATTGCAAATGTGAAATGCTGGTACATTAATAACCGGTGTAACCGCCAGGACGTTGAATGCAAGCATGTAAACGTGCATGCATTATGTCGTACCAGTGTCGGTGGATGTCAGTTTGTGGGATGGAGTTCCATGCCTACTGCACTTGGTCGGTCAATATAGGGACGGTTAAAGGTGGTTGTGGATGACACTCGAGTCGTCGTCCGGTGATGTGCCATATGTGCTCGATTGGGGCAGATCTGGTGATCGGGCAGGGCAAGGCAACAAGTCAGCACTCGATTAGGGCATACTGGGTTACAACAGTGGTCTGTGCGCGAAAATTACCGCGGTGGAAAACACCCAGTCCATGGGTTGTTCAAAAATGGTTCAAATGGCACTGAGCACTATGGGACTTAACTTCTGAGGTCATCAGTCCCATAGAACTTAGAACTACTTAAACCTAACTAACCTAAGGACATCACACACATACATGCCCGAGGCAGGATTCGAACCTGCCACCGTAGCGTTCGCGCGGTTCCAGACTATAGAGCCTAGAGCCGCTCGGCCACCCCGGACGGCCATGGGTTGTTCAAATGTTCAAATGTGTGTGAAATCTTATGGGACTAATCTGCTAAGGTCATCAGTCCCTAAGCTTACACACTATTTAACCTAAATTATCCTAAGGACAAACACACACACCCATGCCCGAGGGACAGGTCGAATCACCGACTGACGTACAAACTTGCAGTCAGAGTGCGTGGGATAACCACGAGAGTGCTCCTGTTATCGTAAGAAATCGCACCGCAGACCAGAACTTCAGGTGTTGGTCCACTGTATCTTGCACGCACTCAGGTTTGTTGCAGGTCTTCAACCACGCCCTTTCTAAACAACACAAGGCCATCACTGGCACCGAGGCAGAGCCAGCTTTCATCAGAAAACACAACAGACCTCCACCCTGCCCTCCAATGAGCTCTCGCTTCACATCATTGATGCCGCAATTGGCGGTGGTTTGGGGTCAGTGGAATGCACACTACAGGGAGTCTGGCTCGATCAGTCCTAGAAGTAACCGATGTTGAACAGATCGTTGCGTCATTGTGGCGCCAACTGCTGCTCAAATTGCTGCTGTAGATGCCGTACGACGAGCCAGAGACTTACGCCGAAACGATGGTTTTTGCTGTTGGAAGTGTCAAGCGACCGCCCGGAGGCTGGTCTCAAAAATGGCTCTGAGTACTATGGGACTTAACACCTGAGGTCATCAGTCCCCTAGAACTTAGAACTACTTAAACCTAACTAACCCAAAGACATAACACACATCCATGGCCGAGGCAGGATTCAAACCTGTGACCGTAGCGGTCGCGTTGTTCCAGACTGAGGCGCCTAGAAGCGCTCGGCCACAGCGGCCGGCGAGGCTGGTCTTCTTGCGACCGTACCTATCCGTGACAACCATTGCCGGCAATCATGCCCAGTGGCTACATTCTGTGCCAAGTCTTTCTGCAATTTCGCAGAAGAAACAACTAGCTTCTTGCAGCAATATTATACGACCTTTTTCAAACTTAGTGACATGGTGATAATGACATCTTTGTCACCTTAAAGGCATTCTTGACTAACATCTCAAAGATGACTAACGCTCACGGCAGCTGCAGCATATTTAAAGAAAACCTGAATTGCATCCTCACAGTAACGCTACAAGCGCCGCTCTTATGCGACTGGCGCGAAATATGAATAGACATGATCTTCGAGGTGTAGAAACACACATACCAACTTCCATTTATGTCGCACGACTCCTTCTTTGTGCTGCGATTTTTTTTTTTTTTTTTGCGTCAATATATTTTGTGTTGGGTTTATTCTCACTAGAGATAAAGTGATTGGTCAGTGCTAGGCATTATTGTAATCCCCCCCTTTTTTTTCAACCTCTTCATACCTCTCACTATAATGCGGATGCCGGCAATTCCCTCACACCAGGATGACTACAACTCTTTCCAGGTAGGGGTGAAAATTAATATGGAAGATATAGCTGCCGCTAAAAAAGAGGTTCCTCTCAAGCTATTGCTAAAAATGATACTCTGGCAGTAGTTGAATAAATTCACTGAATTGAGCAGTAGTAATGTTGACAGAGGAGAAGGGGTACAAAAGCAGAATGGAAGGCTAGGACGGTGGTTGTAGACTGCACAACTGTTCTGAATATGGCTTGTGGAATATTTGATCAAAATTTTCCGGACAGCCAGCTGAAATAGAACTCTCAGACTCCTGAAAGTCATGAATCAAAGAAAAAGGAAGGGAGATGAAAGTCCCAGTGACATCGGGATCGTTAACGACAGTTTAATTTCGCTTTAAATGAGAATGGAGAAGGAAACTGGTAGGGAATTTGTTTAAGGAACATTTCTGTGTTATGCTCCTGTGAATTAGGGAAACAGTACTAAAACCAATTTTGCTGAACAGATGTACATTACGCTTCCAAGGGAAGAAAACTTGACTTTCTCGAAGTATTAGAAATTTATCCCATCATGAAGAAGGCCCCCATACGGTTTTGAATGAACAGAAAGAGTTTAGCCAGAATTATTTCTTCAGTATCTTCAATGAAATGTTATAGATGCGATTAGTCGTTGCTAATCTGGGTATGCGTATATTCCGGTGTGGGCTGTCGTAACACTGCCGCCATCCGCCTTCTAGCTGCGCCTGCCTGCAATGTTGTGGCAGCCGTCGCCATCAGCTCTCGCCTCATCTCCGAGAACACTTTTACATTGTAAAATTATATGAAGAATAGCGCGGCAGTCCCTGCTGTTTATAGCCTTAAGATCATTTGGGTGTTCTATATTTTATACATATATTTTCATTTTATTAATGACGATTTGACCGCTGGTTGTTTTTTTGAATGATTATTCCTTTGCAGAATGAGATTTTTCCTCTGCAGCGGAGTGTGCGCTGATATGAAATTTCCTGGCAGATTAAAACTGTGCCGGACCGAGACTCGAACTCGGGACCTTTCCCTTTCGCGGGCAAGTGCTCACGGTGGTTTTTTTTTTTTTTTGTAATCTCATTTTGTTCGTTATAGTTCGTTGTAATTGTTCGTGGCAGACGCCCGCTGACGCCCGTTAAAGTTCATTATTGATCCAGTCACTCAGTTTTTTTTTTACATAGGGCACCAAACCCTCTGACCGAGCATGCTGAGCTACCGTGCCGGCATCCGGCTGAGCTACCCAAGCACGACTCATGACCCGTCCTCACAGCTGTACTTCAGCCAGTACCTCGTCTCCTACCTTCCAAACTTTACAGAAGCTCTGCCGGCCGCGGTGGCCGAGCGGTTCTAGGCGTTACAGTCTGGAACCGCGCGACCGCTACGGTCGCAGGTTCGAATCCTGCCTCGGGCATGGATGTGTGTGATGTCCTTAGGTTAGTTAGGTTTAAGTAGTTCTAAGTTCTAGGGGACTAATGACCTTAGAAGTTAAGTCCCATAGTGCTCAGAGCCATTTTTTTTTTACAGAAGCTCTCCTGCGTACCTTGCAGAACTAGCACTCCTGAAAGAAAGGATATAGCGGAGACATGGCTTAGCCACAGCCTGGGGGATGTTTCCAGAATCAGATTTTCACCCTGCAGCGGAGTGTGCGCTGATATGAAACTTCCTGGCAGATTAAAACTGTGTGCCGGACCGAGACTCGAACTCGGGACACAGTTTTAATCTGCCAGGAAGTTTCATTATTCCTTTGCATTATTACATTAGGTACAAGTTAAACATTATCTTTATTTTTAGTCGTCGTTACTGTGTTCCTTTGCAGTACACATTCGATTTAGTTTTGTAAATGCAAGCGCTCCCTTAGCACCTGTCGCCCGTGTTGGCTACTTCGGTTGTCCAGTAGGAGCCCTTGCATAATTCAGTTAGTTTGACGTGTCTTGTAAGGCTGGTGAGCTTGCAGCATTTTCCTAACATTCTTCAACCTGCACGCATTTTGTAAAGATGACTACTTCATAAGCCATACAAGATTATTCTTTCATAAGCCAGGGTACGATATTTCCCTCTCATTTTATGACGGTTGATCACATAGCTTTATTATAAAACTGCTGCGAACTGATTGGATGTTTGTAGCTACAAGTCAGCTGACAACTTTTGGAATCGTTGCATGTACTGTTCTCACGATAATACCTGCTATACCACTGCAAATATTGAGCTTTTGATGCAAGTTTTACTCATGCAATTAGAAATTTTCCTATGTTACCCATCATCCTGTGAGATTACGGTGTGTTATTCACATTTTTAGCGCTACGCTGTACTTTGATGTTTTCATTATTTGGCTCTCACGTATGATTTCTCTTTTACATATGGCACGTTGCCAGTTAACTATATAAGGCAGCTTTCCTGTCTTATAGTTTTCAACTTCACTCCCCTGTTATTTTTATAGTTTTAAAATTAACTGGACTTAGGCACAATCTTCTTGGATTTTATTTTTGAATTAATGGCAGTTATGAAGGATCTGCCTCCTACAAACCACGTGTTGGCAGTTAACGATATACTACAGATCTCTGCCTTACAATTTAAACTTTATACCATTATTATCTTTGTAATATTAAAACTCATTTGGCTGTAGAGATAAGCTTTTTAAGATTTTTGATCTAAAATTCTCTCGGCAGGTCTGGGCTGCAAGGCGTACCCAGGAGCAGTTACAGATACAGATCACAATTTAGTAGTGATGAAGAGTAAGCTGAAGTTTAAGAGATTAGTCAGGAAGAATCAGTACGCAAAGAAGTGGAATACGGAAGTACTAAGGAATGGCGAGATACTCTTGAAGTTCTCTAAGCCTATAAATATAGCTATAAGGAATAGCTCAGTAGGCAGTACGGTTGAGGAGGAATGGACGTTTCTGAAAAGGTCAATCACAGAAGCTGAAAAGTAAAACATAAGTTCAAAGAAGGTAACTGCGAGGAATCCATAGGTAAGAGAAGAAATTCTTCAGTTTTCTGATGAAAGACGAAAGCACAGAAATGTTCAGGGGTATTCAGGAATCTAGAAATGCAAGTCACTGAGAAATGAAATAAAGAGAACTGCAGGGAAGCTAAGACGAAACGGCTACATGAGAAATGTGAAGAAATCGAAAAAGAAATGAATGCCGGAAGGACCGACTCAGCATATAGGGAAGTCAAAACAGCCATCGGTTAAATTAAAAGGAAGAGTGGAACATTAAGAGTGCAACGGGAATGGTTACAGAAGAATATGAGCTTGGGACACGGAATGAGAGAGGAGAAAGGCTAATTAAGGTCTGCAATAGATTTCAGCTAGTAATAGCAGTAAATGCAGTGGAGAGAGCAGATAGGTGGAAAGAATAAACTGAATGCCTGTAAGAGGGGAAGATTTGTCTAATGTGATAGCAAAAGAAACAGGAGTCGATATGTAAGAGACAGGGGATACAGTATTAGAATCGGAATTTAAAAGAGCTTTCGAGGACTTAAGGTCAAATAGGGCAGAAGAGGTGGAAACATTATATCAGAATTTCTAAAATCATTAGGAGAAGTGGTAACAAAACGATTATTCACGTTGTTGTGTGGAATGTATGAGTCTGGCAACATACCATCTGCCTTTCGGAAAAATGTCATTCACACAATTCCAAGGAGTGCAAGAACTGACAAGTGCGAAAATTCTCGCACAATCAGCTTAACGGCTCATGCATCCAAGTTTCTGACAAGAATAATATACAGAAAAATGGAAAAGAAAGTTGAGGATGTGTTATATGGAAATCATTTAGGCTTTAGGAAAGGTAAAGGCACGAGAGAGGCAATTCTGCGGTGCGGTTAATAAGGGAAGCAAGACCAAAGAAAAGTCAAGACACGTTCAAGGATTTGTCGACCTGAAAAAAGCGTTTGACAATGTGAAATGGTGCAAGATGTTAGAAATTCTGAAAAAAGTAGGGGTAAGCTATAGGGAGAGACGGGTCATATACAATATTGTACAACAGCCAGCAGGGAATAATAAGAGTGGAGGACCAAGAACGAACTGCTCGGTTTAAAAATGGTGTAAGACAGGGATGTAGTATTTCGCCGCTACTTTTCATCTGTACATGGAAGAAGCAATTATGGAAATAAAAGAAAGGTTCAGGAGTGGGAATAAAATTCAAGGTTAAAGGATATCAGTGATCCGATTCGCTGACGACATTGCTATTCTGAGTGTAAGTGAATAAGATTTACACGATGTGCTGAATGGAATGAACAGTCTAACGAGTACAGAATATGGATTGAGAGTAAATCGAAGAAAGACGAAAGTAATGAGAAGTAGCAGAATTGAAAACAGCAAGAAACTTAACATTAGGACCGATGGATACGAAGTAGATGAACTTAAGGAATTGTGCTACCTAGGCAGCAAAATAACCATTGACGGACGGAACAAGGAAGAAATCAAAAACACACTAGCGCTGGCCAAATGGGCATTCCTGGCCAAGAGAAGTCTACTAGTATCAAGCACAGGCCTTAATTTGAGCAAGAAATTTCTGAGAATGTATGGTAGTGAAATGCAGACTGTGGGAAAACCAGAACGGAAGAGAACCGAAGCATTTGAGATGTGGTGACGAAAGATGAAAATTATGTGGACTAGTATGACTGGAATGAGGTGGTTCTGCGCATAATCGGAGAGGAAAGGAATATGGGGACAGGATGATAGGACATCTGTTAAGACATAAGGGAATGATTTCCGTGGTACTAGAGGGAGCTGTAGAGGGCAAAAACCGTAGAGCAAGATAGAAATTGGAATACATCCAGCAGATAATTGGGGACGTAGGTTGCAAGTGCTACTCAGAGCTGAAGAGATGGGCACAGGAGACGAATTCGTGGCGGGCCGCATCAAAACAGTCAGGAAATGATGAAAAAAAAACCGCTAACGAAGGTTTTTTTTGTGCAGAGAACTTAAAGTCAACAGCAGTATCTACAGACTTAGAGAACTAAAAACGCACATCATCAGCCCTCAGTAGTTCAGTATCCACGTTCTTCCTTCCGGGCGAGTCTCATAAACTTTAGTCTACTCTTCATAATTACTAAATTGTGATGCAAATGTATATCTGCTCCTAGGTACGCATTACAATCCAGTACCCTATTTTGTAATTTCTGTCTCACCAATGATGTAATTCAGCTAGAGTTTTCCCGTGTCTCCAGGCCGTATACAAGTATATCTTCTCCTCTTGTGATTTTTGAATAGTGTAATTGCTACTACTAGCTGAAATTTATTGCAGAATTGTCCTCTCTCTCCTTCCTAATACTAAGCAGACATTCGCATGAAACTCTTTCTTCTCTTCGATCCCCTACTATTGCATTCCAATTCCTGATGATTTTTAGATTTTCGTCTCGCTTTAGATGTTGTGTTAGCAGTTCAAAGTCCTCATATATTTATTTGTTCTATCATTTTATCTTCTCATTATGACATCGGCATGTACACAATTCCAAGGAGTGCAAGAACTGACAAGTGTGAAAATTCTCGCACAATCAGCTTAACGGCTCATGCATCCAAGTTTCTGACAAGAATAATATACAGAAAAATGGAAAAGAAAGTTGAGGATGTGTTATACGGAAATCATTTTCTAAACAAACAATCTACAAAACAATTGAGAACATCGAATTCACAACATCTGCTGCAGACAAGAAGAAGAATACTGTGAAGAACACAGCTGCTACTACACTTGTCGACGGACCATGTGTTTTCTGTGGATGTAGACTTAATTTCAGCATTGACATTAACGATTCATTTACTCATGGTAATGGTTGGTTGACTGTAGCTATTGTACGAGGTGGTAGTGGAGTTCCCAGTTTCTCATGAGAACAATCCTACCACTGATCTTTTCGCAGTAACTCACTCTCTGCCCTACTTATCTGTCAACAATGAACTGTGTTCCCGCTACGTCATTTTCTGCTGCAGATGGAAATTTGGAAATTTTTGGTAAGGTCTCATGGGACCAAACTGCTAAGGTCATCGGTCCCTAAGCTTACGAACTACTTAATCTAAGATAAACTAACTCACGCTAAGGACAACACCCACACCCATTTCCGAGGGAGGACTCGAACCTCCAGCGGGAGGGGTCGCGCAATCCGTGACATGGCGCCTCAAACCGCGCAGCAACTCCGCGCGGCTCTCTGTAACTGCCGAGGGCGTTAGTTACCTTTGAGATTGGACGTCGTGAGTTTATGTTAGTAAAGAATGGCTTTAAGGCGACAAAGACGCCATTATCAACACCTCACAGGTTTGAAAGGGGTTGTGTAATGGTGCTACGAGAAGCTAGGTGTTCCTTCTGCAATACTGCAGAAAGACTTGGCAGGAATTTAGCTCCTGCACACAGTGCCAGCAGTTCTTAGCATAAGTTAGTTTAAATAGTGTGTAAGTCTAAGGACCGATGACCTCAGCAGTTTGGTCCATTAGGGATTCATACACATTTGAACATTTAGTTACACAGTGTATTTAAAGGAAACCTTATTTGCATCCTCACAGTAACGCTACAAGCAGGCAACAAAAGATTGTCTTATTAAAAACATCAGTTTTGCTATTTGAGTAGCAAAATAACTGATGATGGTCGAAGTAGAGAAGATATAAAATGTAGATTGGCAATATCAAGGAAAACGTTTCTGAAGAAGGGAAATTTGTTAACATCGAGTATAGGTTTAAGTGTCACGAAGTCTTTTCTGAAAGAATTTGTATGGGGTGTAGCCATGTATGAAAGTGAAATATGGACGATAAGTAGTTTAGATAAGAAGAGAATAGGAGCTTTCGAAATGTGGTGCTACAGAAGAATGCTGAAGGTTAGTTGGGTAGTTCCTTAACTAATGAGGAGGTGCTGAATAGATTTGGGGAGAAGAGGAATTTGTGGCACAACTTGACTAGAAGAAGGGATCGGTTGGTAGGACATGTTCTGAGGCATCAAGGGATCACCAGTGAGTATTTGAGGGAAGCGTGAAGGGAAAATATCGTAGAGAGAGACCAAGAGATGAATACACTAAGCAAATTCAGAAGGATGTAGTTTGCAGTAGTTACTCGGAGATGAAGAAGCTTGCACAAGATAGAGTACCATGGAGAGCTGCATCGCCGGCCGGAGTGGCCGAGCGGTTTTAGGCGCTTCAGTCTGGAACCGCGCGACCGCTACAGTCGCAGGTTCGATTCCTGCCTCGGACATGGATGTGTGTGTCGTCCTTAGGTTAGTTAGGTTTAAGTAGTTCTAAGTTCTAGGGGACTGATGACCTCAGAAGTTAAGTGCCATAGTGCCCAGAGCCATTTGAACCAAGAGGCGCATCAAACCACTCTCTGGACTGAAGTTCACAACAACAACAACAACAAGGACCTATTACAAAGAGGAATTAAAAAGTCATTCTGTATCCTGAAGTAGAACTACAACCTGAACTGGAAACACAAGTCAATGACAAGAGGATCGTGAGGAAGAACATGTCAGGCCCGATTTTCCAAAACCAAAAAAGAAGAAGTGAAAACGCAGTTGTAAACTATCTATCTCCAACCCCTTGAGACACAAATAGTTTAGAAGTAAAAATCAAATCCTTTGGCCACTATAAAATAAGGGATCTCAGAAATCTAATTTCATGTTTTCTTGAATTCAAAAATTTAAGTGGTTTTGGGCCCATTAACGCTAGAATACTATATCAATTTAGAACCCTTCCATACCTATACCTTCGTCGATACGACCACCACACCTAGGTTTGGCCAGGAAAATTACTGAAAGTGACGCAACGGTAGAATTATAAAACCTTGGCTGCTGCGAGGAGGGCGCTTCCCACCACTCCACAACAATGATGGGGGGGGGGGGGGGTAGTTATTGAAGGGGAATGTGTTCGTCGAATCGACTACCAGTAGTATTCTGGGGTTGACAGCTTCCAAATCAATGTTTGGTGTAAGAGGTGCAATAACATAGAATAAAAATACCGGTCTTTTCCCAAAATAATGCTGTACAGGGTACGGTAATTTTTCTCAGTTTGGGGCCAATTTATTTGATCTTAAATTTTTGTACACTGTAATGTGGTATACGCCTCAAGGAGTTAACCACTTAATGCGTAAAGTGAAATTAGAAAGTCTGTTCACAAACTAAATTTTAAGGGTATCATCAATATGTAAATTTAAACAACGATACTAAAGTGAAATTTTAAAAAGCGTTATCTCAAAATGCCTGTATTCCGTTACCATTGTTCAACCTGTCATATCTCATTTAAATTTAGAGATGTAAGTCTATTTTTTCGAATTGTTAAGAATTTAACGCTGAACATAGAAGTTGCCATACCTCAAAGTCAAAAATTTTCCTAAGGGGTTCTTTTCAGTTTCCATCTCACATGCGTTGATGCGGCCCACAGTCTACGTGGGCTTCCCGACAGCGGCTTTTCTGACCATGTCATAGGTGGACACGAGGCATTTCTGATCAACTGTTTTTACATCATGGTATTTCCGACCACTATGTATTCACGTCATTCGGTGACGAGCAGGGAATTTGTTGTCACTGTCAGTCAAGCAGTGCCCTCGTCGGCTGCCTTCGTTTGCTTGCAGTTTTGAACACTACTTGAGTTCTATACACTGTGTGTAATCAAAATGGTTACAGCGACGAGAGTGAAACCGTGACTCCTCGACGAAGGTGTTCGCTACTGGGTGCACGGAATGCATGGGAAGTGTACGATCTGGTTGTGCATGAATTCCGAGTCGTTTAAAAATTGTAAATAGCAGAATTGTGGTTCAACAGCAACATCATTGCCCAACTGACAAAACAGACGTGCACATTAAAAAGCGATTGCATAAATGCAGGAAAAGAGACCACGAAGAAAAGTCGGTGTCTGTGTTCCACATTTTTAAAGAGAAGTTTCAAGATCTGAAGGATAAAGGCTTAGATTTCGCCGCAAATACGCCAAGTTATGAGAACTCAAAGACGAGATCTGACACTCCAGTCCTTTTCACATTCATCAGACATCAGCAGAAACACCCTGTGAATGGGTTAGCGTCACTAGAATGCATTAATGGGGTAGGAGTGGACCCTTATTCTACGACAGAGTACATCGGTGTGTAGCTGTTCAATACTGGTTTCTTTTTGTATTTGTGTCACTTAAGCACACTGGTTTACACAATGACAATTGTCAAGATAACATATTACACTACTGGACATTAAAATTGCTACACCAAGAAGAAATGCAGATAATAAACAGGTATTCATTAGACAAATATATTATACTAGAACTAACATGTGATTACATTTTCACGCAATTTGGGTGGATAGATCCTGAGAAATCAGTACCCAGAACAACCACCTCTGGCCGCAATAAAGACCTTGATACGTCTGGGCATTGAGTCAAACAGAGCTCGGATGGCGTGTACAGGAACAGCTGCCCATGCAGCTTCAACACGACACCACAGTTCATCAAGAGTAGTGACTGGCGTATTGTGACAAGCCAGTTGCTCGGCCACCATTGACCAGACGTTTTCAGTTGATGAGAGACCTGGAGAATGTGCTGGCCAGGGTAGCAGTCGAACATTTTCTGTATCCAGAAAGGCCCGTACAGGACCTGCAACATGCGCTCGTGCATTATCCTCCTGAAATGTAGGGTTTCGCAGTGAAGGGTAGAGCCACGGGTCGTAACACATCTGAAATGTAACGTCCACTGTTCAAAGTACCGTCAATGCGAACAAGAAGTGACTGAGACGTGTAACCAATGGCACACCATACCATCACGTCGGGTGATACGCCAATATGGTAATGACGAATACGCGCTTCCAATGTGCGTTCGCCACGATGTCGCCAAACACGGATCCGACCATCATGATGCTGTAAACAGAACCTGGATTCATCCGAAAAAATGACGTTCTGCCATTCGTGCACCCAGGTTCGTCGTTGAGTACACCGTCGCAGGCTCTCCTGTCTGTGATGCAGCGTCAAGGATAACCGCAGCCATGATCTCCGAACTGATAGTTCATGCTGTTGCAAACGTCGTCGAGCTGTTCGTGCAGATGGTTGTTGTCTTGCAAACGTCCCCATCTGTTGACCCAGGGATCGAGACGTGGCTACACGATCCGTTACAGCCATGCGGATAAGATGCCTGTCATCTCGACTGCGATACGAGGCCGTTGGGATCCAGCACAGCGTTCCGTATTATCCTCCTGAACCCACCAATTCCATATTCTGCTAACAGTCATTGGATCTCGACCAACGCGAGCAGCAATGTCGCGATACGATAAACCGCAATCGCGGTAGGGTAAAATCCGACCATTGTGAAAGTCGGAAACGTGATGGTATGCTTTTCTCTTCCTTACACGAGGCATCACAACAACGGTTCACCAGGCAATGACAGTCAACTGCAGTTTGTGTATGAGAAATCGGTTGGAAACTTCCCTCATGTCAGCACGTTGTAGGTGTCGCCACCGGCGCCAACCTTGTGTGAATGCTCTGAAAAGCTAATCATTTGCATATCACAGCATCTTCTTCTTGACGGTTAAATTTCGCGTCTGTAGCACGTCATATTCGTGGTGTAGCAATTTTAATGGCCAGTAGTGTATGTCCTTATTAGCAGAAATAACACTGAATACAAGAACATCAAATTTAAATAGACGGTTCTCTACTAGTTTTTTCTTGCATTTAGACAGCGAAGCAATGTCTGAGTTGGCCAATATTGCGTCATATCATCAGATTCTAGGTTCTAAGCTTGGTACTGTTTAGGATGACAATCAAGACTGCAGAGGATGGTTAGTTTTTGTGACAAGATATGCAAAAGTATGCAAAAGATTACTCAAGGTTGCTTGTATTGACGGTGGACGTAAGCTGATGATCCAATATTTTTACGCCTCTGCCAGCGTCATTTACCTTTAGCTGCGACGTGTTGTCGGCTGTATGGCTGCCCTCGCCCTTTGAAAACCCTACAAGAAGCTAATCAAAATCCTTACTGATTTTATCAGCTGCCCTATGTGTCTGGTTATGCGAGAAAACATGCACTCATCCCTAGTCTGCAAAATATGGCAATATAGACTCGCATAGATGGAGCCTCTCAGTTCTCGCAAAAACAATTAACTATGTGGCTGTTTCGTGTCTCCGCTATTGGAGCTCAACGACTCTTCAGATAATTTCTAGTCAAATGTCAGCCAAAGTGAACGCAGTGTTCACACAAAGTTCCTCTTTTTACGTCGTGCCGAGCTTGATGCGCCCTGTTCTACACTTGACAGTGTTTCAGAGGAGAGTCCCGGAAGTTTTCGGTATTCATTCTTTCTTAGCAAACTGTCCCCACCTGTGTCCTTTCGTGCTATGTATCATGGCCTTTTAGACTAGTGGCAGCATTCCTTCCATCTCGTGGAAAGTACCCCGCCAATCACAAAGGGCGTACCTTCAAACTGCTCCATAATCCCGCCACTTGTACCTCTTCCAAGTTTATTTCAGACAATTGGACATTTTCTGCTACACGTATACATAACGAGAGCACCACGGACCTTTCACGTGATCAGAAAATGCGAGTCAGAGGAACTCCTCTGTGAAAATGAAACTGTTCTTATGGACGGGAATTTCGTCAGTTGTTCTAAACAACTGAAACAATAATTGTACAGATACGAGTCGACATCAGAAGCGCAGAAGATGAGATGAAGGTTTCTCCAGTTGTTTATGCTTGTCTTCTAGACAAAAGTTACATGAAAGACGCTTTTCCGGATTGAAAATAAGATGCCTGAATGGTCACCGAAAACATCCTAACGTAGAGTTTCTTTAAAGTAAGCTGAAGGAGGAAGCACTAAATGTATTTGAGATAAAAGTTGGCGAAAGGTTAAGAGATATTATAAAAAAAAGGATTAAAGAAGATGTTTAAAATCTCTGGCTTTTTACAAAAAATTGAATAAGAAATTGAAATTAATTAAATAAGACAAAAAGTTTACTTATTTGAAAGCGCGAACATTGTGTTCTGCGTGTGAGCTTGTAATTCTGAGTGGAACGAGTTATTGCTTAGCGAACAGACTGTGCTACGCTATTTCATAACCTGTATATGCGGTACTGGTCTTTTACCTGACTCTAGTGTGTGGAAGGTAAATTTTTGTAGTGCGCATAAAATTTTGTTTGTGGTTTTCCCCGCACTGCAGCTCTCAATAGAGGAATCGGACCTTTGCCCTGTAGGTACATACAACCTTTCCCGTAGATGTGACGAATGCCAATTTTGCAGTGTGTTAATGTAAGTTCTTTAGCAAGTATTTTAATTTTCAATACAGCTCTGCAGGATGGGACCATACCTTGACGAAGACTGTTTCCATTTTCTTATAGATCTTTCTGATAATGCCGCAGAACGGTGAAACTCTTCAATAAAAGTATTGTTTCCCCTGCAACCAAGACTGCTTTCCTTTCGAAATACTGCCCACGGCAGCTGTGCCAGATGCACCATGGAGTGGCAAGAATTGTAAAAGTTTACTCATTTGCTGCAGTACTGATGTAAAAAGAAAAAAGGTAAAAATAAAAAAATAGCATTCAAACATGCCTATGTATTATGCGCGTAACCAGTCCTAGGCCTGCTTAAAATGTGAAGTGATGTTTTTATTACTAGAACGCTCATAAACCACACGGCCAAAATATTTGTGGTCGGAAACACAACGTTCACGTCAGGGGTCGCAAAATCAACGATCGGAAATTCTACGACACTGGTTCATACACTCCTGGAAATGGAAAAAAGAACACATTGACACCGGTGTGTCAGACCCACCATACTTGCTCCGGACACTGCGAGAGGGCTGTACAAGCAATGATCACACGCACGGCACAGCGGACACACCAGGAACCGCGGTGTTGGCTGTCGAATGGCGCTAGCTGTGCAGCATTTGTGCACCGCCGCCGTCAGTGTCAGCCAGTTTGCCGTGGCATACGGAGCTCCATCGCAGTCTTTAACACTGGTAGCATGCTGCGACAGCGTGGACGTGAATCGTATGTGCAGTTGACGGACTTTGAGCGAGGGCGTATAGTGGGCATGCGGGAGGCCGGGTGGACGTACCGCCGAATTGCTCAACACGTGGGGCGTGAGGTCTCCACAGTACATCGATGTTGTCGCCAGTAGTCGGCGGAAGGTGCACGTGCCCGTCGACCTGGGACCGGACCGCAGCGACGCACGGATGCACGCCAAGACTGTAGGATCCTACGCAGTGCCGTAGGGGACCGCACCGCCACTTCCCAGCAAATTAGGGACACTGTTGCTCCTGGGGTATCGGCGAGGACCATTCGCAACCGTCTCCATGAAGCTGGGCTACGGTCCCGCACACCGTTAGGCCGTCTTCCGCTCACGCCCCAACATCGTGCAGCCCGCCTCCAGTGGTGTCGCGACAGGCGTGAATGGACGAACGAATGGAGACGTGTCGTCTTCAGCGATGAGAGTCGTTTCTGCCTTGGTGCCAATGATGGTCATATGCGTGTTTGGCGCCGTGCAGGTGAGGGCCACAATCAGGACTGCATACGACCGAGGCACACAGGGCCAACACCCGGCATCATGGTGTGGGGAGCGATCTCCTACACTGGCCGTACACCACTGGTGATCGTCGAGGGGACACTGAATAGTGCACGGTACATCCAAACCGTCATCGAACCCATCGTTCTACCATTCCTAGACCGGCAAGGGAACTTGCTGTTCCAACTGGACAATGCACGTCCGCATGTGTCCCGTGCCACCCAACGTGCTCTAGAAGGTTTAAGTCAACTACCCTGGCCAGCAAGATCTCCGGATCTGTCCCCCATTGAGCATGTTTGGGACTGGATGAAGCGTCGTCTCACGCGGTCTGCACGTCCAGCACGAACGCTGGTCCAACTAAGGCGCCAGGTGGAAATGGCATGGCAAGCCGTTCCACAGGACTACATCCAGCATCTCTACGATCGTCTCCATGGGAGAATAGCAGCCTGCATTGCTGCGAAAGGTGGATATACACTGTACTAGTGCCGACATTGTGCATGCTCTGTTGCCTGTGTCTATGTGCCTGTGGTTCTGTCAGTGTGATCATGTGATGTATCTGACCCCAGGAATGTGTCAATAAAGTTTCCCCTTCCTGGGACAATGAATTCACGGTGTTCTTATTTCAATTTCCAGGAGTGTATATTTAGTACAAACTTAGCTGATAAAGAACAGTGTAAACTGGCCAGCCGCCTGGTTGCCTTAGGGATGGAAGGACTGGGCAAACAGGACTTTAACACCATTAGTGACACAGATAAATTTTATATACGCTTTATTGCAATCACCAAGTTCAAAAAATGGCTCTGAGCACTATGGGACTCAACTGCTGTGGTCATAAGTCCCCTAGAACTTAGAACTACCTAAACCTAACTAACCTAAGGACATCACACACATCCATGCCCGAGGCAGGATTCGAACCTGCGACCGTAGCGGTCGTGCGGTTCCAGACTGTAGCGCCTTTAACCGCTCGGCCACTCCGGCCGGCTCACCAAGTTCCTTGACAAAGTAAAAATAATAGTACAACAGAAAGCTCTTAGCTGAAGTTCAAAGAACAAGTTTCAACTCCGGCGTCATGGGTTAATCAGGACGCTTGAACATACTAGTCTGGTCATGGAACTCAGACGCCGTTTCACTCTAAAACACAGACTGAAACAACCTTGAAATGCGTGCAACAACAGCACATAAAATTAACACCATACACAGCACCGAGCGAGGTGGCGCAGTGGTTAGCATACTAGACTCGCATTCCGGAGGACGACGGTTCAATCCCGCGTCCGGATATCCTGATTTAGGTTTTCCGTGATTTCCCTAAATCGCTCCGTGCAAATGACGGGATGGTAACTCTAAAAGGGCACGTCCCACTTCCTTCCTTAATCCGATGAGACCGATGACGTCGCTGTTTGGTCTCCTCCCCCAAACAGCCCAACCCAATCTCACACACCATAACTTACAACAAGAATCCTTCGTTTTAAAAACAAATTGAATATGCTTGATTGCAAACAACCTCAAGAAAAATTTTTGTTTTGTTCTTTTTTTAACAAACGGCAACTTAAAAGTGCACAAAAGTTAGCAAGTGTCAACATCTGGGGAACACACGTGCGCTCCAACAACTATTAGAACAAACGCTTTAATTTAAGATCAAGTTCCTTAACATGGTGAACTAAACCCCCACAATTAGTATGGCAAGGTAGTGAACAAGAAAGTGGATGCGCCGGTCCGCTCCGTGGTATTGAGAATACGTGAAGCCTATGGGACCTTAAGTGACAGAGCTTAGAAAGAATGACAGCTCCCGTTAACAAGCACAGAATGGGAGCAGAATTTATTGACGCCATTTCACAAGTCACCCAGATTAAATATCCCATGTTGACGAAGGGCAAGCGGTGAATGCGTCACAGAATTCTTTTATAAACCACAAAATTTCAAAGGAACAGTTCTTAGAAAACGTAATAACGTAGAACATGAGAATACAGAAATAAACTTTCAGGGACGCTGAGGTGCACCGCATACAAATTTAACAGTAATAATAATAATGTCGTGTGACTAGGGCCACCCGTCGGGTAGACCGTTCGCCGGGTGCAAGTCTTTCGATTTGACGCCACTTCGGCGAATTGAGCATCGATGGGGATGAAATGATGATGATTAGGACAACACAACACCCAGTCCCTGAGCGGAGAAAATCCCAGACCCAGATGGGAATCGAACCCGGGCCCTTATAATTGACATTCTGTCGCGTGACCACTCAGCTACCGGGGGCGGACAATTTAACAGTGAGACACGTGCTTACCCGACCTAGTAAGTACACGAGGAGCAGAATACATATCGCTGTCGCTTAAAGCCACGGAAAATGCTGAAAGAACTTGTCGCACAGCAAACTGTCTTGCCCCAAGACCACAACGTGCGACACAACAGACTTAACCACAGGGAAAGTTCCGAAACATGCTCACCCGTAGTACGAGGGTTGCTCAGAAACTAATGCACCGCATGTTTTTTCTCGGCCGAAAACAATGCTACAAATGCGAAACGTTACGTATGTATTACTGGAAGTCTCCTGAATGAGCGCGCCAAGTTTCCGTCTCATACAACAGAGAACGCAGCTGCAAGACAGTTTCAAAATGGCGTCTTTTGGTGATGTACGATACCACAACTGCAGAGAAAGAAACTGCGGGTAATATTCACAAATGCTTGTGCAAAGTCTATGGAGCATCTGCTGTCGACAGAAGTATAGTTAGTCGCTGGGCAAGTCATCAGAAGGCAATTCGGCGGAGCTTCACGATTTGCACCAGTCGGGGAGACCATCCACGGTTGTTACACTTGACATGTTGCAGCGAGTTAATGTTGTCATTCGCGAGGACAGACACAATACGACTCGGCAGTTGGTGCTGCATATGTCAATCAGCAAAGGATGTGTGAATGCAATCATCCACTCTCTTGGATATTCAAAAGTGTGTTCAAGATGGGTCCCGCGATGTCTAAAGGTGAATCACAGATCACACAGAAAAAAAATTGTCTTCATTTGTTGCAACATTTTGAAGCTGAGGAGGAGGCCTTCTTGTCCCGGATGGTGACAGATGATGAAACCTGGGTTCACCATTTTGAACCCGACACAAAACGACAGTCGATGGAACGGCGCCATTCGCACTCACCACAGAAGAAAAATTTCAAAGCAACTGCTTCCGCCTGTCAGGTCATGATCACCGTGTTCTGGGACTGTGAAGGTGCGATTCTCATTGATGTGATGCCAAGAGGCGCTACCATTAATTCAGAAGCATATGTCAACAAATTAACAAAACTCAAGACGGGCTTCCAGCGACTACGACGCCATAGCAACCCAAGAGATGTTTGCTGCAACACGATAACGCTCGGCCCCACACAAGTCTGAGGAGTGCTGAACACATCGAAAAACAGGGAGCCGGCCGAAGTGGCCGTGCGGTTAAAGGCGCTGCAGTCTGGAACCGCAAGACCGCTACGGTCGCAGGTTCGAATCCTGCCTCGGGCATGGATGTTTGTGATGTCCTTAGGTTAGTTAGGTTTAAGTAGTTATAAGTTCTAGGGGACTAATGACCTCAGCAGTTGAGTCCCATAGTGCTCAGAGCCATTTGAACCATTTTTGAAAAACAGGGTTGGACAGTGTTACCAAATACATCCTTCAGCCCTGACCTAGCCCCCTCGGACTTCCACTTGTTTGGGTCATTAAATGATGCCATTCGTGGAAGACATTTTGAGGATGATGAGGAGGTGATTCACACAGTGAAGCACTGGCTCTGCCACCAGGACAAGGACTGGTACCGACAGGGCATGCACACCCTTATTTCACGCTGGAGGAAGGCCATTGAATGGGATGGATATTACATGGAAAAATAGGGTGTGTAGGTAAAGCACCATTCTTTGATGTGGGTACTTCTCATTATGTTCAATAAAGAATTGTTGAAGAAAAAAAATGCGGTGTATTACTTTTTGGTCAACCCTCGTAAGTCGCTGGTACCTGCTAGGGAGCACGGGTTGACGTCGATATACAGGGTGGTCCATTGATAGTGACCGGGCCAAATATCTCACGAAATAAGCATCAAACGTAAAAACTACAAAGAACGAAACTTGTCTAGCTTGAAGGGGCAATCCAGATGGCGCTATGGTTGGCCCGCAAGATGGCGCTGCCATAGGTCAAACGGATATCAATTGCGTTTTTTTTTAAACAGGAACTCCCATTTTTAATTACATGTTCGTGTAGTTGGACCAGTTCTTTCGCTTTGTGATAGATGGCGCTGTAATAGTCACAAACGTATAAGTACGTGGTATCACGTAACATTCCGCCCGTGCGGACGGTATTTGCTTCGTGACACATTACCCGTGTTAAAATGGACCGTTTACCAATTGCGGAAAAGGTCGATATCGTGTTGATGTGTGGCTATTGTGATCAAAATGCCCGACAGGCGTGTCCTATGTATGCTGCTCGGTATCCTGGACGACATCACCCAAGTGTCCGGACCGTTTGCCGGATAGTTACGTTATTTAAGGATACAGGCAGTGTCAGCCACATGTGAAACGTCAACCACGACCTGGAACAAATGATGATGCCCAAGTAGGTGTTTTAGCTGCTGTTGCGGCTAATCTGCACATCAGTAGCAGACAAATTGCGCGAGAATCAGGAATCTCAGAAACGTCGGTGTTGAGAATGCTACATCAACATCGACTGCACCCGTACCATATTTCTATGGACCAGGAATTGCATGGCACGACTTTGAACGTCGGGACGAAGCGTCATTCACCAACAGTGGTAACGTAAACCGGCATAGTATGCACTATTGGGCAACGGAAAATCCACGACTGCTGCTACAAGTGGAACATGAGCGACCTTGGCGGGTTGATGTATGGTGCGGCATTATGGGAGGAAGGATAATTGGCCCCATTTTATCGATGGCAATCTAAATGGTGCAATGTATGCTGATTTCCTATGTAATGTTCTACCGATGTTACTACAAGATGTTTTACTGCATGACAGCCGGCCGGGGTGCCCGAGCGGTTCTAGGCGCTACAGTCTGGAACCGCGCGACCGCTACGGTCTCAGGTTCTAATCTTGCCTCTGGCATGGATGTGTGTGATGTTCTTAGGTTAGTTAGGTTCAAGTAGTTCTAAGTTCTAGGGGACTGATGACCTCAGAAGTTAAGTCCCATAGTGCTCAGATCCATTTGAACCATTTGAACTGCATGACAGAATGCCGATGTACTTCCAACATGATGGATGTCCGGCACATAGCTCGCGTGCGGTTGAAGCGGTATTGAATATCATATTTCATGATAGGTGGATTGGTCGTCGAAACACCATACCATGGCCCGCACTTTCACCGGGTCTGACGTCCCCGGATTTCTTTCTGTGGAGAAAGTTGAAGGATATTTGCTATCGTGATCTACCGACAACGCCCGACAACATGCGTCATCGCATTGTCAATGCATGTGCGAACATTACGGAAGGCGAACGACTCGCTGTTGAGAGGAAAGTCGTTACACGTATTGCCAAATGCATTGAAGTTGACGGACATCATTTTGAGCATTTATTGCATTAATGTGGTATTTACAGGTAATCACGCTGTAACAGCATGCGTTCTCAGAAATGATAAGTTCACAAAGGTACATGTATCACATTGGAACACCCTAAATAAAATATTCAAACGTACCTACGTTCTGTATTTTAATTTAAAAAACTTACCTGTTACCAACTGTTCGATTCCCGGCGGCGTCAGGGATTTTCTCTGCCTCGTGATGACTGGGTGTTGTGTGATGTTCTTAGGTTAGTTAGGTTTAATTAGTTCTAAGTTCTAGGGGACTGATGACCATAGATGTTAAGTCCCATAGTGCTCAGAGCCATTTGAACCATTTTGACCCAACTGTTCATCTAAAATTGTGAGTCATATGTTTGTGACTATTATAGCGCCATCTATCACAAAGAGATAAAAGTGGTCCAACTAAAACATTCGTATTTCTTTACGTACTACACGAATATGTAATAAAAAATGGTGGTTCCTATTTTAAAAAAACGCAGTTGATATCCGTTTGACCAATGGCAGCGCCATCTAGCGGGCCAACCATAGCGCCATCTGGTTTCCCCCCTTCAAACTAGAAAAGTATCGTTCTTTAAAGTTTTTTTTCGTTTTTCGCTTGTTCGGTGAGATATTGGCCCGGTCACGATCAATGGACAACCCTGTATAACAGCCGCGCTTGTCCCCAGTGGTAGACCTTCGCTGCTAGCTGCTGCCCACAAGAAAGTTGTTACGGTAATAAACAACAGGCCGCTTGTTCCGCTAACCTGACCCCACACTCGTTCGTCAACTCGCTATGGTCAGCACGCTCCGCTTGCAGCAGCACGAGCTTAAGCGACAAACAATGGATCCAGAATACGAGACCACTCGAGGCGACACGGGGTAAACTTATGACCCACTCCCGAATCTGCTCCTCGGCGATCCTCGCTGTCCGACGGCCGGACTTTAAGAGAACGATGCCCCTTCCATCGTGGCATATCAGGCCGCCAGCCACGCCCTCTGGCGAAGGATGAATACGTTTGAAAGCGTGTGCAACCTTCGATTTTCGGCACGGCTCGAATTCGTGTGATGTGGAAGAACCGCTGATAATATGAATCTGGACGACAGGAATAAAAATTGACCGCCGCTCCTTCCGATGAACAGAGTGAATCATTCAAAAATTGCACCGCAGATATTGCAGAAATGGAAAGCGCTGTTGATGTGCAGTTTTCATAGAATGGATTGGTAGTGAGGGGCTCATATCGGTAGGCAATAAATGGATTGTAATAATACTTACAAAGTGCATTTTTTGTGCAAACATTTACAAACATATACTTTTTTGATGGAACAATGCCTACTTACATTAATAACTAAAAGTAGGGTGCTTTAGACTGCCAGTGGTGTTTGTTGCTTGATTCTAGTCGTTGACGAGATATCGTATTTTGAAAAATTTCGGCACCGACCCTTGTTTGTGTCATTCAATCTGCGTAGTTGCTAGGTACGATGTTGTTATGTTTGCATACAGTGTGTTTGTGTGTTCCTTGAGTGCTCTGCGACTTGACAGTCAGTTAGTGTGTGACGGTTCAAGCAGTAGGTCGTGAGTGGACAATGGATAGTGTAGTAAGAAGGCAGTTTGTTCTTGTACTGTGTATGCGGCAAGATATCCCAGTTGTTTACCAGCCTCTTCAGTCATTTACGTGAAAGTCGCAGTGTAACGTCCAAACAACGTAACAGAAGAAAACAAGTCACCACAGAAGAGGAGGAAATTAATCTACTTGCTGCTGTCACAATTGATCCGACGATAGGTCCCGCGCAATCGCACGAGGAAGTGGCATTAGTCAGGCAAGTGTCCTATGTATTCTCGACATAGGTTGCACCCCTATCACGTTTCTTCCCATCAAAAGCTGCATGGAAACGATTATGAGAATCGTGTAACCTTTAGCACATCTGCATTAAGACAGGATACTCCAGATGTATCATATATCTTGTTTAGTGATGAGGCCACATTTACCAGTCATAGCCAGGTAAACTGCTGAAACATGCACTAATGGTCTGTTGACAATCACCATTGGCTTCGTCAGGTGGAACGTCAACGTCCCTGGATTGTAAACGTGAGGTGTGGAGTAGTGAGACATCATCTCATAGACCGTTTTTCATAGACGGAATACTGCCTCCTAACAGACCATCTTACACAGATGCTAGAAGACGTTCTCCTGCCGGCTAGGCGGAAGGTGTGGTACCAACGCGATGGCTGTCCAGCCCATAGTGCACAAAGTACTACCCGCATGTCTTCACGAATTGTTTCCTAATCGCTGGATTGGGCGCAGGGAACCTGTACCTCGGCCGACCGTTCCCCCGTATTTGATGTCAGTTAACTTCGTTCTGCGGAGAAAGCTGAAAGATGCCACCTATAAGGACATACCAACTACACTCGTAGATATGAAACGACGTATTACTACACCCTGCTCTGACATCTTAACTGAATTGCTGCAAAGTTTGCAGCAGTCATTCCTTACCAGACTGGAAGCGTGTACGCATTGCCACTGCCGGTGGTAATTTTGAACACAACCTGTGATGGTTAATTGTCTCGTAACTGCATAGAATCCACATAGCTAGTGTATGCACCTGTGTTGTTCCTTAGTGTTTGTTACCACGTATATTGTATAAGAGTCTGTGTGGGAACTTTTCAAAATGCGATATCTCGTAAACGACTCGGACTAGAAT